>NC_069503.1:939932194-940262194 GCF_027579735.1 Bombina bombina
AGTAACAGCAGATACATATGCCCTGTATACAAGAGCAACAGTGACACTAGCCCTGTATACAGTAACAGCAGTGACATCAGCCCTGTATATAGTAACAGCAGTGACACCAGCGCTGTATACAGTAATAGCAGTGACACCAGCAATGTATACATTAACAGCAGAGACACCAGCCCTGTATACAGTAACAGCAGTGACACCAGCCCTGTATACAGTAACAGCAGTGACACCAGCCCTGTATACAGTAACAGCAGTGACACCAGCCCTGTATACAGTAACAGCAGTGACACCAGCCCTGTATACAAGAGCAACAGTGACACCAGCCCTGTATACAGTAGCAGCAGATACATCAGCCCTGTATATATACTAGCAGTATATGATCACATTAGACATACATTACTAGCAGTACATGATCACATTAGACATACATTACTAGCAGTACATGATCACATTAGACATACATTACTAGCAGTACATGATCACATTAGACATGAACACATTAGACATACATTACTAGCAGTACATGATCACATTAGACATACATTACTAGCAGTACATGATCACATTAGACATGAACACATTAGACATACATTACTAGCAGTACATGATCACATTAAACATACATTACTAGCAGTATATGATCACATTAGACATACATTACTAGCAGTATATGATCACATTAGACATATATTACTAGCAGCATTGACAGGCAGTATTATTCAGCAATCTCACAGTGAACGGAGCGTTTATTTTGCTTGCTTGCATACCAGGAATACCAGTCAAAGTTGGACTGGTATTCCTGGTATGCAGGCAAGCACAACAGAAGCTCCGTCCACTGTTCTGTGTATGCTAAACACTGCCTGTCATAATGAGCATATGCAAATTGTAACCCCTGGGAAAGGTCCTGATAACCCAGCCGTAGTGGCTCCTGCTGCAGCTCTCTCCCACACCGTCACTCTACCTCTATTTAACTCACTGCCCTCAGTAAGATTTTGGACTGACCAGTCATATATTGTCAGATCAGCAACAGACATTTTCATCAGTGACAGATTTTGCGCTTCTGGCAAACTTTATGAGATGTGTGTATCTATCAGCAGTGACCAGGAAGTGACCAAATGGGAAAAATAGACGTTCTGCAGCGTGGTGCCTTGTAAATGATCACTGAGGGGGGAGGAGGGGAATGTCTGTGTGTATGTCACTAAACAAATTATTATTGCCTTAAAGCAAAACAGCCGTGTTAGCTTTAAAGTTGTCCACAGTAGAATGTATTTTTATTTATCTTCAATTGTATGGACATTCTTAAACGGATTAAAAGGAAATGGTGTGTGCAGCTCGTAAGAGAGGAAGGAGGGGGAGTGTTTTTAGTGTGATTATGAAATACATATATGTTTAAATGTAAACATATATGTATTTCATCATCACACTAAAAACACTCCCCCTCCTTCCTCTCTTACGAGCTGCACACACCATTTCCTTTTAATCCGTTTAAGAATGTCCATACAATTGAAGATAAATAAAAATACATTCTACTGTGGACAACTTTAAAGCTAACACGGCTGTTTTGCTTCAAGGCAATAATAATTTGTTTAGTGACATACACACAGACATTCCCCTCCTCCCCCCTCAGTGATCATTTACAAGGCACCACGCTGCACTTTTTTTGCAAGGTTAAAACACCCAGTTGTGGCTGCCATTGCACTGTGCAGTGAAGTCTCAGACCGCATCCATGCCTCGCCCTCAGTAATTGCTATCAACTGAAGCACCTGTGCAAAAGTAGCCTGACATGCCGTAGGTAAACAGAGCCTACTCACTTAGTTCCTGATCCTTCATTGCAGGGATTCAGTCTGGGTTGCTACCGGCTACTACACTGGAGCATGAAAACACTGTGTAGCCCCACCCCCCATACTGTAGACACACACACAGTGTTTGAGCTCCTCTCAGCTCAACGACTATCTCCACAATGAGATTTCGCGCCGTTGAGCTGGGAGGAGCTTGTCGAGCGTCATCACGTGACTGTGAGTGATGACGCTCTTCTCTGTCACTGGCTGCTGCTGGCCTGCTGCCTGTCTCTCTCTAACACCTCCCACCCCTCGCACAGGCTGAAGTGTGCGAACAGCTTACTATGGGGATGGGGAGGCTGGGAGCTGCGCAGCAGGCGATTTTAGAATGCGCAAAGCACAGTGCCATAGCTTAGCCTATCGCACGTGCGGTTAGGGCTTAGATAGACAAATTTAGTACAGGGACCAGGCAGGCTGAGGCTACACAGGCTAATACTGTATATTGTATAATATTATTTATACTGTAACTTTTACTACATGATCATGATCAGATCATTAAATAAATGAAATAAAAAAAATAAAATAAGTTTATATTGTATTTTTTTCTGGGGGTAAAAAAAAATATAATTATATTTTTTTTTCTGTTTTTTTTCTTTTCTTCTGGGATGCTGAGGGGGGCACGTGCTCATGTGCACAAATGGAGGAGCCTCCACTGGCTTGAAGGCATGGAGATTGAATGGTTAGTTCTTAAACACAGGTGTTTCTCAGTTTCTTGAAACTTTAATCCAGGCTTGTAAACCTGTTACTAGAAGGATTTATTATAAGGTCTAGAAGGCTTTTATTGTTTGGTGTATAGATCATGGCTTTTCCTGCCATTATTTTTTTAATTTTTAGAATTTTGAAGTTCTTACAGGATGGTTTGGATAAAGGCCTATCTGCCAGCTCTTTGAAATGTCAGATTTCTGCTCTTTCTGTTTTGTTTCATAAGAAGATTGCTAATTTTCCTGTGATTAAGCATGTGATTAAGCCAATTTCTCTTCCCTGGAGCCTTAACTTGGTGTTAAAGGTTTTGCAGGCACCTACTTTCGAGCCTATGAGGCCTATTTATCTAAAGGTCTATTGGACCTGATCCGACAGTGCGGATCTGGTCCGACAGACCTCGCTAAATGCAGAGAGCAATATGCTCTCCATATTCCCTGCAGATTTGCGGCCAATCGGCCGCCAGCAGAGTGGTGTCAATCAACCCGATCGTACTTGATCGGGTTGAATTGTGGCGATCTTTGTCTGCCTGCTCAGAGCAGGCGGACAGGGTTGTGGAGCAGCGGTCCTTAGACCGCTGCTTCATAACTGCTGTTTCTGGCGAGCCTGCAGAAACAGCAGTTTCTTGATAAATTGGCCTCTATGCATAAAGTAAATATTAAGCTTCTTTCCTGGAAGGTTCTGTTCCTTTTTGGCTATCTCTTCTGCTAGAAGAGTTTTCAAATTGTCTGCTCTTTTTTGTGACCCTCTTTATCTTATCTTTCATCAGGATAAATCAGTCTTAAAAACAAAGTTTTATTTCTTCCCTAAAGTTGAGACAGTGGAGCACAAAATTGTGCATTTGCGAGTGCGATATTTGCACTACACTTGTAACGCAAGCACACACAAATGTGAGCTGATATTAGTCTTAACCAAATTTGCAAAGCAGCTACCTGGTCTTCTTTGCATACTTTTACTAGATTCTACCATTTTTATGTTTTTGCTTCTTCTGGGGCAGCCTTTAGTAGGAAAGTACGTCAGCCAGTTGTCTCAGCTTGATTTATTTTTGCTTGATTATTTAAATTTTTATTGCATTAAAAAAGAAAACAAAAACAGGAAAATTCCCCTTTTTGTTTTTTTGTGGGGTTGTGGATTTTGTTTTCAGTGAAAAGGGATGTTTCCCACCCTTTATGTCTCATTACTCGTGGACTCCACAGCTTGGGTATTAGCTACAAGGAGTAATGGAGCTAATACCCACCACCTGTATGAAAGAAAAGGTATGCTTACCTGATAAATTAATTTATATCATGGAGGTGAGAGTCCATGAGACCTCACCCTATGTTTTTGGTGGTTTTTTTCTAAAGCACATATTTTTCCCATGCTCCTTTTATTACTCTTATTGCTTTTTCGTGCTTCATTTTGCTTGGCTATACATTAGACTGAGGTACCTCTGAGGTGGGAGATTTTTATAGAGCTCTTGGGGTTTGGGAATCTTTGCTTACTCCTAGAGGTAGGGAAGGATAATTCCCAGGAATTATCGTGGACACTCACCACCATGAAAGAAATTAAACCCCTAAAGTAACTTAAAGGAAACAAATGAATACTAATGCATTTTGTCAGTATTTTATTCGTTTTCTTTAAATTTTGTGGTGTATTCGTTTTGTGAAAACAAATTTAAGATCTGTCTTTCATTAACGAATCTTTACATAAATTCCTATTCTACTGGGAGGAGTTGCTTAAAGGACAATTAAATACAGTAGATTTCCATATAGCACTTGGAGACCTATTTATCAAAGGTCTGTCGGACCTGATCCGACAGTGCGGATCAGATCCGACAGACCTCGCTGAATGAAGAGAGCAATACGCTCTTCATATTCAGCATTGCACCAGCAGCTCTTGTGAGCTGCTGGTGCAATGCCTCCCCCTGCAGACTCGCGGCCAATCGGCCGCCAGCAGGGGGGTGTCAATCAACCCGATCATACTTGTGGCGATCTCTGTCCGCCTCATCAGAGCAGGCAGACAGGGTTATGAAGCAGCGGCCTTTAGACACGGGCCCTCAATCTCCATTCAGAGCTTGATAAATGGGCCTCTTAGTCTGAACTTCAAACGAGTAGATTTTTTTCTGACAAATTTTAAAGTTGTGTCTATTTCCACTCCCCCTGTATCATGTGACAGCCATCATCCAATCACAAATGTATTTACTTATTTTCTGTGAATTCTTGCACATACTCAGTAAGTACTGGTGACTCTAAATATAAAAATATTGTGCACATCTGTGAATGGAAGTACATTGGAAAGTTGTTTAAAAGTTGTTTAAAATTGCCTGCTCTATCTGATCATGAAAGTTTAATTTTGACTTGAGTCCCTTTAATCAAAACAAATTCCTACAATCATAGCCACAAAAGGTTTTGCCATGTGAGGTGCCACTTGCTCTCTCTCTTGACCTTTCTTATTGTTTGACTATAAAGTTGGTTTACTTCTTTGAAATGCATCTTCTTTATCTGGTCATAACAGACACTATAGGTTCTCCACTCCTTGGATTTACTGTTGTTGACAACCACTGGGTGTGAATATCGTGTTAATAGTATATTCTTACTTACCAATTATTTAGTAGAAAACAATGCATCCTCCTTTTTTGGCTTTCACGGTACATTCTTATACTTTTTACTTGCTTGTTCATTTCTCTTTTTGTGTTGATCTTTGAATATTGTATATTTCAGTTTACTGTTCTATGTTGAGAATCCTTGTGAACCAGCTTCGTTTATTATTACTGTATGATATTGCCTTAGAAGTTCGATTACATTAAATAATTAATCTATTGGTGACGATATATGTTTAATTGCTCAGCAATCTATAGGTGGCAGTATTAGAAATAAAACAGATTAACTTTTTTTAAAGCTATTTTTGATATAATGTAGGTAATCTATAGGTAAAATCATCAATCTACAAAAAATATCTTAAAATGGCTTTTTGTGATATAATGTAGGTAATCTATAGGTGTCATGCCATTTAAATACCAAAACACAACCAACCGACAAAATACTTCATGGGGCAATAGAGTATTTCTAAATTTAACATGCTTGACCTAGGTTTAGATGAAAAACAATGTTCCTCCCACCCATTGTCAGTCCCTTATTTTGTTTGTGGGGTTTTCAAGGCACCTCTCATTCTATCCACTGTCACTACTTTTCTATTACAAAACAGACATGTGAATAGTCTACACTTAAAAACTTTTAAAAAGCATTATTGAAGTTGTCGCTGTTATAATTGTTTTAACTGCCTAGCAAAAAAAACAAATTTCATGTGGGAGATTTCATGTACTGGGTACTTAAGGCAACTATAAATGTCAATGGCAGGAAACACCCACTAAGGATACACCTGTAAAGATAGGGGATGTGAGGCTTAATGAATTTCAAACATGATCTCACCTTTACATTGAGGTACCGACTACCAAGAAACTTCAGTAAAGTCTATAATTCGAGAACAATATATTACCAATTTAAATAAATGACCAAAGAGTCCAGTAAATGTGGTGCTAAAAGCATTTCTTTATAATTATATCTTCAGGTCTTTTTCCAAAGTGCCTTATCTTATTGAAGGCCTTTTTAAGCCCTAATAGTTATATACTGAAAGGAAAACTATGTGGAAGCTGAACAAATTTGGAACATAATTGAATGAAATGAAAGTGGTTAACAAGCAGCTAGGCAAGCACGAAATGCATATGTTTATCCATACATGCTTTGTGCCCTTGAGCACATGTTTTTATTCTAAATGTCGGTTCTCATGCTTTTTTCTGTGGAAAAATAAAACAGTTTTGCTTATGCCTAGGATTGTGCTTGAGTAGGGATGTTCTTTTGTTGTTGGACTGTTTACACTGCTGAGGTGAGTGCAGGACTCCTGCGTCTGGAGCCACTTCCTGTTGCATCACAGTGCCGATACTGAAGTGCTCTGAAGAAGGGAAGTGTTTCTAAAGAATCTGAATGGGGTTGGTAGTACCCTCTAGCCAATGACAATATTCAGTAAGGGCCATCTTAATAGCTTGATTGTTCGCGATTTCCCACATCGTAGTTCCTCTCTGCAGGGGAAAATTGTTTGGAGAAGAAGGCTACTGGGTGCATTTTGGATGTGCAAGGGTCTCTTTGGGACAAGACCGCACCAGCTCCTTTCTCAGAAGCATTTACCTCTAGGGTGAACTGCAGATCAGGATCAGGGTGGCGAACTACAGGAGCAGTACAAAAGGCCTTTTCTAAAAGAAAGAAAGCGTCTACAGCAGCTGAAGGCCAATTCTTGCAGTTCTTGTTTCGTTTTGTCAAGTCAATGAGCAAGATTCTGGTGAAGTTTTTTTTATAAACTTGCAATAGTAATTTGCAAAGCCCAGGAATCTCTGTAATTCCTTTAACGTAGTGGGTTGAGGCCATTCTAAGACTGCCGTTAACTTGGAAGGATCCATGGCAAAACCCTACTTATATATAACATAGTCAAGAAACTGGATCTGGACTTGATCAAATTCACATTTCTCTAGCTTAGCTACCAGTGAATTGTCTCTGAGGTGAAGGAGCACTTGTTTTACCTGCTAATGATGTTCATCCAGGGTCTTGGAGAAAATGAGGATGTCATCTAAACATACAATGGCAGTGCGATTAAGTAGGTAACAAAAGACATAGTTGAAAAACACCTGAAAGACAATAGGGGCATTACAAAGGCCAAAGGGCATTACTAAGTATTCATAGTATCCTGTTTTGGTATTGAAGGCAGTTTTCCATTCGTCTCCAGGGAAAATACGAACAAGGTTTTATGTTCCATGAATATCAGGTTTCTTTCATGTAATTAGCAAGAGTCCATGAGCTAGTGACGTATGGGATATACATTCCTACCAGGAGGGGCAAAGTTTCCCAAACCTCAAAATGCCTATAAATACACCCCTCACCACACCCACAAATCAGTTTTACAAACTTTGCCTCCTATGGAGGTGGTGAAGTAAGTTTGTGCTAGATTCTACGTTGATATGCGCTCCGCAGCAGGTTGGAGCCCGGTTTTCCTCTCAGCGTGCAGTGAATGTCAGAGGGATGTGAGGAGAGTATTGCCTATTTGAATTCAATGATCTCCTTCTACGGAGTCTATTTCATAGGTTCTCTGTTATCGGTCATAGAGATTCATCTCTTACCTCCCTTTTCAGATCGACGATATACTCTTATATATACCATTACCTCTACTGATTCTCGTTTCAGTACTGGTTTGGCTTTCTACTACATGTAGATGAGTGTCCTGGGGTAAGTAAGTCTTATTTTCTGTGACACTCTAAGCTATGGTTGGGCACTTTTATATAAAGTTCTAAATATATGTATTCAAACATTTATTTGCCTTGACTCAGGATGTTCAACGTTCCTTATTTCAGACAGTCAGTTTCATATTTGGGATAATGCATATGAATAAATTCATTTTTTTCTTACCTTAAAATTTGACTTTTTTCCCTGTGGGCTGTTAGGCTCGCGGGGGCTGAAAATGCTTCATTTTATTGCTTCATTCTTGGCGCGGACTTTTTTGGCGCAAATTTTTTTTTTCAGTTTCCGGCGTCATACGTGTCGCCGGAAGTTGCGTCATTTTTGACGTTTTTTTTGCGCCAAAAGTGTTGGCGTTCCGGATGTGGCGTCATTTTTGGCGCCAAAAGCATTTAGGCGCCAAATAATGTGGGCGTCTTTTTTGGCGCTAAAAAATATGGGCGTCACTATTGTCTCCACATTATTTAAGTCTCATTATTTATTGCTTCTGGTTGCTAGAAGCTTGTTCACTGGCATTTTTTCCCATTACTGAAACTGTCATTTAAGGAATTTGATCAATTTTGCTTTATATGTTGTTTTTTCTATTACATATTGCAAGATGTCCCAGATTGACACTGAGTCAGAAGATACTTCTGGAAAAACGCTGCCTGGCGCTGGATCTACCAAAGTTAAGTGTATCTACTGTAAACTTGTGGTATCTGTTCCTCCAGCTGTTGTTTGTAATGAATGTCATGACAAACTTGTTAATGCAGATAATATTTCCTTTAGTAATGTTACATTACCTGTTGCTGTTCTGTCAACATCTAATACTCAGAGTGTTCCTGTTAACATAAGAGATTTTGTTTCTAAATCCATTAAGAAGGCTATGTCTGTTATTCCTCCTTCTAGTAAACGTAAAAGGTCTTTTAAAACCCCTCATTTTTCAGATGAATTTTTAAATGAACATCATCATTTTGATTCTGATAATGGTTCCTCTGGTTCAGAGGATTCTGTCTCAGAGGTTGATGCTGATAAATCTTCATATTTATTCAAAATGGAATTTATTCGTTCTTTACTTAAAGAAGTTTTAATTGCATTAGAAATAGAGGATTCTGGTCCTCTTGACACTAAATCTAAACGTTTAAATAAGGTTTTTAAATCTCCTGTAGTTATTCCAGAAGTTTTTCCTGTCCCTGATGCTATTTCTGAAGTAATCTCCAGGGAATGGAATAATTTGGGTAATTCATTTACTCCTTCTAAACGTTTTAAGCAATTATATCCTGTGCCATCTGACAGATTAGAATTTTGGGACAAAATCCCTAAAGTTGATGGGGCTGTCTCTACTCTTGCTAAACGTACTACTATTCTTACGGCAGATAGTACTTCCTTTAAGGATCCTTTAGATAGGAAGATTGAATCCTTTCTAAGAAAAGCTTACTTATGTTCAGGTAATCTTCTTAGACCTGCTATATCTTTAGCGGATGTGGCTGCAGCTTCAACTTTTTGGTTAGAAGCTTTAGCGCAACAAGTAACAGATCATAATTCTCATAGCATTGTTAATCTTCTTCAACATGCTAATAACTTTATTTGTGATGCCATCTTTGATATCATTAGAGTTGATGTCAGGTATATGTCTCTAGCTATTTTAGCTAGAAGAGCTTTATGACTTAAAACTTGGAATGCTGATATGTCTTCTAAGTCAACTTTGCTTTCCCTTTCTTTCCAGGGTAATAAATTATTTGGTTCTCAGTTGGATTCTATTATCTCAACTGTTACTGGAGGGAAAGGAACTTTTTTACCACAGGATAAAAAATCTAAAGGTAAATTTAGGTCTAATAATCGTTTTTGTTCCTTTCGTCACAATAAGGAACACAAGCCTGATCCTTCACCCACAGGAGCGGTATCAGTTTGGAAACCATCTCCAATCTGGAATAAATCCAAGCCTTTTAGAAAACCAAAGCCAGCTCCCAAGTCCACATGAAGGTGCGGCCCTCATTCCAGCTCAGCTGGTAGGGGGCAGATTACGATTTTTCAAAGAAATTTGGATCAATTCAATTCACAATCTTTGGATTCAGAACATTGTTTCAGAAGGGTATAGAATTGGCTTCAAGATAAGGCCTCCTGCAAAGAGATTTTTTCTTTCCCGTGTCCCAGTAAATCCAGCGAAGGCTCTAGCATTTCTGAAATGTGTTTCAGATCTAGAGTTGGCTGGAGTAATTATGCCAGTTCCAGTTCTGGAACAGGGGCTGGGGTTATATTAAAATCTCTTCATTGTACCAAAGAAGGAGAATTCCTTCAGACCAGTTCTGGATCTAAAAATATTGAATCGTTATGTAAGGATACCAACATTCAAAATGGTAACTATAAGGACTATCCTGCCTTTTGTTCAGCAAGGGCATTATATGTCCACAATGGATTTACAGGATGCATATCTGCATATTCTGATTCATCCAGATCACTATCAGTTTCTGAGATTCTCTTTCCTAGACAAGCATTACCAGTTTGTGGCTCTGCCGTTTGGCTTAGCAACAGCTCCAAGAATTTTTACAAAGGTTCTCGGTGCCCTTCTGTCTGTAATCAGAGAACAGGGTATTGTGGTATTTCCTTATTTGGACGATATCTTGGTACTTGCTCAGTCTTCACATTTAGCAGAATCTCATACGAATTGACTTGTGTTGTTTCTTCAAGATCATGGTTGGAGGATCAATTTACCGAAAAGTTCATTCATTCATCAGACACGGGTAACCTTTTTTAGGTTTCCAGATAGATTCAGTGTCCATGACTCTGTCTCTGACAGACAAGAGACGTCTAAAATTGATCTCAGCTTGTCGAAACCTTCAATCGCAATCATTCCCTTCGGTAGCCTTATGCATGGAAATTCTAGGTCTTATGACTGCTGCATCGGACGCGATCCCCTTTGCTCGTTTTCACATGCGACCTCTTCAGCTCTGTATGCTGAACCAGTGGTGCAGGGATTACACAAAGATATCTCAATTAATATCTTTAAAACCGATTGTACGACACTCTGACGTGGTGGACAGATCACCATCGTTTAGTTCAGGGGGCTTCTTTTGTTCTTCCGACCTGGACTGTAATTTCAACAGATGCAAGTCTGACAGGTTGGGGAGCTGTTTGGGGGTCTCTGACAGCACAAGGGGTTTGGGAATCTCAGGAGGTGAGATTGCCAATCAATATTTTGGAACTCCGTGCAATTTTCAGAGCTCTTCAGTCATGGCCTTTTCTAAAGAGAGAATCGTTCATTTGTTTTCAGATAGACAATGTCACAACTGTGGCATATATCAATCATCAAGGAGGGACTCACAGCCCTCTGGCTATGAAAGAAGTATCTCAAATACTTGTATGGGTGGAATCCAGCTCCTGTCTAATTTCTGCGGTTCATATCCCAGGTATAGACAATTGGGAAGCGGATTATCTCAGTCGCAAAACGTTACATCCGGGCGAATGGTCTCTTCACCCAGAGGTATTTCTTCAGATTGTTCAAATGTGGGGACTTCCAGAAATAGATCTGATGGCTTCTCATCTAAACAAGAAACTTCCCAGGTATCTGTCCAGATCCAGGGATCCTCAAGCGGAAGCAGTGGATGCATTGTCACTTCCTTGGAAGTGTCATCCTGCCTATATCTTTCCGCCTCTAGTTCTTCTTCCAAGAGTAATCTCCAAGATTCTGAAGGAATGCTCATTTGTTCTGCTGGTGGCTCCAGCATGGCCTCACAGGTTTTGGTATGCGGATCTTGTCCGGATGGCCTCTTGCCAACCGTGGACTCTTCCGTTAAGACCAGACCTTCTGTCGCAAGGTCCTTTTTTCCATCAGGATCTCAAATCCTTAAATTTAAAGGTATGGAGATTGAACGCTTGATTCTTAGTCAAAGAAGTTTCTCTGACTCTGTGATTAATACTATGTTACAGGCTCGTAAATCTGTATCTAGGAAGATATATTATAGAGTCTGGAAGACTTACATTTCTTGGTGTCTTTCTCATCATTTTTCCTGGCATTCTTTTAGAATTCCGAGAATTTTACAGTTTCTTCAGGATGGTTTGGATAAAGGTTTGTCTGCAAGTTCCTTGAAAGGACAAATCTCTGCTCTTTCTGTTATTTTTCACAGAAAGATTGCTAATCTTCCTGATATTCATTGTTTTGTATAAGCTTTGGTTCGTATAAAACCTGTCATTAAGTCAATTTCTCCTCCTTGGAGTTTGAATTTGGTTCTGGGGGCTCTTCAAGCTCCTCCGTTTGAACCTATGCATTCATTGGACATTAAATTACTTTCTTGGAAAGTTTTGTTTCTTTTGGCCATCTCTTCTGCTAGAAGAGTTTCTGAATTATCTGCTCTTTCTTGTGAGTCTCCTTTTCTGATTTTTCATCAGGATAAGGCGGTGTTGCGAACTTCTTTTAAATTTTCACCTAAGGTTGGGAATTCTAACAACATTAGCAGAGAAATTGTGGTTCCTTCATTATGTCCTAATCCTAAGAATTCTAAGGAGAGATCATTGCATTCTTTGGATGTAGTTAGAGCTTTGAAATATTATGTTGAAGCTACTAAGAATTTCCGAAAGACTTCTAGTCTATTTGTTATCTTTTCCGGTTCTAGGAAAGGTCAGAAGGCCTCTGCCATTTCTTTGGCATCTTGGTTGAAATCTTTAATTCATCATGCTTATGTCGAGTCGGGTAAAACTCCGCCTCAAAGGATTACAGCTCATTCTACTAGGTCAGTTTATACTTCCTGGGCGTTTAGGAATGAAGCTTCGGTTGATCAGATTTGCAAAGCAGCAACTTGGTCTTCTTTGCATACTTTTACTAAATTCTACCATTTTGATGTGTTTTCTTCTTCTGAAGCAGTCTTTGGTAGAAAAGTACTTCAGGCAGCTGTTTCAGTTTGATTCTTCTTCTTATAATTTCAGTTTTTTTCATTATAAGATTTAAACTTTCTTTTGGGTGTGGATTATTTTCAGCGGAATTGGCTGTCTTTATTTTATCCCTCCCTCTCTAGTGACTCTTGCGTGGAAGATCCACATCTTGGGTAGTCATTATCCCATACGTCACTAGCTCATGGACTCTTGCTAATTACATGAAAGAAAACATAATTTATGTAAGAACTTACCTGATAAATTCATTTCTTTCATATTAGCAAGAGTCCATGAGGCCCACCCTTTTTGTGGTGGTTATGATTTTTTTGTATAAAGCACAATTATTCCAATTCCTTATTTTTTATGCTTTCGCACTTTTTTCTTATCACCCCACTTCTTGGCTATGCGTTAAACTGATTTGTGGGTGTGGTGAGGGGTGTATTTATAGGCATTTTGAGGTTTGGGAAACTTTGCCCCTCCTGGTAGGAATGTATATCCCATACGTCACTAGCTCATGAACTCTTGCTAATATGAAAGAAATGAATTTATCAGGTAAGTTCTTACATAAATTATGTTTTTGTAAAATAACAAGTCAGTGCCCATGGCAGCGACCGAAGAGCAGAGGCAGCATTAAAATACCTCCTAAGCAATGACAATCCTGAAGGATGTGGAATGGTTGGGAGCTATGTATTTGTGACAACCATGACATTCTTTTTAATGAATTCAAATGCCATATTTTTTACTTTTTCTTTCATGTGTGCAATGCTCATTGGTCTCCATCAAAGTTAATCAATGAAATAAAAAATGAGAAAGGGTAAAATAAGACATAAATACAAACAATAGTTCACAATTTGTCCCTTAAAACTATTAAACACACAAGGTTTAAATTATCCTTCCTTTTTAGAAAGTGTCAGGATGAAGTATTTCAGATTATTTATCCTGTCACACGTGAACCAATAAAGAATGTAGCCTATATTTTTTAAATGGGTATTAGACACATACATAGGACAAAGTCATTTTTTTCTAACAATAAAATCTAACTTGTATTATTTGCTTTTTTTAGATGAAAAGGACTCCCCAACGTTTTTGGTAGACAACTGTTCATATGATAAGAAAGAGAAAATGAATATCACTATTATATGGATTCCAAGTAAGGAATTGTTTAATATTTTATCAAAAATATAAAAAAATAATGCTAATAATCCAGGCCTGTCAAAAGACAGCATCAGCATACTTTTACACTGCGGTATGCCTTGGCTAGTACAATTTATACAATATACAGGAAAATCAGAGCTTAAACTGTGTGCTTTTCCAGGATTTAATGATATTATCCATGATACAAACGATATGTCACAAATAACATCAATAAAGTAATTATAATTGATATTAAAGGAATATGAAACCCAAAAAATTATTTTGTGATTCAGACAGAGCATATCATTTTGTAAAAAGGTTCCATTTTACTTCTATTATAAAATGTGCTTAGTTCGCATGATATTTCTTTCATGTAATTGGCAAGAGTCCATGAGCTAGTGACGTATGGGATATACAATCCTACCAGGTGGGGCAAAGTTTCCCAAACTTCAAAATGCCTATAAATACACCCCTCACCACACCCACAATTCAGTTTTACAAACTTTGCCTCTTATGGAGGTGGTGAAGTAAGTTTGTACTTGATTTTCTTCTGTGATATGCGCTTCTCAGCATTTTGAAGCCCGATTCCTCTCAGAGTACAGTGTTTGTCAGAGGGATGTGAAGAGAGTATTACCTATTGATTCTATGGTTTTCCTCATGGGAAATCTTTTCAAAGGTTCTCTGTTATCAGTCGTAGAGATTCATCTCCTACCTCCCTTTTCAGATCGACGATATACTCTCATATACCATTACCTCTACTGATACTGTTTCAGTACTGGTTTGGCTATCTGCTATATGTGGATGGGTGCCTTTGGGTAAGTATGTTTTTATTACTTAAGATACCTCAGCTATGGTTTGGCACTTTATATATTAATATAAAGTTTTAAATATATATATTGTACTTATATTTGCCATGAGTCAGGTTTATGTATATTTCTTTTTGCAGACTATCAGTTTCAAAATTGGGTAAATATTTAGGAAGTTATTTTTTCTTACCTGGGGTATAGTCTTTTTCTTCAAATTGACTGCTTTTTCATTAAATTTCACGGGCAAAATTAGGCTTGCAAGGTTGCAAAATGCTGATATTTATTGCGTCATTCTTGGCGCGAGAATTTTTTTGGCGCGAAGGTACGTTCGGTGACGCAAATTCGTCATTTCCGGCATCTTACTTGATGCCAGTTTTCCTTGCACAAGGTTGCGTCTGCCATGACGTGAGTTGCATCATTTCCAGATGCTGTTAGCGCCAAAAAATTTCATTTTGCGCCAAATAATTTAATTATTTAAACCCCACTTCCTATATGCCTCTTTCCTTTTGTTATGCTCAGAGGGCTATGCTGTTTGCATTTTTTTTCCATTCCTGAAACTGCCATATAAGGAAATTCATAATTTTGCTTTATATGTTATTTTTTTCTCTTACATTTGCAAGATGTCTCAATCTGATCCTGTCTTAGAAACAACTGATGGAATCCTGCTGCTTGATAACAGTTCTACCAAAGCTAAGTGTATCTGTTGTATCTCCTGCTGTAGTATGTAACAGTTGTCATGATAAACTTTTACATGCAGAGAATGTATCCATCAGTGCTAGTACAATGCCTGTTGTTCCTTCAACATCTAATGTACATGAAATCCCTGTGAATATAAGAGATTTTATTGCTGATGCGATTCAGAAGGCTTTGTCTGCTATTCCACCTTCTAATAAACGTAAAAGGTCTTTTAAAACTTCTCATAAAGTTGATGAAATTTCAAATGACCGACAACATACTGAATTATCCTTCTCTGATGAGGATCTATCTGATTCAGAAGATCCTACCTCAGATATTGACACTGAGAAATCTACTTATCTTTTTAAGATGGAGTATATACGTTCCTTGTTAAAAGAAGTGTTGATTAATTTGGATATTGAGGAATCTAGTCCTCTTGATACTAAAACTAGTAAACATTTAAATTCTGTTTATAAACCTCTGTTGTTACTCCAGATGTTTTTCCAGTTCATGATGCTACTTCTGATATGATTTCAAAGGAATGGGATAGGCCTGGTACTTCTTTTATTCCTTCTTCTAGGTTTAAAAAGTTGTATCATTTGACAGCAGCTAGATTGTAGTTTTGGAAAAAAATCCCCAAAGTTGATGGGGTTATCTCTACTCTTGGCAAACGTACTACTATTCCTTTGGAATATAGTACTTCTTTTAAGGATCCTTTAGTGTAAGGATTCCAGTCCGCTTTTTCCAGTTACCTTTCAATCACATGGTCTCTACCTGTCTGCATTTAAGTCATCACCTGACTGCAGACAGGTGCTTAGTTATTGCACATGTAGCTGTTTGTAGCAGTCCTGCTATCCTTGCTACTGAGTTCTCTATCAAGCTCTCCTTGTGGATTACAAAGCTTTATTCCTTTGTCACCTGGATTCTACTTATCCTTTTACCTCAGGAGGATTATAACACAGCGACTTTCATATAGCTCCTAATACCCTCTGCTGCACAAAGGTTTTATCACATTTCATGTTTTGCCGTAATCGTCACTTTCCCTGCAGCTGCTTACAAGCCACACGCTTTCTCAGTGGGACTTCACTTACCATCTTATCAAGCCCTCTGACATTGCACTCAACCGGTTGTCTCACCTACAATTCAAATTCTCATTTAGAGACAGCCGCTTACCTCTTCTGTGACCGGAGCTACAGTTTTCACTGCCGCTTGTGCCGCTGTCAGTCAGTCTCAGCTCCTCCTACCAGCGGTTACTGATCTCGGCTCTATAGCGGGCTAGTACAAAGACTCTGTGTCTCGTATGTAATTCCCTCATCATGGTAACGCTGTGAAGGAAAACTTAACACCTAAGTCCTTTGTTAAAACCTGCTAGCTTACCTTTTGGACGAACTGTGCTAATCCTCTCTGTGCACATTACTCCCTTCAATACCTGCTTGCTAATCTATGTATGAGTAATTTGGAACTCTGCTTACATTTCAGAATCTTACTCCTATACTGATATCAGTTACAATAATAGTGTGAATTATAACTCTATCTCCTCCTATGTAAATTACATTAACTTTATTTCACTTTATCAAACAGTCTATGCTAATTAATAGCCTGTTCAACAAAGTGATAAATATTCAGT
Source organism: Bombina bombina (assembly GCF_027579735.1). Taxonomy (NCBI): domain Eukaryota; kingdom Metazoa; phylum Chordata; class Amphibia; order Anura; family Bombinatoridae; genus Bombina; species Bombina bombina. The sequence goes on from NC_069503.1 coordinate 939,949,074, forward strand.
TCTCATTAAGTCTGCAGCTGAGTTCCTATATTTCTGCACAACCTGGAAACAAACCTTATATTTAGATAGGAAACATGAATCTTATCTAAGGAAAGCTTATTTATTTTCTGGCTATATTCTTAGGCCTGCTATATCTATGGCTGATGTTGAAGCAGTATCAACTTTTTGGTTGGAAAGCTTAGTGCAAAAGGAAACAGATTCTGATTTGTCTAGCATTATTTGCTTGCTTCAACATGCTAATCATTTTATCTGTGATGCTATTTTTGATATCATCAAAATTGATGTTAAATCTATGTCTTTAGCTATTTTAGCTAGAAGAGCTTTGTGGCTCAAATATTGGAATGCTGACATGGTATCTAAGTCTAGATTACTATCTCTTTCTTTCCAAGGTAACAATTTATTTGGTTCTCAGTTGGATTCTATTATTTCAACTGTCACTGGGGGGAAGGGAGTTTTTTTGCCTCAGGATAAAAGATCTAAGGGTAAATCTAAAGCTTCTAATTGTTTTCGTTCTTTTCAACAGAATAAGGAACAGAAAGCCAATCCTTCCCCCAAAGAATTTGGTTCCAATTGGAAACCTTCTTAGAGTTGGAATAAATCCAAGCCTTTTAAGAAACCGAAGCCAGCCCTCAAGTCTGCATGTAGGTGCGGCCCTCATTCAAGTTCAGCTGGTGGGGGGCAGATTAAAATTAAGACATTTGGGCAGATTCTGTCCAAAATCAGTGGATTCAGAGTATTGTCTCTCAAGGGCATCGAATAGGATTCAGAGTAAGACCTCCTGTGAGAAGATTCTTTTTTTCTCATGTTCCAGCAAAACCCGGTGAAGGCTCAAGCTTTTCTGAAGTGTGTTTCAGATCTAGAGCTTTCAGGGGTAATCATACCAGTTCCGTTTCAGGAACAGGGTCTGGGGTTTTATTCAAATCTATTCATTGTCCCAAGTAAAGAAAATTCATTCAGGCCAGTTCTGGATCTGAAAATTTTGAATTGTTTTGTAAGAGTGCCAGCTTTCAAAATGGTGACTATTCTGCCTTTTGTTCAGCAAGGTCCACGATAGACTTATTGGATGCAAATCTTCATATTCCGATTCATCCAGACCACCATCGATTTCTGAGATTCTCTTTTCTAGACAAGCTTTACCAATTTTTCGCTCTTCCATTTGGCCTAGCGACAGCTCCAAGAATTTTTTTGAAGGTTCTCGGTGCCCTACTCTCTGTAATCAGAGAACAGGGTATTGCAGTGTTTCCTTATTTGGACAATATATTGGTACTAGCTCAGTCTTTACATTCTGCCGAATCTCACATGAATCAACTAGTGTTGTTTCTTCAAAGACATGGTTGTAGGATCAATTTACCAAAAAGTTCCTTGATTCCTCAGACAAGGGTCACCTTTTTAGGTTTTCAGATAGATTCAGTGTCCATGACTCTGTCTCTAGCAGACAAGAGATGAATAAAATTGGTTTCAGCTTTTCAAAACCTTCAGTCTCAATTATTCCCTTCAGTGGCTATGTGCATGGAAGTTTTAGGTCTCATGACTGCAGCATCGGACGCGATCCCCTTTGCTCATTTTTATATGAGACCTCTTCAGCTTTGTATGCTGAATCAATGGTGCAGGGATTATACAAGGATATCATAATTAATATCCTTAAATCTTAAAAATGTTCGACCCTCTCTAATTTGGTGGATAGATGACCATCGTATAGCTCAAGAGGCCTCTTTTTTTCATCCAACCTGGACTGTAATCACAACAGATGGAAGTCTTTCAGGTTGAGGAACTGTCTGGGGATCTCTGACAGCACAAGGGGTTTGGAAATCTCAAGAGGCAAGGTTACCAATCAATATTTTAGAACTCTGTGCTATTTTCAGGACTCTTCAGGTTTCGTCTCTGTTGAAGAGAGAACCATTCATTTGTTTTCAGACAGACAATATCACAACTGGGGGATATGTCAATCATCAGGGTGGGACTCACAGTCCCCTAGCTATGAAAGAAGTATCTTGGATACTTTCTTGGGCGGAATCCAGCTCTTGTCTAATTTCTGCGGTACATATATCAGGTGTAGACAACTGGGAAGCAGATTATCTAAGCCGTCAGAATTTACATCCGGGGAAGTGGTCTCTCCATCCAGATGTGTTTTTTCAGATTGTTCAGATGAGGGGTCTTCCAGAAATAGATCTGACCGCATCCCATCTAAACAAGAAACTTCCCAGGTACCTGTCCAGGTCCAGGGATCCTCAGGCAGAGTCGGTGGATGCGTTAGCAGTTCCTTTGTTTTACCAACCTGCTTATATCTTTCCGCCTCTAGTTCTTCTTCCAAGAGTGATCTCCAAGATCATCATGGAACAATTGTTTGTGTTTCTGGTAGCACCAACATGGCCTCGCAGGTTTTGGTATGCAGATCTTGTCCAGATTTCCAGTTGCCAACCTTGGCCACTTCCATTAAGACCAGACCTTCTGTCTCAAGGACCGCTTTTCCATCAGTATCTCAAATCGTTTAAGGTTCGAAGGTATGGAGATTGAACGCCTAGTGCTGAGTCATAGAGGTTTCTCTTACTCAGTGATTGATACTATGTTACAGGCTCATTAATCTGTTTCTAGGAAGATTTATTATAGAGTTTGGAAGACATATTTCATGGTGTTCCTCTCATAAATTATCCTGGCATTCTTTTAGAATTCATAGAATTTTACAGTTTCTTCAGGATGGTTTGGATAAAGGTTTGTCTGCAAGTTTCTTGAATGGACAAATCTCTGCTCTTTCTGTTTTATTTCACAGAAAGATTGCTAAGCTTCCTGATATTCCCTGTTTTGTGCAGGCTTTGGTCCATATCAAGCCTGTTATTAAATCAATCTCTCCTCCTTGGAGTCTTAATTTGGTTTTGCAGGCATTACAGGCTCCTCCTTTTGAGCCTATGCATTCTTTGGATATTAAACACAAAATATATATACAAGCCACAGCGCTGAGAGTGAACACACAAGGCAGCTATATGTGAACAAGGAATCCCTTACTCCTTGTTAGACAAAAATGAGGGGAAATGATTACACTGACTGCAGTAATTTTATACAGCTGCGCTGTCACAGAGACAACTAAATGTGTGTAGTAAACAGGCTAATATGCAAACCCCAATGGGTGGTGTTTAAATACATAAATATATAAATAAATATGCATTTAATAATTAAAATGAACACAACAAATTCAACACAGTTTTAAAAACAAATACATCAAAGATAAAAATGAAGATATGGGAAGTAGACCAAAAGGGGAAATGTACAGCATAAACATATATGGTCTAACAATTCATGACATAGAAGTAAATGGTAGCAAGCATATTGCAGCTCAAAATTGTTGCAAATACCAGTTTGCTAAAAAGTCTTTTTTTTGACAAGCAAAGTCATCTTAGTGTAAGCAAAGAGTCTTTTTAGTAACCAAAAAAAGCGTATTTTTCAAGCAAAGTGGTGTCTTATTAGCTGTTAATGCTTGGCTTGTATAGCTGCAGAGCTGCAAAGCTGCAGAGTGTGGACGAGAAGAAGGATAAAGAAATCCTTTAAAACAGAGATAAAGTTAAAATGGCAAGCTGTATACAGTTGGCGATAGTTTATCCCCAAGGGTTTCTCTCTGGATAATGTTAGTCTCTACGGCACCTCGTAAACTCTCATGGAGGGACTACAGTGAATCAGATCGAGTTCAGTGAACTCCCATACTGTCAGAGTTACAGGACTACGGAAGCCCAAAAAAGTCACAGCAAAGAGCAACGCTATTAGCCTGTTTACTACGCACATTTAGTTGTCTCTGTGACAGCGCAGCTGTACAAAATTACTGCAGTCAGCGTAATCATTTCCCCTATTCTTTGGATATTAAACTACTTTTTTGGAAAGTGTTGTTCCTTTTGGCTATCTATTATGCTAGAAGAGTTTCTGAGTTTTCTGCTCTTTCTTGTGAGTCTCCTTTTCTGATTTTCCATCAGGATAAGGCAGTTTTGCGGACTTCATTTAAGTTTTTACCTAAAGTTGTGAATTCTAACAACATTAATAGGGAAGTTGTTGTTCCCTTCCCTCTTTGTTTCCTAATCCTAAGAATTCTTTGGAGAGAGCCTTACATTCTCTGGATGTTGTAAGAGCTTTGAAATATTATGTTAAAGCTACTAAAGATTTCAGGAAGACTTCTAGTCTATTTGTTGTCTTTTCTGGTCCTAGGAAAGGTCAGAAAGCCTCTGCCATTTCCTTGGCATCCTGGTTAAAGCTTTTGATTCATCAGGCTTATTTGGAGTCGGGTCAGGCCCCGCCTCAGAGAATCACAGCTCATTCTACTAGATCAGTTTCCACTTCGTGGGCTTTTAAGAATGAAGCTTTAGTTAATCAGATTTGCAAAGCAGCAACTTGGTCTTCTTTGCACACATTTACTAAATTCTTCCGCTTTTATGTATTTGCCTCTTCGGAAGCAGTTTTTGGTAGAAAAGTTCTTCAGGCAGCTGTTTCAGTTTGATTCCCCTGCTTATGAGAAAAACTTATTTTTTTGAATGTGGATTTAATTTTTTCAGCGGAAAATGGCTGTTTTTATTTTTATCCCTCCCTCTCTAGTGACTCTTCTGTGGACTACCACATCTTGGGTATTACTATCCCATACATCACTAGCTCATGGACTCTTGCCAATTACATGAAAGAAAACATAATTTATGTAAGAACTTACCTGATAAATTAATTTCTTTCATATTGGCAAGAGTCCATGATACCCACCCTTTTTATGGTGGTTATGTTTTTTTGTATAAAGCACAATTATATTTCAGTTCCTTTTTTTGATGCTTTTTACTCCTTTTTCCATCACCCCACTACTTGGCTATTCGTTAAACTGAATTGTGGGTGTGGTGAGGGGTGTATTTATAGGCATTTTGAGGTTTGGGAAACTTTGCCCCTCCTGGTAGGAATGTATATCCCATACGTCACTAGCTCATGGACTCTTGCCAATATGAAACAATTAATTTGTCAGGTAAGTTCTTACATAAATTATGTTTTTGTGTTGAATAAATACCTAGGTAGGCAACTAGAGCACTACATGGCAGGAAATAGTGCTGCCATCTAGCGCTCTTGTCAATAGATAATATTCTTGTAAAACTGCTGCCATATAATGCCCTAGAAATGGGCTAGCCCCTAAGCATACATCCCTGTTTTTCAACAAAAGATACCAAGAGAATTTATTAATTTACCAGCTGAAGTGTATTCAATTGTTTACAAATAGCTCCTTAACCATTATATCAGCAACTGAAATAGCTGACTTAGCCTTACCTATACTGGGAGTTTCTATACCTATAAGTATAGGCTATAAAAAAGCTAAGTAGACATAGCCAGTAGAAGAAATTACACTCCAAGTGGAATAAGAATTTGTGTGTAGAGAAAGTGATAACATAAGGAGATCTGCAAGCTTAACCCATTTTGATGGGTTGTGGTGTCAAAGAACAAAAACAGCTATTTCTTTCATGTAATTAGCAAGAGTCCATGAGCTAGTGACGTATGGGATATACATTCCTACCAGGAGGGGCAAAGTTTCCCAAACCTCAAAATGCCTATAAATAGGCCCCCCACCACACCCACAATTCAGTTTTACAAACTTTGCCTCCCTTGGAGGTGGTGAAGTAAGTTTGTGCTTGATTCTACGTTGATATGCGCTTCGCAGCAGGCTGAAGCCTGGTTTTCCTCTCAGAGTGCAGTGAATGTCAGAGGGATGTGAAGAGAGTATTGCCTATTTGAATACCATGGTCTTCCTCTAGGGGATCTATTTCATAGGTTCTCTGTTATCGGTCGTAGAGATTTCTTCTCCTACCTCCCTTTTCAGATCGACGATATACTCTACTGATTCTCGTTTCAGTACTGGTTTGGCTATCTACTATATGTAGATGAGTGTCTTAGGGTAAGTAAGTCTTATTTCTATTTATGACACTCAAAGATATGGTTGGGCACTTTATATGTAAAGTTCTAAATATATGTGTTTAAACTTATATTTGCCTTGATTCAGGATAATCAGTATTCCTTCATTCAGACTGTCAGTTTCATTTTTTTGGGAAAATGCATATAAATTCATTTTTTCTTACCTTAATTTTCAATTGACTTTTTTTCAAAAAATTGCGGGTTGTTAGGCTCGCGGGTGCAGAAAATGCTTCTATTTATTGCGTCATTTTTGGCGCGAGACTTTTTTGGCGCAAAAATTTCGTCATTTCCTGCGTCATAGTTGGCGCCGGAAGTTTTTACGTAATTGCTTCATTTTTCACACTATTTCAGTCTCACTTTTCAGTTGCTTCTTTTTTTCTAGAGGCTTGTTTCATTTTGCATTTTTTCCCATTCCTGAAACTGCCATTTAAGGAATTTGATAATTTTGCTTTATATGTTTGTTTTTTCTTTTACATACAGGGAGTGCAGAATTATTAGGCAAGTTGTAATTTTGAGGATTAATTTTATTATTGAACAACAACCATGTTCTCAATGAACCCAAAAAACTCATTAATATCAAAGCTGTATAGTTTTGGAAGTAGTTTTTAGTTTGTTTTTAGTTATAGCTATTTTAGGGGGATATCTGTGTGTGCAGGTGACTATTACTGTGCATAATTATTAGGCAACTTAACAAAAAACAAATATATACCCATTTCAATTATTTATTTTTACCAGTGAAACCAATATAACATCTCAACATTCACAAATATACATTTCTGACATTCAAAAACAAAACAAAAACAAATCAGTGACCAATATAGCCACCTTTCTTTGCAAGGACACTCAAAAGCCTGCCATCCATGGATTCTGTCAGTGTTTTGATCTGTTCACCATCAACATTGCGTGCAGCAGCAACCACAGCCTCCCAGACACTGTTCAGAGAGGTGTACTGTTTTCCCTCCTTGTAAATCTCACATTTGATGATGGACCACAGGTTCTCAATGGGGTTCAGATCAGGTGAACAAGGAGGCCATGTCATTAGATTTTCTTCTTTTATACCCTTTCTTGCCAGCCACGCTGTGGAGTACTTGGACGCGTGTGATGGTGCATTGTCCTGCATGAAAATCATGTTTTTCTTGAAGGATGCAGACTTCTTCCTGTACCACTGCTTGAAGAAGGTGTCTTCCAGAAACTGGCAGTAGGACTGGGAGTTGAGCTTGACTCCATCCTCAACCCGAAAAGGCCCCACAAGCTCATCTTTGATGATACCAGCCCAAACCAGTACTCCACCTCCACCTTGCTGGCGTCTGAGTCGGACTGGAGCTCTCTGCCCTTTACCAATCCAGCCACGGGCCCATCCATCAAGACTCACTCTCATTTCATCAGTCCATAAAACCTTAGAAAAATCAGTCTTGAGATATTTCTTGGCCCAGTCTTGACGTTTCAGCTTGTGTGTCTTGTTCAGTGGTGGTCGTCTTTCAGCCTTTCTTACCTTGGCCATGTCTCTGAGTATTGCACACCTTGTGCTTTTGGGCACTCCAGTGATGTTGCAGCTCTGAAATATGGCCAAACTGGTGGCAAGTGGCATCTTGGCAGCTGCACGCTTGACTTTTCTCAGTTCATGGGCAGTTATTTTGCGCCTTGGTTTTTCCACACGCTTCTTGCGACCCTGTTGACTATTTTGAATGAAACGCTTGATTGTTCGATGATCACGCTTCAGAAGCTTTGCAATTTTAAGAGTGCTGCATCCCTCTGCTAGATATCTCACTATTTTTGACTTTTCTGAGCCTGTCAAGTCCTTCTTTTGACCCATTTTGCCAAAGGAAAGGAAGTTGCCTAATAATTATGCACACCTGATATAGGGTGTTGATGTCATTAGACCACACCCCTTCTCATTACAGAGATGCACATCACCTTATATGCTTAATTGGTAGTAGGCTTTCGAGCCTATACAGCTTGGAGTAAGACAACATGCATAAAGAGGATGATGTGGTCAAAATACTCATTTGCCTAATAATTTTGCACTCCCTGTATTGCAAGATGTCACTACCTGACCCTGGATCAGAATCTACTTCTGGAAAAGCGCTACCTGATGTCGGTTCTACCAAAGCTAAGTGCATTTGTTGTAAACTTTTGGTAACTGTTCCGCCGGCTGTTTGTGATAGTTGTCATGATAAGCTATCAAACGCAGATAGCATTTCCATTAGTAATAATCCATTACCTGTTGTTGTTGTTCCTTCAACATCTAATGTTCAGGATGTTAATGTTAAAGAATTTGTTTCTAAATCTATTTGGAAGGCTCTGTCTGTTATTCCTCCTTCTAGTAAACGTAAGAGGTCTTTTAAAACTTCATATATTTCAGATGAATTTTTAAATGACCGCCATCATTCTGACTTATCTATTTCTGATGAGGATCTATCTGGTTCAGAAGATTCTACCTCAGATATTGACACTGATAAATCTTCATATTTGTTTAAGATGGAGTTTATTCGTTCCTTACTTAAAGAAGTGTTGATTGCATTAGATATGGAGGAGTCTAGTCCTCTTGATATTAAAACTACTAAGCGTTTAAATTCAGTTTTTAAACCTCCCATAGTTATTCCAGAAGTTTTTCCAGTTCCTGATGCTATTTCAGAAGTAATTTCTAGGGAATGGAATAGTCTGGGTACTTCATTTACTCCTTCTCCAAGGTTTAAGAAATTGTACCCTTTGCCATCTGATAGATTAGAGTTTTGGGAGAAAATCCCCAAGGTTGATGGGGCTATTTCTACTCTTGCTAAACGTACTACTATTCCTACGGCAGATAGTACTTTGTTTAAAGATCCTTTGGAAGCTTGAATCCTTTTTAAGGAAGGCTTATTTATGTTCAGGTAATCTTCTTAGACCTGCTATTTCCTTGGCTGATGTTGCTGCAGCTTCAACTTTCTGGTTGGAGGCTTTAGCGCAACAAGTGTCAGACCATAATGCTTATAGCATTGTTAAACTCTTTCAACATGCTAATAACTTTATTTATGATGCCATTTTCGATATCATCAGAATTGATGTCAGGTATATGTCTTTAGCTATTTTAGCCAGAAGAGCTTTATGGCTTAAATCTTGGAATGCAGATATGACTTCTAAGTCAACGTTGCTTTCTCTTTCTTTCCAAGGTAATAAATTATTTGGTTCTCAGTTAGATTCAATAATTTCAACTGTTACTGGGGGGAAGGGAGCTTTTTTGCCTCAGGACAAAAAATCTAAGGTAAATATATGGCTGCTAATTGTTTTGGTTCCTTTCGTCAGAATAAGGAACAAAAGCCTGACCCTTCCCCTAAAGGAACAGTTTCCGTTTGGAAACCTTCTCCAGTCTGGAATAAATCCAAGCCTTTTAGAAAATCAAAACCAGCTCCCAAGTCCGCATGAAGTTGCGGCCCTCATTCCAGCACAGTTGGTAGGGGGCAGGTTACGATTTTTCAAAGATGTTTGGATCAATTCGATTCAAAGTCTTTGGATTCAGAACTTTGTTTCACAAGGGTACAGAATAGGTTTCAAGGTAAGACCGCCTGTGAGAAGATTTTTTCTCTCACGCATTCCAGTAAACCCAGTTAAGGCTCAGGCATTTCTGAAATGTGTTTCAGACCTGGAGTCAGCTGGGGTAATTGTGCCTGTTCCAGTTCTGGAATGGGGCCTGGGGTTTTATTCAAATCTGTTCATTGTATCAAAGAAAGAGAATTCTTTCAGACCAGTTCTGGATCTAAAAATATTGAATCGTTATGTATGGATACCAACATTCAAAATGGTGACTATAAGGACTATTCTGCCTTTAGTTCAGCAAGGGCATTATATGTCTACAATAGACTTACAGGATGCATATCTTCATATTCCAATTCATCCGGACCACTATCAGTTCCTGAGATTCTCTTTTCTAGACAAGCATTACCAATTTGTTGCTCTTCCTTTTGGCCTAGCAAGAGCTCCAAGGATCTTTTCAAAGGTTCTCGGTGCCCTTCTCTCTGTAATCAGGGAGCAGGGTATTGCAGTATTTCCTTATTTGGACGATATCTTGGTACTTGCTCAGTCTTTACATTCTGCAGAATCTCACATGAATCAACTTGTGTTGTTTCTTCAAAGACATGGTTGGAGTATCAATTTACCAAAGAGTTCCTTGATTCCTCAGACAAGGGTAACCTTTTTGGGTTTCCAAATAGATTCAGTGTCCATGACTTTGTCTCTAACAGAGAAAAGACGTCTGAAATTGGTTTCAGCTTGTCGAAACCTTCAGTTTCAATCTTTCCCTTCATTAGCTTTGTGCATGGAAATTTTAGGTCTCATGACTTCAGCATCGGACGCGATCCCCTTTGCTCATTTTCACATGAGACCTCTCCAGCTTTGTATGCTGAACCAATGGTGCAGGGATTATACAAATATATCACAATTAATATCCTTAAATCCCAATGTTCGATCTTCTCTGACTTGGTGGTTGGATCACCATCGTTTAGTTCAAGGGGCCTCCTTTGTTTGTCCAACCTGGACTGTGATCTCAACAGATGCAAGCCTTTCAGGTTGGGGAGCTGTATGGGGATCTCTGATAGCGCAGGGGGTTTGGGAATCTCAGGAGGTGAGATTACCAATCAAAATTTTGGAACTCCGTGCGATTTTCAGAGCTCTTCAGTTCTGGCCTCTTCTGAAGAGAGAATCGTTTATTTGTTTTCAGACAATGTCACAACTGTGGCATATGTCAATCATCAAGGGGGGACTCACAGTTCTCAGGCTATGAGAGAAGTATCCTGGATACTTGCATGGGCAGAATCCAGCTCCTGTCTAATTTCTGCGGTTCACATCCCAGGTATAGACAATTGGGAAGCGGATTATCTCAGTCGCCAGACGTTACATCTGGGCGAATGGTCTCTTCACCCAGAGGTTTTTCTTGAGATTGTTCAAATCTGGGGACTTCCAGAAATAGATCTGATGGCCTCTCATCTAAACAAGAAACTTCCCAGGTATCTGTCCAGATCCAGGGATCCTCAGGCAGAAGCGGTGGACGCGTTGTCATTTCCTTGGAATTATCAACCTGCTTATATCTTTCCGCATCTAGTTCTTCTTCCAAGAGTGATTTCCAAAATCCTAATGGAGAGTTCGTTTGTTCTGCTGGTGGCTCCAGCATGGCCACACAGGTTTTGGTATGCAGACCTCGTTCGGATGGCCAGTTGCCAACCTTGGACACTTCCGTTAAGGCCAGACCATCTGTCTCAAGGCCCATTTTTCCATCAGGAGCTCAAATCATTAAATTTGAAGGTATGGAAATTGAACGCTTAATACTTAGTCATAGAGGTTTCTCTGACTCAGTGATTTATACTATGTTACAGGCTCGTAAATCTGTGTCTAGAAAGATCTATTACCAAGTCTGGAAGACCTACATTTCTTGTTGTTCTTCACATAAATTCTCTTGGCATTCTTTAAGAATTCCTAGAATTTTACAATTTCTTCAAGATGGTTTGGATAAGGGTTTGTCTGCAAGTTCCTTGAAAGTATTGAAAGTACAAATCTCTGCTCTTTCTGTTCTTTTTCACAGAAAGATTGCTAATCATCCTGATATTCATTGTTTTGTACAGGCTTTGGTTCATATCAAGCCTGTCATTAAGTCAATCTCTCCTCCTTGGAGTCTCAATTTGGTTCTGAGGGCTTTACAGGCTCCTCCGTTTGAACCTATGCATTCTCTGGACATTAAATTACTTTCTTGGAAAGTACTGTTCCTTTTGGCTATCTCTTCTGCTAGAAGAGTTTCTGAGTTATCTGCTCTTTCTTGTGAATCTCCTTTTCTGATTTTTCATCAGGATAAGGCAGTGTTGCGGACTTCATTTAAATTTTTACCTAAAGTTGTGAATTCTAACAACATTAGTAGAGAAATTGTTGTCCCTTCATTGTGTCCTAATCCTAAGAATTCTCTAGAGAGGTCTTTGCATTCTTTGGATGTAGTTAGAGCTTTGAAATATTATGTCGAAGCTACTAAAGATTTCAGAAAGACTTCTAGTCTATTTGTTATCTTTTCTGGTTCTAGGAAAGGTCAGAAGGCTTCTGCCATTTCTTTGGCGTCCTGGTTAAAATCTTTGATTCATCATGCTTATGTGGAGTCGGGTAAAATCCCGCCTCAAAGGATTACGGCTCATTCTACTAGGTCAGTTTCTACTTCCTGGGCTTTTAGGAATGAAGCCTCGGTTGATCAGATTTGCAAAGCAGCAACTTGGTCTTCTTTGCATACTTTTACTAAATTCTACCATTTTGATGTTTTCTCTTCTTCTGAAGCAGTTTTTGGTAGAAAAGTGCTTCAGGCAGCTGTTTTAGTTTGATTCCTTTGCCTATGATTTCAGTTTTTTTCTTTATAAGATTAAAACTTTTTGTTTTGGGACGTGGATTATATTTTCAGCGGAATTGGCTGTCTTTATTTTATCCCTCCCTCTCTAGTGACTCTTGCGTGGAAGTTCCACATCTTGGGTATCTGCTATCCCATACGTCACTAGCTCATGGACTCTTGCTAATTACATGAAAGAAAACATAATTTATGTAAGAACTTACCTGATAAATTCATTTCTTTCATATTAGCAAGAGTCCATGAGGCCCACCCTTTTTTGTGGTGGTTATGATTTTTTTGTATAAAGCACAATTATTCCAATTCCTTATTTTTGATGCTTTCGCTCCTTTCTTATCACCCCACTTCTTGGCTATTCGTTAAACTGAATTGTGGGTGTGGTGGGGGGCCTATTTATAGGCATTTTGAGGTTTGGGAAACTTTGCCCCTCCTGGTAGGAATGTATATCCCATACGTCACTAGCTCATGGACTCTTGCTAATATGAAAGAAATTAATTTATCAGGTAAGTTCTTACATAAATTAGTAAAAAGTTTTCATATATAAAATTAAACCTAAATAATAATTTTCTCATATGTTTTATCCTTTGTTGTTGGGATAACAAGTCATTGGAAACACATTAAGGGAAAAAACTATTTACAGAATACTTCCCCTTTAAACATTAGTTTTTCCCCCCTGAAAAAGAGATCCTTTTTTGTTTTTAGCATTCTGCATTAACAAAGAATGAAAAATTAAAGGGACATGAAACACATTTTTTCTTTTATGATTTAGAAAGAGCATGCAATTTTCTAATTTACTTCTATTACCTAATATGATTCATTCTCTTGATATACTTTGCTGTGAAGCATATCTAGATAGACTCAGTAGCTGCTGATTGGTGGCTGCACATAGATGCCTCTTGTGATTGGCTCACCCATGTGCATTGCTATTTCTTCAACAAAGGATATCTTAAGAATGAAGCAAATTAGATAACAGAAGTAAGTTGGAAAGATGTTTAAAATTATATCCTCTATCTGAATCATGAAATAATTTTTTGGGGTTTAATGTCCCTTTAAGTTGTAGATATTTAAATATTTTGTTTTCCTGCATGCACAACTATAATATAAGAAGTCTAAAGGGAAAAAAAATATTACATAAATTATAATATTGAACGCTGTGTGTGAATAATAACTTATAGGCCCCGTTTATAAACAAGCAGATGGACAAGTTTCCCAGGCATGGAACCTGTCCATCTGCATTTGGGGCAAAGGATGCAGCAACCAAGTCAAGTCAAGAAAACTTTATTAGCATTATTACATGTGTTGCCAAAGTAATATGTTACAATAAAACAGATCAATAACAATTAGTGATGTTGCGAATAGTTCGCCAGGCGAATAGTTCCCAGCTACATAGCATGTTCGCGTTCGCCGCGGACGGCGAACATATGCGATGTTCGATCCGCCCCCTATTCCTCATCATTGAGTAAACTTTTACCCTGTATCTCACAGTCAGAAGACACATTCCAGCCAATCAGCAGCAGACCCTCCCTCCCAGACCCTCCCACCTCCTGGACAGCATCCATTTTAGATTCATTCGGAAGCTGCATTCTTAGTGAGAGGAGGGACAGTGTAGCTGCTGCTGATTAATAGGGAAATCGATAGCTAGGCTAGTGTATTCAATGTCCACTACAGTCCTGAAGGACTCATCTGATCTCTGCTGTAAGGACAGCACCCCAAAAAGCCCTTTTTAGGGCTAAAACATCAGTCTGCTATTTTTTTCCTGCGTAATCTAATTGCAGTTGCCTGCCTGCCTGCCAGCGTGTGTGTCAGGCTCACAGCGTATACTCTGCCCACTTGCCCAGTGCCACCACTCATATCTGGTGTAACAGTAGTGTACATTTAAAAAAAACAACACTTTTTTGACTGTGAAATAATAGCAGACAGCTGCCAGTACCCAAGATGGCCGCCAATAAGGCAGATGGGGAGGGTTAGAGAGCTGTTTTGGGGGGGATCAGGGAAGTTGGGGGCTAAGGGGGGATGCTGCACCACAGCATATGTAAATATGCTAAAAAAATAATGCAGCCAGTGCTTAAGATGGCAGGGACAATTGTGGGGTGGGGGAAGGAAGGGAGCTGTTTGTGAGGGATCAGGGGGTCTGATGTGTCAGGTGGGAGGCTGATCTCTACACTAAAGCTAAAATTAACCCTGCAAGCTCCCTACAAACTACCTAATTAACCCCTTCACTGCTAGCCATAATACACGTGTGATGCGCAGCAGCATTTAGCGGCCTTCTAATTACCAGAAAGCAACGCCAAAGTCATATATGTCTGCTATTTCTGAACAAACGTATCCCAGAGAAGCATTTACAACCATTTATGCCATAATTGCATAAGTTGTTTGTAAATAATTTCTGTGAGAAACCTAAAGTTTGTGAAAAAGTGAACAATTTTTTTTTATTTGATCGCATTTGGCAGTGAAATGGTGGCATGAAATATACCAAAATTGGCCTAGATCAATACTTTGGGTTGTCTACTACACTACACTTAAGCTAAAATTAACTCTACAAGCTCCCTGCATGCTCCCTAATTAACCCCTTCACTGCTGGGCATAAAACACGTGTGGTGCGCAGTGGCATTTAGCAGCCTTCTAATTACCAAAAAGCAACGCCAAAGCCATATAAGTCTGCTATTTCTGAACAAAGGGGATCCCAGAGAAGCATTTACAACCATTTATGCCATAATTGCATAAGTTGTTTGTAAATAATTTCTGTGAGAAACCTAAAGTTTGTGAAAAAGTGAACAATTTTTTTTTATTTTTTATTTGATCGCATTTGGCGGTGAAATGGTGGCATGAAAAATGGGCCTAGATCAATACTTTGGGTTGTCTACTACACCACACTTAAGCTAAAATTAAGATACAACATCATACCTGATGTTTTAAAGCACGTTATTCCAAACAATTTAGGAATGTTAGGTGATTTATGCCCTTTATGGATTAAAACCAGACTCTGCATCAACTATGTAATTTTCCATGGGAGTTTTGCCATGTATCCCCCTCTGGCATGCCACAGTCCAGGTGTTAGTCCCCTTGAAACAACTTTTCCATCACTATTGTGGCCAGAAAGAGTCCCTGTGGGTTTTAAAATTCACCTGCCTATTGAAGTCTATGGCAGTTCGCCCGGGTCGCCGGTTCGCAAACTTTTGAGGAAGTTCGCATTCGCGGTTCGCGAACCCAAAATTTTAGGTTCGCGACATCACTAATAACAATTTATAAAGTAGGTGTATAGTGGGTAAATATGGTGACAGTTCATTTAATCTAATTGGGGGTTCTGGTCATGTGACAGTCTGCTACATATTTTGCTACTATCCTTGTAGCTTTGTTTTTTTTCTCCTAACAGTACACATACGCCTAGATTATGAGTTTTGCGTTAACAGGGTGCGGTGCTAACGAGCAGTTGATGCTCACCGCTCACTTACAGACAGCGCTGGTATTACGGATTTTTACAAACCCGGCGTTAACCGCAAAAAAGTGAACGTAGAGCAAAATTTAGCTCCACATCTCACCTCAATACCAGCGCTGCTTACGTTAGCGGTGAGATGGCTAAACGTGCTTGTGCACAATTTCCCCATTGGAATCAAAGGGGGAGAGCCGGCTGAAAAAAAAGCTAACACCTGCAAAAAAGCAGCGTAAAGCTCCTAACGCAGCCCCATTGATTCCTATGGGGAAAATACATTTATGTCTACACCTAACACCCTAACATGAACTCCGAGTCTAAACACCCCTAATATTACACTTATTAACCCCTAATCTGCCGCCCCCGACATCGCCGACACCTGCATTATATTATTAACCCCTAATCTGCCGCTCTGGACACTGCCGCCACCGACATTATACTTATGAACCCCTAATCTGCCCCCAACATCGCCGACACCTACATTATATTTATTAGCCCCTAATCTGCCGCCCCCAATGTCGCCGCAACCTAACTAAATTTATTAACCCCTAATCTGCCGCCCCCAACGTCGCCACCACTATAATAAACATATTAACCCCTAAACCTAAGTCTAACCCTAACCACCCTAACTTAAATATAATTTAAATAAATCTAAATAAAATTACTACAATTAACTAAATAATTCCTATTTAAAACAAAATACTTACCTATAAAATAAACCCTAAGATAGCTACAATATAACTAATAGTTACATTGCAGCTAGCTTAGGGTTTATTTTTATTTTACAGGCAACTTTGTATTTATTTTAACTAGGTACAATAGTTATTAAATAGTTATTAACTATTTAATAACTACCTAGTTAAAATAAAGACACATTTACCTGTAAAATAAAACCTCACCTAAGTTACAATTACACCTAACACTACACTACAATTAAATTAATTACCTAAATTAAATACAATTAATTACAATTAAATAAAATTATCTAAAGTACAAACCCCCCCCACTAAATTACAGAAAATAATAAACAAATTACAAGATTTTTAAACTAATTACACCTAATCTAATCCCCCTAACAAAATAAAAAAGCCCCCCCCCCCCAAATTAAAAAGCCCTACCCTACACTAAATTACAAATAGCCCTTAAAAGGGCCTTTTGTGGGGCATTGCCCCAATGTAATCAGCTCTTTTACCTAAAAAAAAAATTACAATTCCCCCCCACACATTAAAACCCACCACCCACACAACCAACCCTACTCTAAAACCCACCCAATCCCCCCTTAAAAAAACCTAACCGGAAGATCCCCTTACCGGGAGACGTCTTCACCCAACCGGACTGAAGTCCTCAACGAAGCCGGGAGAAGTCTTCATCTAAGCTGGTCGAAGTGGTCCTCCAGACGGGCAGCAGTCTTCATCCAGACGGCATCTTCTATCTTCATCCATCCGGCGCGGAGCAGGTCCATCTTCAAGACACCCGACGCGGAGCATCCTCTTCAAACGATGGCTAAACATGGAATGAAGGTTCCTTTAAATGATGTCATCCAAGATGGCGTCCCTTCAATTCCAATTGACTGATAGAATTCTATCAGCCAATCGGAATTAAGGTAGAAAAAATCCTATTGGCTGATGCAATCAGCCAATAAGATTGAAGTTCAATCCTGTTGGCTGATCCAATCAGCCAATAAGATTGAGCTGGCATTCTATTGGCTGTTCCAATCAGCCAATAGAATGCCAGTTCAATCCTATTGGCTGATTGCATCAGCCAATAGGATTTTTTCTACCTTAATTCCGATTGGCTGATAGAATTCTATCAGCCAATCGGAATTGAAGGGGCGCCATCTTGGATGACGTCATTTAAAGGAACCTTCATTCTGTGTTTAGCCGTCGTTTGAAGAGGATGCTCCGCGTCGGATGTCTTGAAGATGGACCCGCTCCGCGCCGGATGGATGAAGATAGAAGATGCCGTCTGGATGAAGACTTCTGCCCGTCTGGAGGACCACTTCACCCGTTTGGGTGAAGACATCTCCCGGTAATGTGATCTTCAGGGGGTTAGTGTTAGATTTTTTTAAAGGGGGATTGGGTGGGTTTTAGAGTAGGGTTTGTTGTGTGGGTGGTGGGTTTTAATGTTGGGGGGGAATTCTAATTTTTTTTTTCAGGTAAAAGAGCTGATTACTTTGGGGCAATGCCCCACAGAAGGCCCTTTTAAGGGCTATTTGTAATTTAGTGTAGGGTAGGGCTTTTTTATTTTGGGGGGGGGCTTTTTTATTTTGTTAGGGGGATTAGATTAGGTGTAATTAGTTTAAAAATATTGTAATTTCATTATTGTTTTCTGTAATTTATGGGGTTTTTTTGTACTTTAGATAATTTTATTTAATTGAAATTAATTGTATTTAATTTAGGTAATTAAATTAATTGTAGTGTAGTGTTAGGTGTAATTGTAACTTAGGTATAGGTTTTATTTTACAGGTAAATTTGTTTGTTTGTATTATTTAATAACTATTGTACCTAGTTAAAATAAATACAAAGTTGCCTGTAAAATAAAAATAAACCCTAAGCTAGCTACAATGTAACTATTAGTTATATTGTAGTTAGATTAGGGTTTATTTTACAGGTAAGTATTTAGTTTTAAATAGGAATAATTTAGTTAATGATAGTAATTTTATTTAGATTTATTTAAATTATATTTAAGTTAGACTTAGATATAGGGGTTAATAACTTTAATATAGTGGCGGCGTCGTTGGGGGTGGCAGATTAGGGGTTAATAAATGTAGATAGGTGTCGGTGATGTTAGGGAGGGCAGATTAGGGGTTAATAATATTTAACTAATGTTTGCGATGCGGAAGTGCGGCAGTTTAGGGGTTAATATATTTATTATAGTGGAGGCGATGTCCGGTTCGGCAGATTAGGGGTTAAAAAATGTATTTTAGTGTTTGCGATGTGGGGGGGCCTCAGTTTAGGGGTTAATATGTAGTTTATGGGTGTTAGTGTACTTTTTAGCACTTTATTTAAGAGTTTTATGCTACGACTTTGTAGTGTAAAACTCTTAACTACTGACTGCAGTACCAGGCTTGACAGGAGAGGGTCTACCGCTCACTTTTTGGAAGACTCGTAATACCGGCGCAATGCAAGTCCCATTGAAAATATAGGATACGCAATTGACGTAAGTGGATTTGCGGTATTTCCAAAAATGTGAGCGGTACACCTGTACCTTCAAGACTTGTAATACCAGCGGGCATTAAAAAGCAGCTTTAGGACCGGCCAACGCTGCTTTTTAAGGCTAACGCAAAACACGTAATCTAGGCCATAGTCTTTATTGTTCCGACATCTGTGGGAAGTCTGTTATTTCTTTCATTATTTTTGAGAAGTATTTATCCTTTAAGAGTTTGTATTTTGTACAGTACAAGAGGAAGTGTGCTTCAGTCTCTATGACGCCACTGTCACACTGTGCACATTGTCTGGCTGCCCTGGGTCTCCATTTTGTCTGATATCTGCCAGTCTCTATTTCCAGCTGGTGGTCAGAGATTCTGTATTTAGTGAGTATCTCTCTGTGCTTTGAGTTGGTGACACTTGTGAGATTCTCAGCTAGTTTGAACTCTCTTTGTAGAGACCTGTAACACTCCAGCTTGTTCTGTTGCCCTATCTGTTCCTCCCAGTGCCTAGTGTACCTCTCCTTCAGAGCTGTTTGTAAGGTGTTTGGTGACACTCTCTCATGGGCTGTGCTTTTGCTGATGTGGTTTTGCAGGTCTGATGTATATTCTCTAAATGCTTTTGATGCTGGGTCACAGGGTGGTAAAGTGTACTTGTGTCACTATTTGTGAGGTGACACCAGAATTTGAACACCCTTTTTTGCATTGGTAGCAGCCATCCACTGCCAGAATATAGGAGTGTACAAGTTATTGCTTGTACATCCCAATCCCCTGTTCTTATGCAACTAATTGCATAAGAGCAGCGCCTGCCAATTATCTTGGAAAAATCTTTCTTACAGCTGCTGCTTCTTAGCTTGTGTTTTTCAGGCTTGAATGATCGGGACTGCACCTCAAGGGCTCCAAGCTACATCTTCAACTGGAGCCCCTAATATTTTTCCCTGTTTTGTCTGTGTTTGTTGCAGTTCATATATCTTGTTACTGGGGTTAAGCATGATTAATTGTTAGAAAGATAGAATTCTAATGGGACAACATTTTAGGGAGCACAGGAAAACGTTCAGAACAAGCAGATACTTTATAGTGCGCACAGATACAGCAGTTCTATGTTGCAAAGTCAAAGTGATAGTAACTTGACGGCAATAAAATAAGCAACAATAGAAAGCTACAGAAATAAAGCTATATAGAAGGTGTAAACAATTATGGTATAAATAGGGTCCCCAGGTATCGGTATTTGACCGGACAGTCAATTTTTTTCTGCTGGCTGCCTGGTAAAGTTTGTAGTAAAAAACGGACAGTTAAATGTCTGTTTTATTTGTGCACTATTTTTCAACAGTTCCCTGTAATACTGTCTATTGGATCTTATCCCCCTTTTGTTCAGGGAGAGTGCATGGGGTTAAATGTAGGGAACTGCTGGAAGTGTCCTGTCACTCACTCTCAGCTATCAGAGACATTGACAGGTTTACAGGTCTCTATCCGTGCTGTGGAAGAGGGGCGTCTTCTAAAGCTGTAAATAAGAGACAATAAATTAGCGAGAGAAAGGAGAGAAGAAAGAGAGCAGTGTGAAATGTCTGATCAGGTGTTTTTCAAGCATCTTTGGTCCATACCTCTAACAGGAGAGCGCTAATGGACTTTCATCTACTTGCCCTGTTTCTTATATGTAAGAACCAGACTGTGAACCATACTACAGTTTGTAAATGAATTATCATTGCTTTAGTCTCATAAAACAAAGTATTTAACCCCTTTGCTCCCCATAGAGCACTGTCATGCCTTGTTTAGTAGTACATGTGCAGGCCTCTCACACAGTTAAGAGCTTAAACAGACAGAGTCTAGTCAAAATTAAACTTTCATGATTCAGATACGTATTTTTAAACAACTTTCTAATTTTTTTTTTAATAAATCATTTGTACTGAGGTCAAGGTCATAATACAACATACATATGATATATCAGAAAATGTATGAATACAGAAAGCAACAATCATAATATGCATATTGTTGAAGATATAGAGGCCTATTTATCAAGCCGTCAACTGTGCTGCATTCGCTGGCAAAAATATGCTTGCCTGACATTACCTAACATCGCTGCCGTGGACCTGAATACGTTCTCCATATTTAACAAAAAAGCTGTCAAAAAGCCACGCACCAAGTACGGGGCGATGAGCAGCGGACTGTTGTTAACTAACAGTCATCGATCTCGCTGCTGTTCGGCTTTTTCCCAGTTTTATATGTATACTGTCACTAAGAACCGCCACTATACTAAACTGTTTAACCCCTATCCCGCTGCTCCCGGAGCCCACCGCCACTCTAATAAAGTTATTAACCCCTATTCCGCCGCTCCTGGAGCCCACCGCCACCTACATTATGTTATTAACCCATAATCTGCTGCCCCCTACACCGCCGCCACCTACATTATGTTATTAACCCCTATACCGCCGCTCCCGGAGCCAACCGCAACTAAAAAAAGTTATTAACCCCTATCCCGCCGCTCCCGGAGCCCACCACAACTAAATAAATGTATTAACCCATAAACAACCAGCCCCCCACATTGCCATAAACTAAATTAATCTATTAACCCCTAAACCTAACAGCCCGCTAACTTTATATTTAATATTAACTCATCCCTATCTTATAATAAATTTAAACTTACCTTTAAAATTACATTGAACTATATTAAATTAATAATTAACCTACCCTAACTTTTATACTAAAATTGCATTAAACTATATTAAATTAATAATTAACCTACCATAACTTTTATACTAAAATTACATTAAACTATATTAAATTAATAATTAACCTACCCTAACTTTTATACTAAAATTACATTAAACTATATTAAATTAATAATTAATCTACCCTAACTTTTATACTAAAATTACATTAAACTACAAATTAAATTAACTATGTTATATATTTAAACACCTAACCCTACTCAAATAATTCAAATCTACACAAAAAATTACTAAGTTACAAAAAACTAACAATTAAGTTACAAAAAATAACAAACACTAAGTTACACTAAAAAAATAAACACTAATTTACAAAAAAGAAAAAAGAAATTATCAAAGATTTAAACTAATTACACATAACCCCCCCCCAAATAAAAAAAAACCTAACCTACAATAAACTACAAATAGCCCTTAAAAGGGCCTTTTGCGGGGCATTGCCCCAAAGAAATCAGCTCTTTTACCTGTAAATAAAAATATACAAATACCCCCCAACAGTAAAAACCACCACCCACACAACCAACCCCCCCAAATAAAAACCTAATCTAAAAAAACCTGAAAAGGGCATTTGTATGGGCATTGCCCTTAAAAGGGCATTTAGCTCTATTGCTGCCCAAAGCCCTAACCTAAAAATAAAACCCACCCAATACACCATAAAAATCCTAACACTAACCCCAGAAGATTCACTTACAGTTTTGAAGATCCGACATCCATCCTCCAAGAAGCCGGCAGAAGTCTTCATCCAAACGGCCGAAGTCTTCCTCCAAGCCCGCAGAAGTCTTCACCCAGATGGCATCTTCTATCTTCATCTATCTGGCGCGGAGGGCTCCATCTTCAAGACATCCGATGTGGAGCATCTTCTTCAATCGACGGCTTCTTCAGAATGAAGGTTCCTTTAAATGACGTCATCCAAGATGGCGTCCCTTAGATTCCGATTGGCTGATAGAATTCTATCAGCCAATCGGAATTAATGTTGAAAAAATCCTTTTGGCTGTTGCAATCATCCAATAGGATTGAGCTGGCATTCTATTGGCTGATTGGAACAGCCAATAGAATGTGAGCTCAATCCTATTGGCTGATTGGATCAGCCAATAAGATTGAAGTTCAATCCTATTGGCTGATTGCAACAGCCAATAGGATTTTTTCAACCTTAATTCTGATTGGCTGATAGAATTCTATCAGCCAATCGGAATCTAAGGGACGCCATCTTGGATGACGTCATTTAAAGTATCCTTCATTCCAAAGAAGCCGTTGATTGAAGAGGATGCTCCGCGTCGGATATCTTGAAGATGGAGCCGCACCGCGCCGGATGGATGAAGATAGAAGATGCCGTCTGGGTGAAGACTTCTGCGGGCTTTAAGGAAGACTTCAGCCACTTGGATGAAGACTTCTGCCGGCTTCTTGGAAGATGGATGTCGGATCTTCAAAACTGTAAATAAATCTTCTGGGGTTAGTGTTAGGATTTTTTAATGGTGTATTGGGTGGGTTTTATTTTTAGGTTAGGGCTTTGGGCAGCGGCAGGATAGGGGTTAATAACTTTATGTAGGTGGCGGCGGTGTCGGGCGGCAGATTAGCGATTAATAAGTATAATGTAGGTGGCAGCAGTGTCGGGGCGGCAGATTAGGGGTGTTTAGACTTGGGGTACATGTTAGGGTGTTAGGTGTAAACTTAAATTTTATTCTCCCATAGGAATCAATGGGATATCGGGCAGCAGTGAACATGAGCTTTCGCTGCTTTCAGACTCCCATTGATTCCTATGGCATCCGCCGCCTTCAGGACGGCGTATTTAAAACCAGGTACGCTGGGCCGGAATAGTGGCGAGCATACCTGGTAGTTATTTGATAACTTGCAAAAGTAGTCAGATAGTGCCGAATTTGCATTCAGAACATCTGTAGTGACGTAAGCATCGATCTGTGTCGGACTGAAACCGGCAGATCGTATGTTACGTCACAGATTTCTACTTTGCCGGTCTGTAGGCTTTGATAAATAGGGGGAATCAAGCTCTCCACAATTACGCTGCGGAATTCCAGCATATTTGCGGTTGACGCCTTTATAAATAGGCCCCATACAGTCATATCTGTAGCATCACAGAAAAATTGAAATAGATGTAAAAGAAACTTAACCTCTCAGTTTTACGTTTTTTCTTGCTTTGAAACATTCTAAAGTTATATATAACTAATATTATAACAAATCAAAAGCCAAAGGGCGCTTCATTAATATCAAATAGAAGATATAAAAAATAAACATTAAACTGAGGTTCCCTATAAATAAGAACAGACAGAAAAATAAAAATTAAAAAGCAGATAGGAGCCTCTCCAGCTTGAGTATGTAATGAGAATGAATTAGCAGAAGCAAATAAAGGACAAATAAAAAGTTAAGTATAGTATATGTAATAGGATAAGATATATGCAGTATTTTGCGAGGGAAACCGCGTGACACACTCACATGTGCCAGAGTCTGATATATGGGGAAGGGAGGGGGAAGGAGGGGGAGACAGGAGACCAGCCACCTATCAATACAAAAAGAAAGAAAAGCAAACTTTCATAGTGCCTTGGAATAAAAGGGATGCTGTAAATTAGGTACATCATATGTGTTTAGATAATGGAGATTAAGGGGAGGTAAACAAGATGAGAATAACCGGTAAGCAAATTGGAAGACCAGGACTATTCTTAAGATAGCCTAATATATTATAAGGTGGTTTATATTGGTTCCAAGCCAGAATGACTTTGCAGCAACACTATACCAAAAAAGACAAGAATAAGGCTCATGAGTACACATCAACCCCTGTGAAGATAAAACACATAAAGCCAGTGCTTCTATTATATGGGGGGAGCTTTTGTATCCTTAGATAAAGGAAGATAAAATTAGTTTCATTTCTCTTAGTCTAGCCCTGCTGACTGGGTATGGGCCCTATACCCAGCAACAGGTGACTGTTTCAAACATGAGATTCTCCACAAAAGGAGGGGACATAAATCTCACAAAAGCAGCTTTACAAATTATTAGGATTAATAAAGTTCAAAACATGGGGTCATATCTAATAGGCACTTTACTCTAAGTTACCAGCCCAAAAATATATATGTAGCTGATGATACTAGGGTGGTGCTGCAATGGCTTAATTTAATGATAGTTATATTCTCTTGTCACATTGAACAAAGACACTGCGCAGAAGGTAGACATACAGGTTATAACATAGCACAAATTGCTTCAAATGAGCTCATTTCACAGAAATATAATGTGATGAGAGCAGGAAGGGACATCACCAGATTGGGGGTGGGGCTTAGGTCCGTTTGTCTGTGTCGCAGTTAGTTAGTGAGATCAATGCTACCAGATGTATGTTTCCATGCTCTACAATAAAATAGAGTTGTACCATCCTTGCTGTGTCCTGCATGTGTCCTGCATCTCATGACATGGTGTCAGAAGTTCTTGCCTGCGCTTCTGTTCCTGATCGATGACGATGTCAAAGTTTACCCCACCTGAGCCTTTTGACTTCTCTAAGCCTGCAGCTTGGCCCACATGGCGTCAGCGGTTTCAGCGCTTCAGGATTGCTTCCAAGCTGGACAAGGAGAGTGGTGAAGTACAAGTTAATTATCTTTTATACTCTATGGGGAAAGATGTGGAGCCAGTGTTCAATGCATTTACTTTCCAAGAAGGGGAAGAATTTGACTTTGAAATAGTTATGAATAAACTCAGTGCCCACTTTGTGCCCAAAAGAAATGTGATTCATGAGAGGGCTTGTTTTTACAAAGGTGCTCAGCATGTGGGAGAATCTGTGGAGTCATTTGTGTGCAGCCTGTATGAACTAGCTGAATTTTGTTTGAGCAAATCAGAGACAGAATAGTTATTGGAATTGCAGCGGCTGAAGTCTCACTGAAGCTGCAGCTAGAGTCTGATTTAACATTAGATGGGGCTATTAGGATGGCCCGCCAGAGTGAACTGGTGAAAAAGCAAAGTGTTGATCTGAGGTCTGAGAGTATTGTGGATGAAGTGCAGCAGTTCAGGAGAGCTGCCAGTGAAAGGCACAGTGTGAGCGGTAGACCTAGGGCAATAGATAGGCCCAGAAGTGGATGGGCGCAACATGCCCGATGCACACAGTGCAACCGTGCCCATGATCAGAGTGTCATATGCCCTGCTAAAGACAAAAGATGTAGAAAATGTAACAGGATGGCCATTTTGAAGTGGTGTGTAAGACTGAATATATAAAGGAGATGCAGGTGGATAGCGACCAGGAGGGTCAAGAAGTGTCCTTTGTGGGGTCTGTTGTTGAACGGCCGGGTTCAAGAGATGTTAAACAGGATTCACAATGGGCACGTAGGCATTACAAAGTGCAGAGAAAGGGCAGCTACGGCTGTATGGTGGCCTGGAATCAGTTCCGACATTGCAAGCCATGTGTCTAAATGTGCCTTTTGCCGGTAACACCGGCCTACTCAGAGAAGGGAGCCCTTGATTTCTACTCCACTGCCTGCAGGCCCATGGCAGAAAATAGCTGTTGATTTGTGCGAACTGCACAGGAAAAAGTTCTTAGTCGTGATAGACTACTATTCCAGGTATTTGGAAATTGCACCTGTCAATGAAATTACAAGTCAAGCCGTTATCACTCGCCTCAAGAGCTTGTTCGCCCAGTGGGGCATACCAATGGAGCTGAAGCAGTTTGCTTCCACAGAGTTCAGTTCTTTCAGCAGAGAATATGATTTTGTACATTCCACGTCAAGTCCACATTACCCGCAGGCCAACGGAAATGGCTGAAAGGGCAGTTCAAACAACAAAATTCATTTTGAAGCAATCTGAGCCGTACCTGGCCCTCTTGTCCTATAGGGCGAGTCCCATTCAAGCCACGGGGTTTAGCCCGGCACAAATGATGCTAGGACGCCAGATTCATACCACCTTATCCTCTGTGGGTGTCTTCCAGCCTACTAGCTCTATTCCTCGGGACAAAGTCCTTAGGAGGGATGAAGAGGCAAAAAGGGGCTATCAATTCTTCTACGACAGGAGACATTCTGCGAGGCCCTTGCAGGAGCTGAATTCAGGGCAAAGTGTCAGAATTAAACTAGATGATGAGAAGAAATGGAAGACGCCTGCTACGGTAATTGGACGCACTCCAGAACCAAGGTCTTATGTAGTCTTTACTGATGGAGGGACAGTTACACGCCGTAACCGAAAACATCTTCAGCCTGTACCTGAGAGTTTGGAACTGGATGCCTCAGTACCACCGCCGGTAGAATCCCCTGTTTTAAAAGGGGTGCCTTGCCCTCAGCAAGATCACAGCGGGGATATGTCTTTGCCTCCAGTGAACTCTCAATCACCTTCTTCTGTATCAGAGGACAGTTCATGTAGAGTTACATCAAGCGGAAGAGTGGTGAAACTTCTGGCCCGATATCGGGATTAACTTTAGTTAGAACAGTGACCGGAAGTATGGGCAGAATAATCCCATGGTCACTGTGGACTGGGGTAGTCTACCCCGATGTTCAAGTCAGGATGTAATTCATGTCGTTTATATTTTTTGTAACTTGTTATTTGTTATATTCTATATAAAATTGTTGTTGTATACCTTGTTATTTGTTATATTCAAATGAAAAAAAAAATTATGCTTTGTCCTTTGAAAAGGGGGAAGATGTGATGAGAGCAGGAAGTGACATCACCAGGTTGGGGGCGGGGCTTAGGTCCATTTGTCTGTGTCGCAGTTAGTTAGTTTCACATGACTATTCTGGGGCTTGTCCCTTTAACCCTCCTCTATAAATTTTCATCATCCTTTTGGCAACCTGCCAATAATTACTGAGTTTGAGTAGCATGTAGTTCAACAGAACAGAAGATCCTACCTTATTCTTTGGCTATATACCAGTTGTTCCAGCTTCCCACTAATCGGATTTACAATTAAGAGATACTTTACTCCTCTCTGCTTAACCAGCTCATAAATAAGCAAGCAGCTCTTGTGCTCTCTGTGACTTCTTAACCGCTCATGAGCTAACAGCCGCCAACTGCCGTAATCTCATCTGACTGTCCTAAGCGCAGCTGCGGTCCTCAATACTCCTCTGCTTCTCGCAGCTCGGCTCAGATTACCCCCATTGGATATCACACAGCGGTATTCGGATATTTTGACAAGGACTTTGTTGTTTAACCCGCTATTTTCCGGCGGCTCTCATTCCGCAGCTTCCTGTCAGCAATCTGACGCTTGTGATTGGCCCTTGCTCTCACACCCTCCTTTGACGTCACGAGAGTCTCAGTCGAAGTTGTTCTACAGAGTTCACACTCGCTGATATCAGCTGCAGCTTTTCTATGACTGATTCCTCTACTTCAGAGATTTGACCAGTTGTTATGTCTTTGTCCAAAGGAGTACCTCAAACGCAACTTGCACATCCTATTGTATACTCTCACACTATTGCTGCTGCTACAATCTTTGCTCACCCTTATGTTACAGGACTTTTACAAGTGCCGCTCTTGTAACCAGTATTTCATTCCTCAAACCATTGGTTCCTTTCCCTGTACTCTCCACTTAACTCTGCAGTTGTGATCCTACTCATAACATGTTGCTGCCTTACAGTTAGTGAGATCAATGCTACCAGATGTATGTTTCCATGCTCTACAATAAAATAGTTGTAACATCCTTGCTGTGTCCTGCATGTGTCCTGCATCTCATGACATATAATATGCATAATAACAGTCTTTAAGAGCTATTAGTATTATAGAAGATCTTAAACGTATTATTTATATACAGGCTCAGAAACAGCCTTATTCTTATACAAAACATTTCACCAGACTACTATGTAAATGAAATAGTAAAAATAACACACCTATATTGAGATTGACTGCCTTACAAAATAAAAAATAAAGAGACTGGATATAAGACATACAATAGTGTATACCATATGCTGGTTCAAGATGCCTGGGGAGTATTTCTGAAGTTCCCAGCTATGACCTAAATTTATACTTATAAAATGTGTTTATGGGTAGCAAATCCAGATTTACAGGACAAGGAATCCAGAAGGGGGATAAGAATAGTAATATAGTGCATTAGGCTGCAGGATCATATGAGTTTGCTGTGAAAATCAAGCTGTAACTAAACTTTGACTCCCCTCCAGTGGTGGTAAATGGTGATTACATCTTCTATCAAGCTATTTTGTTTTTAATCCTTACTCTACGTTCAAAATGTGTATGTGAAAGCCTCAGGCAATATATATTTTACTACCAGTAAGGCAAAACATATATATGTAAAATCAGTAACTAAGAACGTATAGCTATGTTCAGAGGCAGAATTCCCTGTCATAGATTTAAATTTTGACTGGAGCGTTTAAGTACACCTGAATCTCCCCTTTAGCAATAGAGAGTGCCCACCACATAGAAACATGTTAAGTATTTAGCTCCATTCAACAGGTAGGAATCAGTTTACCCAACTCCACTGTAGTTGCTTTTATGGACATGGTATTGTATAGCTATGGGTAGATATTAAATCCATAACTGCTATAGTATTTGTATACATCCTGAAGAGGTAAGTATCAAAGAAAAAAGGGGAAAAGATCTACAATATGAGACATAAGGAATCCCAAGCATTGATACCAGTGAGTGTTATGTGTCATTGCTAACATCCTTTAGTTAAATAGAGCTGCAAATGGACTAAGTTTAGAAGCAGACAGGGTGATAAAAAAACAAACAAACAAACAAAAAAAAATCAGAGCAACTTTGACCATACTAAACTTGAAGAGGAAAGAACATTTAGAGGCAAAGTCTTGAACATTTGGAGAGCAAACAATGGCACCTGCACATTACAGAGTAAAGTTGGAAATGCAAGAGAGCAGATGACTATATATCTGCAAACAATTTGTACATAAAGACAAAATGTAAACACACACTTATAAGGAACGTCCCACAAGTCTACAGCTCAGCTGTCATCTTTCTGGTTAATTGAATCCATATGTAGGAGAGTCCTAAGTAGGAATATCACTATATTTTGTAGTGGGTAGGGTCCCAAAAGCAGCAGTACTAGCTCGGTTCACAGTCTTATAAGGATGTAATTGAACAACAGTTATACCTTGGAGTGCTCTATTTCAGTATGGCTTTGTAGTGTGTCCACTGTTGGTATCTGAGTGCTTTGCAGGGCTCACCCTATCCCAGATATCCAGCTCCATGAACCGCAATAAAATGGTAGCAAAGTCACAGTGCATGTTGCTTGCATGAGATCAGTGCCCCCGTATCTTCTGTAGTGTGTTAGTTTACATTCTGATCCTATTCCGGCGGAAACTATCACTGTCTCTATCTCCCCAGACTGTGTATATGACCCACACCGTTCAGTAAACAGCGCGATAGGAATGTTAATTACAGCCACCAAAGTCTGTCTCATAGGCAAAACAATGTCCTGTTCCATCTCTGTGCAGATATCACCCCGTTCCCAATGCATATTATTAAATGGCTCCCCAGGCATGTTGTTGTTTAACCCCTGCTTCTCCATTATGAAAGCACCCACAGAGGGAAACTGCATATCTAGCATGGGGCACTGGGTGGCCGTCCGCAAGGACTCAGTCAGAACAAAATTGTGGTTCTGCAGGAGAATGTATTCCGCCATCACCAAATGTTATAAGGCTGTGGTGGTTTAGAAAAGTCCAGGCAAAATGGCCGCCACTCGTGTTTCTGAATCTCTGATCACGGGCTGAAAAGTATGTCCAGCTTTGCGTATGCAAGTCTCAGCAGACCATCAATAAAATATTATTTTGCTCCAATGAGTGTTAGGCATCCTAGAGACAACAATTTCCACTCAGATTGCAGTCCTAAGTTGACCATTTAACTGCATTCACAGCTGAGCAGTGATCAAACATGATAGCTCCAGTCCCTGGCTGACTCCGCCCCCTTCCAATTTACTTTTATTATCAAATTTGCTTTGTTATCTTGGTATTCTTAGTTGAAAGCTAAATCTAGGTAGGCTCATATGCTAATTTCTAAGCCCTTGAAGGCCTCATCTTATCTCAGTGCATTTGACAGTTTTTCACAGCTAGAGGATGTTTATTCATGTGTGCCATATAGATAACATTGTGCTCATGCCGTGTAGTTACTTATGAGTGAGCACTGATTAGCTAAAATGCAAGTCTGTCAAAAGAACTCAAATAAGGGGGCAGTATGCAGAGGCTTAGATACTCTAAGGTAATCACAGAGGTAAAAAGTACAACCCCAATTCTGGAAAAATTGGGAATGTATGGAAAATGCAAAAAATCAAACAAAAAGGATCATTTGAAAATTCAATTCACCCTGTACTATATTGAAAACACATTATTAACACATTATTTGATGTTTTTTTTACTTTGTTAATTTAATGTATTTTTGAAAATATACAATAATTTTGAATCTGATGACTGCAACACACTCCAAAAAAGTTGGGACAGTTGACTGTTTACCACTGTGTAACATCACCTTTTCTTTTAATAACACTTATTAAGTGTTTGGGCACTGAAAACACCAGTTGGTTAAGTTTAGAAAGCAACATTTTCCTCCATTCTTCCATTATGCATGTCTTCAGCTTCACAACTGTACGGGGCCTTTGTTGCTTTATTTTGCGCTTCATAATGCACCACACATTTTCTATCGGATACAGGTCAGGACTGCAGGCAGGCCATGCTAGCACACCCACACTCTCTGCTTACGCAACCATGCTCTTGTAATCCGGGCAGACTGTGGTTTAGCTTTGTCCTGCTGAAAAATGCAGGGACGTCCCTGGAACAGACGACGTCTGGATGGCAGCATATATTGCTCCAAAATGTAAACATTTATTCTGCCTTAATGATGTGCAAAGTTACCCATGCCATGAGCACTGACACACCCCATACCATGACAGATGCTGGCTTTTGGACCTGACGCTGATAACAGCTTGGGTGGTCCTTTTCCTCTTTGGCCCGGAGAACACAATGGCTGTTTTTTCCAAAAACTATTTGAAATGTTGACTCGTAGGACCACAAACACGATTCCACTGTGCTACTGTCCATCTCAGATGAGACTGAGCTCAGAGAAGTCAGCAGTGCTTTTGGACAGTGTTGATGTATGACTTTTGCTTTGTAAAGTAAAGCCTTAACTTGCATCTGTTGATGCAGCAGCGAATAGTATTGACTTACAAAGGTTTACCAAAGTATTCCTGAGCCCATGTCAGGATGTCCATTACAGACTCCTAACGTTTTTTAAGGCAGTGATGTCTGAAGGATTGGAGATCACGCTCATTCAAAAGTTGTTTTCGGGCTTGCCCTTTACTCCAGGGTGCCACTGGTGCCTTAAAAATAGACATTGGCACCCTAGTTTGGAGCCCCAAGACACCCATGCGTGCCCCCAACTTACTTCTGCCACCCGCAACTGGCCTATTGCCAATGCTAGCCGCACCTAACATTTAGCCTGGTGCCGCGGATCGTTTCTAGGCCATGGATAGGAACTAACTACAAGTCCCATAATGCTTCATAACCAATGAGAGAGAGGTCTAGTCTGGGAAGGAGGAGCTGCAGACTGTGTGTGTGTGAAACCAGCAGAAATACTGCTCTTCAGGGAAGTATGCTAGTCTTGGTTCAGTGCACCCAACTCAAATCTCCATTTTAAGCCAGTCTCTGTGAAAACAGGACTTTACAATCTAAGTGACTTTCCTTTTCACAGTAGAGATAAAGCAATATGTTTTTGTCTTGGTTGAAGTATCCACTTTAGCCTCAGTTATTCTCCCTGATCGGCTACACTGATCTGCTGTACTTGTTACATGCAGTCTACACTCTGTATCACTGGATTCAGTTAACATAACACTTGGGGTTGCACATGCATCAAAACTATCAGGAGTGACACAAATATATCCCACGTATCTCAACCCCTTTATTATAAGCTGGCTGTCATGAAAGTTATCATGCAAAGCATTTTTCTTTATGCTCAAATTAGATCTTTAGTGAGTTTTTACCTTAGTAGATATGATAATAAAGTAGGACTGTAGAAAATTTTAAAACATAAAAAATTGTTATTCATGTAAAGAATATAAATAACAAATTTTGTGAAAACATTTTCCATCTTAGAAATCTTCATGTGTGTAATTAGTGAATTTTATGCACCACCGCCACCTACTAACTGCAAGTAGTATAGCAAGCAATGTAACTAAACCAAGTAAAGTATACATTTAGGGCAAGATTACATATGTGGCAGCGCCCGTAAAAGCCGGTGACACCGGTTTTTACGCGGTTTTTGTATCACATATACAGCACCACATATAAATGCGGCACATATATTTTACCCGTCGGCAGCAATTTTTACTCCCATAAGCTATCATAGAACCGCGTTGCAAATCGTTATCACATATTCAGCACAAGGACTTACGCGTCAAAAATGGAGAAATTTTACTCCATTTTCACCTCGCCACACATAGGCAGGCGCAGCAAGCCTTGCGCTGAGTATGTGAGCAAGGTAAATCCCGTAACTGCCTGAAAATATTAACTAACACCTAACGCATGCGCAATATCTATCTACCTCTGGAAAATAACTAACACCTAACGCAAGCGCAATATCTATCTATCTGTTAACCGTAATCCCCCACCGTAATAACTAATAAAGTATATGAACCCCTAATCCGCCATTAACCCACATCACAATAAACCTTATGAAGTATATGAATCCCTAATCTGCCATTAACCCACATCCCAACAAAGCTAATAAAGTATATTAACCCCTAATTCGCCATTAACCCACATTGCAAACAAACCTAATAAAACTATTAACCCCTAATCCGCCAAATCCACACAACGCAATAATCCTAATAAATCTATTAACCCCTAATCTGTCAACCCCTACAACGCAAATAACTAATTAAATTACTAAGCCCCGTAACCTAACACCCCCTAAATTTACCCCAATTACCTAAATTAAAAAATACTAAGTTACAATTAAAATACAAAAAGCTAAAATTACTTAAAAATAATAAAAATAAAAATTTTAATTAATCTAAGATTACAAAAAATAAAACAAAAGTCCAACATTACATAAAATAATAAACCAAATGATCAAAAATAAAAATATTAAACCTAATCCCTATGAAAATAGAAAGCCCCCCCAAATAAAAACACAACCTAATCTAATGCTAAACTACCAATAGCCCTTAAAAAGTCATTTTGCAGGGCATTGCCCTAAATTAAACAGCTTTTACTTAAAAAAATACTAAGTCCCCCCTCTAACAGTAAAACCCCCCACTCACCCACCAAACCCCCAAAAATAAAAAACCTAACACTAAAAAATCCTAACTAAACTACCCATTGCCCCTAAAGGAGCATTTGTATGGGCATTGCCCTTTAAAGGACATCCAGCTCTTTTAAGAATACCTAGAAATCCCTAATCTAAAAAAAAAAAAAAGCCTAAGTTTAACTCCCCCAAATAGGTACTCACCATTACTGAAGTCCGGCGGAGAAGGCCCTGTTACTGTTACAGGTGGTGAAGTCTTCTTCCAAGTGGCTGACATCTTCTTCCAAGCAGGGACCTCTTTCTTCTTCATCCAGGACCAAGCTGGCGCAGAGCAGAGATGAGGGCTACTGAAATCCTATTGGCTGATTTGAACAGCCAATAGGATTTCAGTAGCTCTCATCCTATAGGCTGTTTTGAATTTGAAGAATCAAATCAGCCCATAGGAATGCAAGGGATGCCATTTTTAAATGCGTACCTTGAATTCACTATTTAGTGTATGGTGGTGATCGTACGAAGAGGATCCTCCGCGCTCATCTCCGCTCCGCTCCGGCTTGGTCCTGGATAAAGAAGGAAGAGGTCCCCGCTTGGAAGAAGATGTTGGTCGCTTGGAAGAAGACTTCACCGCCTGGAACAGCACCTTCTCCGCTGGACTTCAGGAACGGTGAGTACCTATATGGGGGGTTAGATTTGGGCTTTTTTTAAAAAAAAAAAATTATTAGGGATTTCTGAGCACTCTTAAAAGAGCTGAATGCCCTTTTAAGGGCAATGCCCATACAAATGATCCTTTAGGGGCAATGGGTAGTTTAGGATTTTTTAGTGTTAGGTTTTTTTTATTTTGGGGGGTTTGGTGGGTAGGGGTTTTACTGTTAGAGGGAGACAGTATTTTTTTTAAGGAAAAGAGCTGTTTTATTTACGGAAATGCCCTACAAAAAGCCCTTTTAAGGGCTATTGGTAGTTTAGCATTAGATTAGGGGGTGTTTTTATTTTGGGGGGACTTTTTTATTTTCATAGGGATTAGGTTTATTTTTTTTAATTTTTGATAATTTGGTTTATTATTTTATGTAATGTTAGACTTTTTTATTTTTTGTAATCTTAGATTAATTTAAATTTTTTATTTTTTTATTTTTAAGTAATGTTAGCTTTTTATTTTAATTGTAACTTAGTATTTTTTAATTTTGGTAATTGGGGTTAATTTAGGGGGTGTCAAGTTAGGGGGCTTAGTAATTTAATTAGTTATTTGCATTGTGGGGGTTTGGCGGATTAGGGGTTAATAAATTAATTAGGATTATTGCGTTGTGTGGGCTTGGCGGATTAGGGGTTAATAGTTTTATTAGGTTTGTTGCGATGTGGGTTAATGGCGGATTGGGGGTTAATATACTTTATTAGGTTTATTGCGATGTGGGTTAATGGCGGATTAGGGGTTCATATACTCTTTAGGTTTATTGGGATGTGGATTAATGGCGGATTAGGGGTTATTAGTTCAATTAGGCTTATTGCGTTATGGGGATTTGTCAGTTTAGGGGTTAATACTTTTATTATTAGTTCCGATGTGGGTTTTCATCGCGGATATAGGGGGTTTACGTGTCGGGTTTATTTTTGTGAGGCGGGTTAGATTTTTTACGGGAGATTTTATATATTTTTTTTATTTTCTTAGACGCCGGTAGTTTCTAAAGTGCCGTAAGTCACTGGAGACTCCAGAAATTTGTATTTACACTAATTTCTGGACATCTCTAGTTTATCCGACTTACGGAACTTTATGAACTGCCAGCGGGGTTTATGTAATACCCCAATGTGCAAGGTGAAATTACGGGCAGAGTGGGTTTCAGCAGTTGTGCTGAAGCCTGCGCCGCATATGTAATCTCGACCATAGTTGTCAAGTCAAGGCACATTTTTTTTACAATATTACTGCTCATTTCTAAAACAACTTTCTCAATACAGTGTTGCAGGTGTATGTGTGTGTGTGTATATATATATATATATATATATATATATATATACTGTATATATATATATATATATTATACACACATTCACACACACACACACCTGGCTTCTAGAATTTTCTGCTGGCTCCTAGATTTTTAACATATTTATTGAGCACTGCTTTATGCATTAAGATTTGACCGTATTCCTTGAATCTTTTAATTATATTGTGCACTGTAGCAAGTGAAATGCCCAAAATCCTACTGATTTGTCTTTGGGGAATATTGTTCTCAAAGTGTTGTATTATTTGCTGACGCATCTGTTGGCAGATCCGTGAGCCTCGACCCATCCTTGCTCTTGAAGAACTAGGCCTTTTTTGGATGCTCCTTTTATACTATGATTACACGATTGCCTCACCTGTTTCACATCACCTTCTTATTTCAATTTGTCACATCACTATTAGTTCTAAATTGCCGCTGTCCCAACATTTTTGGAGTGTGTTGCAGTCATCAGATTTGAAATTAGTGTATATTTTACAAAAATACATTTAATTAACAAAGTAAAACATCAGTTTAAAAATTTAACAACTCAAGGTTATATAGAAGGAGAGTATTCAATCCCTTTGAACTTCCATCATAGCACAATGGATAAGAAGTTAGACTCTGACCGTAAGGGCTATGAGGTCGAGCCCAAGTTAGGAAAGATTTGTTTTTACAAATCTAATTTAAACCAATTAACCATTAAGATATTTGACAAATAGATAATCTATGATTACTTATTGGATTATATAGAAGCTAGTTAAAGGCCAAATTTAAGGCCAAATTTTAAAATTGAAATCCTATCAAGATAACTCCCAATATAGCCTAATGGTTAGATGGTCAGACTGCAGTTATAAGGTCTGCGAGTTCGAACCCAAGCAGGAAAATAATAATTTTTGGTGGAATTATTTTTTATTTTATTTTTTATTTAAATAAACAGATAATAATTTTTTTTAAAAAACGACTGGAATCTTAATATTAGGGATAGATAAGTTTGTAGGGGTGTAAGCCATTAGTTGGCGATTGTGAGGCAATTAACTGTTATATTTTAAAATAGATTAACTAATGTAGAAACTAAAATAAAGTCATAAAATGTGGACATTTTAGTAACTTGCTAACCGGTATAACCTGCACTGAAATTGGTGACTTTTAATGCACAAAAATACAGGGCACATTAAATATTGAAAGAAGGAACAACTGATTATTTTGAAGGCACATATAGGGTTAATGGAGGAATCCTTTAAAAAGGGATCACAGCTGGAGGAAGGTATCTTGACAAAGGCTCCCTGGTGAGCTGAAACGCGTAGACCATACCAGTATCCGGCTTGTTTTGAAAAAGACTTGTAATCAAGAAGCTCCCAGGACCGTAATGCCAGAACCAAGTGGATTTGACTACTGAGCGAAGACGGTAGGAGCATTAATCTAAGGAGGATCGAAAGTGTGCACACTTTGAAGCTTACAATCTACCTACTGAATAACTGTAAGATTGTCACCGACGAAAAGATACACAAGGTGCGTTACAGGTGAGCGGAAGTTTAAGCCCCGCCCATAGCACCGGAGCACCGGGTAAGTGCTCACTACTGACTTTTACAAAGGACCCTTAAAAGTTAGGGCGAAGTTTTGATTTCTTTTGGTTATATTGCACTTTAAGAACCACTGTTATTTCACATTCTTCATAAACAGAAAACGATCTATTTGGAGTCCTATCAACTGTGACTTGAGAGACTGTGCCTGTCAAAATTTAGTCACCAATAGCATTACAGACAGTGTTCCAGGTTTTCAACATCCGGTTCCTAACTAGCGAGCAGAAACGATTAGCTCTGCATATTGGTTTTAATTTTACCATTCTATTATTATACTGTGAATATTAGGTACACGTAGAAAGCCTGCTATTTATTAAGCTAACTTAGATTGAGTGCTATATTTTAGTGTGGATTAGTATTGCCATATGGTTTTTATGTTGAAGTGAAGCTTATTAACTGTTTTATTAAATCAGAGAAATATATTAAATGTTTTTTAATTATTTGTTTGTTTATCAATAAATGTTATTTATCGAATTGTAATCAGTGAATTGCCTTACTGTCACAACAGTGTTGGATTATTAGTTTAAGTCGTTTCTAACATACCCCTTTAAAAGTCAGCTAATATTATATGTTTTTTGCACTTTTTATTCTGGGATAATTTAAAATTTATTACTTAAGTTTAAACACCAGATAGCCTTTGGCGCCTTCTCCAAACACCTTTTTCTCTTCTTTTAGATATTATTGCACTAATTGTGAGAAGTGCAATTAGGAGAAAGGCATTTCTGGTCTAGCTTGTTCACAGCATACACACCTCCTTTTTTGTACTTGCTTGTTTTTACTTCTCACAAGTGTTAGCTGTGTCAAGCATATTTATATCCAATAAGTGATTTAGATTTATTTTTAGAGTCTATAATATACTCCCCTAAATTTAAGATGGACCTTTTCGCAATGAGAGACACATTACATCTGGCCATTGACACTTCAATGGATAATAATAACCAGACAATAGATAATTTACTTCCAAATCCCATTATGGATATTAATACAACTTTAAATACTTTAGAGGACCTATTGACTAAGGAATTAAAAATTAAAACTGAACTAAAATTCATGGAAAAATATATAGAAATAGGGATGGTACCAAGGGAACTACGTCTGAAAAAAGACTGCTCTTTTGAATTAAAAACAGATTTAAAAATTGAGTGGTTTGACGTATTAGAAAAGGCATCAATAGACCTTATTAAAATTATTATTAAGGCCAGAAATATTGCATTAAAAGAAATTAATGAAGAACTTATCCAAACTAAAACAATGTTTGATAAAAAAAGGAAAGACAGTAAATCCCTAGAAAAAGAGAGTGTAATCATTAAAAAGTTAGGAGTTTTAAATGTCGACCTATTAAATAACAAATGGAAAAAATATAATAGGGACAGAGAAGATTATAAATTGGAAGAAAATAAAGAGGATGAACAGGGAGAAAGTGTACCAATTATAATGAAAAAGAATAACACACTGTTTAGTAAAAGGAAGGAAAATAGGCCACAAAACAGGCCAGAAGAGAGGGATAATAAAGAATTTAAAAATAGGACACAAAGAGAACAAGAAGATGCATGTAGTAACAAATTTTTGGTGAATAATAGGAATACAAATGTGTATGAAAGGGAAGGTCAAACTATTGAAGATAATATGATAAGAGGAGATAGAATAGAGAGACAACCAAGAGAGAACTTGAGGGGACGAGACTATTATGGGAATAATAGATCTAGGGATTACAGTAACAATAGGATCCCTCGTACTACTAACAGTTGGAATCCTAGAAATGCTAATAATTCATATCCATACTACAGAAATTCTGATCAGGACTATGGATACAACAGAATGAGGGACAAACATAGAGATGAATATAGACATCAAAGGTACGAAAACAGACACTGTAGACATTTTGACGACAATAGCCATTACCAGAGAGGTTGGCATAATAGGGATTTTGATCAACGTGAATTTAGAAATCGAACAGAACAAACACAGCAGGATTGGAGGGTTCCAGCATTTAATAGATTTGATACATTGAGAACAGTAGAACAGTCACCCCAAAGAGCAACTACATCGGCCAATTTTTTAGGAGTAAGTCAGGAAAGAAATCACAACCCACTGAAGGGAAAGAGAAGAAGAGAGGGAGAAGAGGGGGAAGATATAG
Organism: Bombina bombina; assembly: GCF_027579735.1. NCBI lineage: Eukaryota > Metazoa > Chordata > Amphibia > Anura > Bombinatoridae > Bombina > Bombina bombina. The sequence goes on from NC_069503.1 coordinate 939,988,468, forward strand.
AGGATTAGATAAAGATGAAATTACCGATAAAAACATAACTAGAATAAATAAACCAACTGAGAACAATGGGATCTTTAATCTAAGTAATTTACAATTGACGACAACCCAGGAGTCTGTTTTGAACAGAGGGCTTTCCTTTGCTCCCACCTCCAAATTTAATAAGTTTGAACATTATGTAAATATTAACCAATTCATAAGAAAATTAACTTTAAAAAAATACTTTTTAAAGAATCCTATCAAAGATACTAAACCCTCAGAGACTGAAGATAAATTTATTCACACTAATTTTAGACAAAAATCCCAGTTCTTCCCAACACATGAAAAAGGGAACTATATAGAATCCTTCGAGAAATTGGTTAACCAGGATTTGGAGGATATTGATACCAAACAAACCAAGAATATAAAGTGGAATTTGAGTCTGAAGGAAAAATCGATATTAAAAGATTTACAAGACAGGACCGATATAGTCATTAAACAGGCCGATAAAGGGGGTGGAGTGGTAATTATGAGTAACACTTATTATTTAACTGAAGCATACAGACTACTGAATGATACAACAACATATAAAAAATTGCTTAGTGACCCAGGGGATGAGTTTCAGGGAAAACTTAAAATATTGCTTGATGATGCAAAACTAACTAATTTGGTGACTGATTCAGAGTATAATTTCTTGTTGATTAAGAACTTCAGAACCCCCATATTTTACTTCTTACCAAAGATCCACAAGGATCTCAAGGAACCCCCAGGACGCCCGATTATATCGGGCATAGATTCAATAACGTCTAATATGTCCCAATATATTGACTATTTCTTGCAAAACTACGTGAAAGAACTTCCCTCATACCTATCAGATTCGGCACATTTTTTAAGAATACTCAAAGAGATCCAATGGGAACCAAATTTTGTGCTGGTCACCTGCGATGTTAGCTCACTTTATACTAACATAGAGCATAATTTAGGAATACAAGCCATAGAAGACTTTATGAGACAGGACTCAGAGATGACCAGCACACAAAGAGATTTTCTATTGAAATGTATAAAATTTATCTTGAATAACAATTATTTCAAGTTTGAGAACAATTATTTTTTGCAGATAAAGGGTACGGCTATGGGCACAAGGTTCGCACCAAGTTATGCTAACTTATTCATGGGGGTCTTTGAAAGAGAACTAACAAGATCCCCATGGGGTGCAAACCTTGTGCTCTACAGACGTTATATTGACGATTTGTTTTTCGTCTGGAAGGGGGACATAGAATTATTAGATATTTTTATTAATGACCTTAACTCCAATAACTTTGGTCTACAATTCACATATGAATTTAGTAAAGAAAAAATTAATTATTTAGACATAGAAATTGAGATAATCAATAATGCAATTAAAACAAAGACCTTTTTTAAAAAGGTCGATTCTAACAATTATATTGATTCTGCGAGTTGTCACCATAGCCAATGGAAAAAGAACATACCGAAGGGTCAATTGATGCGTGTTAGGAGGAATTGTACAGATCTAGTGGACTTTGAGAAACAATCAAAAGTACTAATAAAAAGATTTGAAGAGAAGGGTTATGACACTTTAAAGATCTTAGAGACTGTGGATGAAGTTAAAAAGATGGACAGGGAGGAACTACTAAGAAAAAAAGAAAAACCTCATAAGGGGAAGCAAAAAGAGACAATGGATATACCCATAATCACGACCTATTCAGCCCATCACAAACAGTTTTAAAAATTGGTTAAAAAACACTGGCATCTTTTATTGAAAGACCCCATAATAGGCCCAAACTTAGGAAGAAACCCCAATTTTATTTACAGAAAAGCTAAGAATTTAAAAACGATATTGGCTCCGAGTGAGTACAAAAGGGGGAATGAAATGTGCAATAGAGGATATAGAACACTTGAGGGTAATAAGATAGAGGGGTTTTTCCCCTGCCACCAATGTAAGTCCTGTAAACATAGTACGAAATTAAAACAGATCAAGTCCGAGAAAGACGGGAGAATCACGAATATAACAGATATCATAAGATGCACTGATACAAATATTATCTATATGCTACAATGTGACTGTAATCTAAGGTATTTTGGCCAAACAGGACGGAAATTGAAAGACCGTATACGTGAACACCTGTTAGCAATAGAGCACGAAAGAGAAGACACAACTCTGTATAAACATTTCAAAGAGGTTCATAAAGGCAACACAGAAACACTAAAATTCTGGGGCATTAAGAAAATAGTGCAGGATGGAAGAAGAGGGAATACTAATAAAAAGTTGCTCAGACAAGAAGCAGAATTTATTTATAATTTCGGTACACTCCACCCCAAAGGGCTGAATAGTGAAATGGACTTGAATGCCCTTATATAAATAGAAGGATTTAGTAGGTCCATCAAAACTAACTTGATTATACTGTATTTAAATATTGTAGATAACATACTGGTTAAGAAAGCTGATCAAATATATATATGTCCTTGGGGTGAATTAACATAGTGACTATGATTAACATCCACGAATTAACATTTCTATGTCTCTTTTAGGAACAATAATTGTCCACGATTCACAACCAAATGTCTAAGAACTAAGCCCCACTAATATAATAATTTATCCTTGAAATACCCAAATAGAAGCAGGAATTCTCCAACGAGGTTCGAGTCCACCATGGTTTTTAAAAAAAAAAAAAAATATCTTTAAAATATAAATAAAAATATATTTATTTTATTATTTTTTTATATAGACCATCTGTTGTATCTAAAAATTTAACAACTCAAGGTTATATAGAAGGAGAGTATTCGATCCCTTTGAACTTCCATCATAGCACAATGGATAAGAAGTTAGACTCTGACCGTAAGGGCTATGAGTTCAAGCCCAAGTTAGGAAAGATTTGTTTTTACAAATCTAATTTAAACCAATTAACCATTAAGATATTTGACAAATAGATAATCTATGATTACTTATTGGATTATATAGAAGCTAGTTAAAGGCCAAATTTTAAAATTGAAATCCTATCAAGATAACTCCCAATATAGCCTAATGGTTAGATGGTCAGACTGCAGTTATAAGGTCTGCGAGTTCGAACCCAAGCAGGAAAATAATAATTTTTGGTGGAATTATTTTTTATTTTATTTTTTATTTAAATAAACAGATAATAATTTTTAAAAAAAAACGACTGGAATCTTAATATTAGGGATAGATAAGTTTGTAGGGGTGTAAGCCATTAGTTTGCGATTGTGAGGCAATTAACTGTTATATTTTAAAATAGATTAACTAATGTAGAAACTAAAATAAAGTCATAAAATGTGGACATTTTAGTAACTTGCTAACCGGTATAACCTGCACTGAAATTGGTGACTTTTAATGCACAAAAATACAGGGCACATTAAATATTGAAAGAAGGAACAACTGATTATTTTGAAGGCACATATAGGGTTAATGGAGGAATCCTTTAAAAAGGGATCACAGCTGGAGGAAGGTATCTTGACAAAGGCTCCCTGGTGAGCTGAAACGCGTAGACCATACCAGTATCCGGCTTGTTTTGAAAAAGACTTGTAATCAAGAAGCTCCCAGGACCGTAATGCCAGAACCAAGTGGATTTGACTACTGAGCGAAGACGGTAGGAGCATTAATCTAAGGAGGATCGAAAGTGTGCACACTTTGAAGCTTACAATCTACCTACTGAATAACTGTAAGATTGTCACCGACGAAAAGATACACAAGGTGCGTTACAGGTGAGCGGAAGTTTAAGCCCCGCCCATAGCACCGGAGCACCGGGTAAGTGCTCACTACTGACTTTTACAAAGGACCCTTAAAAGTTAGGGCGAAGTTTTGATTTCTTTTGGTTATATTGCACTTTAAGAACCACTGTTATTTCACATTCTTCATAAACAGAAAACGATCTATTTGGAGTCCTATCAACTGTGACTTGAGAGACTGTGCCTGTCAAAATTTAGTCACCAATAGCATTACAGACAGTGTTCCAGGTTTTCAACATCCGGTTCCTAACTAGCGAGCAGAAACGATTAGCTCTGCATATTGGTTTTAATTTTACCATTCTATTATTATACTGTGAATATTAGGTACACGTAGAAAGCCTGCTATTTATTAAGCTAACTTAGATTGAGTGCTATATTTTAGTGTGGATTAGTATTGCCATATGGTTTTTATGTTGAAGTGAAGCTTATTAACTGTTTTATTAAATCAGAGAAATATATTAAATGTTTTTTAATTATTTGTTTGTTTATCAATAAATGTTATTTATCGAATTGTAATCAGTGAATTGCCTTACTGTCACAACAGTGTTGGATTATTAGTTTAAGTCGTTTCTAACATACCCCTTTAAAAGTCAGCTAATATTATATGTTTTTTGCACTTTTTATTCTGGGATAATTTAAAATTTATTACTTAAGTTTAAACACCAGATAGCCTTTGGCGCCTTCTCCAAACACCTTTTTCTCTTCTTTTAAAACATCAGTTTAGTACAGGGTGAATTGAATTTTCAAATTACTCTTTTTGTTTGTTTTTTTGCATTTTCCATGCTGTCCCGACTTTTTCGGTATTGAGGTTGTACAAGAGAATGCATATCCTTTAAACATTTTTTATAAATGTATCGACATACAGTAGCTCTAATATAGTTATAATTTTCATGCCGAGCCACTCTAGCCATTGCTAGGGGCGCAGCATCTCCTTCTCTGCTCGTTGCCAGGGGCTGTGTTGGGTCGGATGCGTGTAGCGCTGATGTCATCACCGCATGCTCCGTTCTCCTGATGCCGGTCTGGGCTTTGTGCGCCTATATAAGCTTCTATCTAACGATCTATCACTGCCCAAGTATAGGTGTCACTTTGTGTACTCCTGGGAGTGATAGATCTTTTTTTCCTTATTGCCTTGCTGTGTTTGAACCCTGCCTGTCTGCCTACTCTGCCTGCTATACCCCTGAATTGCTGGATCAATACGCTGCTGCTGAACTCTGCCTGTCTGACTACTCTACTCTGCTTATTAAACCCTGTTATTCTGGATTGCCTCTTTGTTGCCAAACCCTGCCTGCCTGACCATTCTAGTGGTGGGCCCTTGGTGTTCTTTACCGTTGCCAAACCCTGCTTGCCTGACCATTCTAGTGGTTTGTCCTTGGACTGCTTTACTGTTCCCGAATCCTGCCTGTCTGACCATTCCAGTGATTTGTCTTGCCCTGTTCTGCCGTTGAAACTAGGGACTGTCCTGCCTGTGGTGAGTGCCGCTCTCCTCATCTAACTAACTTTCTCTGCTCTGGGATATTCCCTATCATTCTGGCTCGACGCCGGGATAACAAGACTACTGGCAGAGTTCAGTCTGATAGAGGGGTATCCCACGAGCATAACAATAATAGGGAGTTGTTTTTTTTGTCTTTATTTGTCAGATATAGTGAAGACATGACGTAGATGTAAGCGTTCGGTGGGAGTTAGCTGGGCGTTCCAGGGGAGTAACCTGCAATTATACTTGGGATACATCGCCAGTAGTGCAATTGCAATATATTTTAAGGCAGCCCTGCAGGTTAGGTATAGGGGTTCAGCCATCTTTGTCTGTGCTGTGTAGGATTACTTCAAATGTGTCGGAATATCTGGGCCTATGAGTTCAATAAAGTCGATAAAAAAACATGACAATGTGAGTGTGACTTAGAATCAAATAATAAAATAAAAATTACTCTTTGATCAATTTGGCCAGAAGGGCCAATGCCATTTTGGGAGAAATGTGATGATATATTGTGATACACAATCTTAACTAATATTCTACTGAAAACCACCATTAATGTCTTGTGGATTTTGAAGAAGTAATCATTTGATACTTTATTTTTAAATTATTGTTATCAATACCATAGTGTCTTCGGTGGCAAAAACACTGGCAATGTGATTTGCTCAAATTTGAAAAGTACATATTGGTAGCGGGGGAATAAATGACGAGAGTCATATGTGCGTAGCCAACAATCACCATCGAACATTGCTGCTCTAGATCTGACTTTAACTATGTAGTCGATCAAAATCCTTCAGAAAAAAATCTTATCTAATAATTTTCTACAGAAAGTCACCATTAAAGTATATGGGGAATTTTGTAGATAAATAATTTGGTAAGTTTTTCTAAAGTCTTGTGATCAACCCCTTAGTGAAAGTCGATTGCAAATTTGATTTACTATGAATAATTAAGCATTTATTTTACTTTACAATCTCAAAGTGTTTACTGTTTCATAAAGGGACATGATGGGCAAATGTTGAAGCATGTGAAAGTGATGCTGCATAACTTTAAAATTCTGAATAGAAAAACATGACCGAACATCTCTATATAAAAAAGATATTTTACCTCAAAGTTTCCTCAGTAGCCACATCCCATTGTAAACGGACTTTAAACAGCCAATCAGGACTTGTAAGGGACTGTGCATCTGGCATGTTCAGGCACAGTCATGCTATTTACCTTCTCAATTTAATATTTTTCTGTTTTTTACTATTTTCAAAAAACATTTTTTTTAACTTTTTTATTTTTTACCCCAGATCCCCAAGACCATTGAAAAGGTTAGGGTCTTGGGGATCTGTAGCTGCTTAGATCCCTGAGATACAGGTTTCTAAGCAGCAAGCCCCCTTTCCCTATACTTTGTATTGACAATTTTAAATAAAGTTGCGCGATGACGTCATCACGTCATATTGCGCGTGACGTCACCGCAATATGACGTAGTTGAGTGCTTATGACGGCTCTGAGCCGTCATTAGCACTCAAGGGGTTAAGGAAGTTTACTATAAAATCTTGCAAGATTTCAGTGAAGTCTCAAGAGACCTCAGTAAAGCAAAGCATGACCTCAGCACTGCTGATGTTGATTGGCTATTTTTTTTAAAAAAATTTTTTTACTTGCAGCTGGATAATAGCTTAAGAATAACCGTTCACAGAGCACTTAAAGGACATGAAACCCACAATTGTTCTTAATGATTTAGATAGAGAATTTTTAACAACTTCCCAAATTACTTCTATTATGAAGTTTGCTTTGTTTTCTTGGTAAACCCTTAATTGAAGGAGCAGCAAAGCAGTAGTGGGAGCTAGCTGAACAAATCAAGTAAGCCAGTGAGAAGAGGGATATATATATACAGTATACAACCACCTATCAGCAGCTAGCTCCTAGTAGTGCTTTGCTGCTCCTGAGCCTATCTAGGTATTCTGTGCAACAAATGAGAGCAAGAAAACAAAGGATATTAGATAATAGAAATATTGTAAATGGGAAAGTTGTTTAAAATTGAATGTTCTATCCAAATTGTGAGCTAAAGAAATTTTTAGGTAAAATATTTTTACATACAGATGCTCATGTAATATTTTCCTGTCAGCTTTTTACAGTTATTCTGCATCACTTTCAAGTTATTTAGAATATGGAGAATATGGGTATTATGTCACTTGAAATATGCACCATTCTATTTAACATTAAATTGTATTTTATCACAGAGATGAATTTAGAACAATTAAAACTAGTGATTGAGACCTGGCATCAATCTATGAAATTCAGCAAGAAAATAGTTGAAATCTGTTCAGATATGGATGGTGAATATGAATTTTGCAACATATTAAAAGGAGGTAAGACAAAAACCTAAGGCTTTTTAAATAATATTTAAAAACAATTTGACACACAAAAAAAAAAAAAATGTTTTTCTTGTATACACTGACAAAAAAGGCAATGCTTTCAATTTTATATATATATATATATATATATATATATATATATATATATATATATATATATATATATATATATATATATATATATATATATATATATATATATATATGTTGCATGAAGCACCTGTCCTGTAAAGGTAATCAGATATACAGATAGACAGATAAATAGACAGATACTGAATAATACTTTTAGTTAATTTAAGTAATAGTGCAAATTAGTACTTTTTCTATAATATGGTAAATAAAGGAACATATAGAAACATAATAGCACAGCTCTTTGTCTTTTTCCTTTCATATTCTCGGATATTTTCCAATCAATTATAGCCATATTTTGTGTTTTGTTTTTACATTATTGTTTAATTCTTTTTATTCTATCTAATTCTACAACCTTGATTACTTTAAATCACAATTTGACCTGTTTCAAACATCTACTAGATGTTTACACAGCAAATATCTTTTTGGTGATTTTTTTCTTAAAATCTGAATATTTTCAATACAACCCTACTTTTCTTTGCCAGAGTAAACTACTTTGTAAACTACTTATAGACAATTCATTATCGGCAAATAAGTATACATGCCCTAAGTGTGAAAGTTTGTAAACTAACTTCTTAATGATTCTGTTTGAAGCTTGAAAATGCTACAAGTTGATTAGTAGGAGGATCCTTTTGGATTTTAAATAGCAGTTGCTATCTGATTTAGCCCTTTCTAAAGAGGTATCAGGATGAGGTGAACCTCTAAAGCTCTAAAAGGTGCCAAGGAGACAGTCTTCCTTTAGCTACTACCCCTTGTATACATAGTAGAAAACTATGATATGCTGTAAAAGTTCACACAGGAATACTGTATTAGAATAAGAAATGCTAGACACAACAGACTGGATTCAAAGGTAAAATACTAGATATACTTGTACTGCACACACAGGCTGGAGAAAGGGTAATCTGATATTGCTGAAACATGCTGGGAACTGTATACACAGGTGCTGCACACACAGGCCAGAGACTGGCTACAATGGTACTGCAGTTACAGGTTGGAGACAAGATGACAGGATGCAGAAGTAAGAGACTGGATACAGATGTATTGTATACACAGGCAAAAGGCTGACTACACTGGTATTGCACACACAGGCTGGAGACAGGATCCAGAGTAGGAGACTGGCTACACTGGCACTGCACACACAGGCCCAGAGACTGGCTACACTGGTACTGCACACACAAGCCTAGACGTTGGATCCACAGGTAAATTACTGGCTACACTGGTACTGCACACACAGGCCCAGAGATTGGCTACACTGGTACTGCACACACAGGCCCAGAGACTGGCTATACTGGTACTGCACACACAGGCACAGAAACTGCCTACACTGGTACTGCACACACAGGCCCAGAGACTGGCTACACTGGTACTGCACACACAGGCCCAGAGCTTGGCTACACTGATACTGCACACACAGGCCCAGAGACTGCCTACACTGGTACTGCACACACAGGCCCAGAGACTGGCTACACTGGTACTGCACACACAGGCCCAGAGACTGGCAACACTGGTACTGCACACACAGGCCCAGAGACTGGCAACACTGGTACTGCACACACAGGCCCAGAGACTGGCAACACTGGTACTGCACACACAGGCCCAGAGACTGACTATACTGGTACTGCACACACAGGCCCAGAGACTGACTATACTGGTACTGCACACACAGGCCCAGAGATTGGCTAAACTGGTACTGCACACACAGGCCCAGAGACTGGCTACACTGGTACTGCACACACAGGCCGAGAGACTGGCTACACTGGTACTGCACACACAGGCCGAGAGACTGGCTACACTGGTACTGCAAACACAGACCCAGAGACTGGCTACACTGGTACTGCACACACAGGCCCAGAGACTGGCTACACTGGTACTGCACACACAGGCCCAGAGATTGGCTAAACTGGTACTGCACACACAGGCCCAAAGATTGGCTACACTGGTACTGCACACACAGGCCCAGAGACTGACTACACTGGTACGACAAACACAGGCCCAGAGACTGGCTACACTGGTACTGTACACACAGGCCCAGAGATTGGCTACACTGGTACTGTACACACAGGCCCAGAGATTGGCTACACTGGTACTGCACACACAGGCCCAGAGACTGTCTACACTGGTACTGCACACACAGGCCCAGAGATTGGCTACACTTGTACTGCACACACAGGTCCGGGGACTGACTACACTGGTTCTGCACACACAGGCCCAGAGACTGGCTACACTGGTACTACACACATAGGTCCAGGGACTGGCTGCACTGGTTCTGCACACACAGTCCCAGAGACTGGATGCACATGTACATTACTGGCTACACTGGTACTGCACACACAGACCCAGACACTGGATATACAGGTAAATTACTGGCTACACTGGTACTGCACACACAGGCCCAGAGACTGGCTACACTGGTACTGCACAAACAGGCCCAGAGACTGGCTACACTGGTACTGCACACACAGACCCAGAAACTGAATGCACATGTAAATTACTGGCTACACTGGTACTGCACACACAGGCCCAGAGACTGGCTACACTGGTACTGCACACACAAGCCTAGACACTGGATCCACAGGTAAATTACTGGCTACACTGGTACTGCACACACAGGCCTAGACACTGGATCCACAGGTAAATTACTGGCTACACTCCCTAGTTAAAAAGTATGATGTTCCTGGAGTCATTCTGAAGTAATCGATGACGGCAGACTAGTCATCAGCAGCCATCCTGAAGTATGCCCACAGGTCAAAATGTTTAATTTGATGACTCTAGAGGCATTCACTGGCTGTTCATGCTTGTGAAGTACTCAGTAAGGTAATCTGCTAATCATTCTGGTCATCATCCAGATTTTTTTTTACTTTAGCTAAAGACTTTACAAGCCTGATGCTGTATAATGATTTGCAAATGACTACTACAGTCTCTAAAGTAATCTTGTTTGTCTTGGGCTGATACTGCACACACATGCCCAGACACTGGATGCACAGGTAAATTACTGGATACACTGGTACTACACACACAGGCCCAGAGGCTGGATGAACAGGTAATTTACTGGATACACTGATACTACACACACAGGCACAGACACTAGATGCATAGGTATATTACTGGATACACTGGTACTACACACACAGGCCCAGACACTGGATGCACAGATAAATTACTTTATACAATGGTACTACACACACATGCCCAGACACTGGATGCATAGGTATATTACTGGATACACTGGTACTACACACACAGGCCCAGACACTGGATGCATAGGTATATTACTGGATACACTGGTACTACACACACAGGCCCAGACACTGGATGCATAGGTATATTACTGGATACACTGGTACTACACATACAGGCCCAGACACTGGATGCACAGATAAATTACTGGATACAATGGTACTACACACACATGCCCAGACACTGGATGCACAGGTAAATTACTGGATACACTGGATGCACAGTTAAATTACTAGATACACTGGTACTACACACACAGGCCCAGAGGCTACATGCAGAGGTAAATAACTGGATACACTAGTACTGCACACACAGGGCCAGAGGCTGGATGCACAGATAAATTACTGGATACACTGGTACTGCACACACAGGGCCAGAGGCTAGATGCACAGGTTTTACTGGATACACTGGTTCTACACACACAGAGCTAGAGACTGGCTACACTGGTACTACATACACAGACCTGGAGACTAGCTACATTGGTACAGCACACACATGCAGGAGACTGGCTACACAAGCATTGGATACACAGCATGAGACTGGATACACTGGTACAGCACACACATGCAGGAGACTGCATACACACGTATTGGAAGCATAGCATGAGACTGGATAGACTGGTACTGCTGAAGTCTGTAGCTGGAGCACAAGCAAAGGTCTGGAAATGTTGGTAGGCAATTTGCAACAGGATGCACAGGCAGGAGTCACAGGCAAGCAGCCCACATGAACAAGACTCTTGCTGGGATGGGCAAAGGTCCAAGCTTTGGTAGTTCATGTCTAGGTTAAGTAATGAACTCATGGCAGCACTTAGTACTAGGGCTACAGCAAGAAACCGTTAGGATTGGCAATGGCTGAGGCAAACAAGCATAAAGTCTAAATCCAAAAATGAAGTCAGAGACAGGCAAAGGTCTGTAACAGATTGGCTTCAATGTACTAAATCAGTAGAAAAATAGATGGCGCTGGTCTGTAGAATGATTTTTCTCTAGTGAATAAAGAGAAAAAAAGGGCTTGAAGTGTATATAGAAACCGATGAATATGGGTGCAGTATACTCACTCCATAGGTTGTAGAAGTTCAGCTGCGATGTAATATGCCTCCAGGTAATGTGAATCCCCCAGAATGGAGTGTAGGGTTTCAAAATTTCACAAGTGCCTACTGGTGGGCTGCAGATAAATGGCCCAATAAAACATCTTTTTTACCAAAGTTGGAAGTTTGTCAATACCCTCCTTTGCTGTGCCAAGCTGGATTCTCCTTTATATGGATTAAGTTACTACTTTGTTTTCTTTGTTTACTGGATTACATTTGGTCATTTGAGTCTCCATTTATCTGCAGCCCACCAGTAGGCACTTGTGAAATTTTGAAACCCTACACTCCATTCTGGTGGATTCACATTACCTGGAGGCATATTACATTGCAGCTGAACTTCTACAACCTACAGTGGAGGCTCCTCCATTTGTGCACATGAGCACGTGCCCCCCTCAGCATCCCAGAAGAAAAGAAAAAAAACAGAAAAAAAAATATAATTATATTTTTTTTTACCCCCAGAAAAAAATACAATATAAACTTATTTTATTTTTTTTATTTCATTTATTTAATGATCTGATCATGATCATGTAGTAAAAGTTACAGTATAAATAATATTATACAATATACAGTATTAGCCTGTGTAGCCTCAGCCTGCCTGGTCCCTGTACTAAATTTGTCTATCTAAGCCCTAACCGCACGTGCGATAGGCTAAGCTATGGCACTGTGCTTTGCGCATTCTAAAATCGCCTGCTGCGCAGCTCCCAGCCTCCCCATCCCCATAGTAAGCTGTTCGCACACTTCAGCCTGTGCGAGGGGTGGGAGGTGTTAGAGAGAGACAGGCAGCAGGCCAGCAGCAGCCAGTGACAGAGAAGAGCGTCATCACTCACAGTCACGTGATGACGCTCGACAAGCTCCTCCCAGCTCAACGGCGCGAAATCTCATTGTGGAGATAGTCGTTGAGCTGAGAGGAGCTCAAACACTGTGTGTGTGTCTACAGTATGGGGGGTGGGGCTACACAGTGTTTTCATGCTCCAGTGTAGTAGCCGGTAGCAACCCAGACTGAATCCCTGCAATGAAGGATCAGGAACTAAGTGAGTAGGCTCTGTTTACCTACGGCATGTCAGGCTACTTTTGCACAGGTGCTTCAGTTGATAGCAATTACTGAGGGCGAGGCATGGATGCGGTCTGAGACTTCACTGCACAGTGCAATGGCAGCCACAACTGGGTGTTTTAACCTTGCAAAAAAAGTGCAGCGTGGTGCCTTGTAAATGATCACTGAGGGGGGAGGAGGGGAATGTCTGTGTGTATGTCACTAAACAAATTATTATTGCCTTGAAGCAAAACAGCCGTGTTAGCTTTAAAGTTGTCCACAGTAGAATGTATTTTTATTTATCTTCAATTGTATGGACATTCTTAAACGGATTAAAAGGAAATGGTGTGTGCAGCTCGTAAGAGAGGAAGGAGGGGGAGTGTTTTTAGTGTGATGATGAAATACATATATGTTTACATTTAAACATATATGTATTTCATAATCACACTAAAAACACTCCCCCTCCTTCCTCTCTTACGAGCTGCACACACCATTTCCTTTTAATCCGTTTAAGAATGTCCATACAATTGAAGATAAATAAAAATACATTCTACTGTGGACAACTTTAAAGCTAACACGGCTGTTTTGCTTTAAGGCAATAATAATTTGTTTAGTGACATACACACAGACATTCCCCTCCTCCCCCCTCAGTGATCATTTACAAGGCACCACGCTGCAGAACGTCTATTTTTCCCATTTGGTCACTTCCTGGTCACTGCTGATAGATACACACATCTCATAAAGTTTGCCAGAAGCGCAAAATCTGTCACTGATGAAAATGTCTGTTGCTGATCTGACAATATATGACTGGTCAGTCCAAAATCTTACTGAGGGCAGTGAGTTAAATAGAGGTAGAGTGACGGTGTGGGAGAGAGCTGCAGCAGGAGCCACTACGGCTGGGTTATCAGGACCTTTCCCAGGGGTTACAATTTGCATATGCTCATTATGACAGGCAGTGTTTAGCATACACAGAACAGTGGACGGAGCTTCTGTTGTGCTTGCCTGCATACCAGGAATACCAGTCCAACTTTGACTGGTATTCCTGGTATGCAAGCAAGCAAAATAAACGCTCCGTTCACTGTGAGATTGCTGAATAATACTGCCTGTCAATGCTGCTAGTAATATATGTCTAATGTGATCATATACTGCTAGTAATGTATGTCTAATGTGATCATATACTGCTAGTAATGTATGTTTAATGTGATCATGTACTGCTAGTAATGTATGTCTAATGTGTTCATGTCTAATGTGATCATGTACTGCTAGTAATGTATGTCTAATGTGATCATGTACTGCTAGTAATGTATGTCTAATGTGTTCATGTCTAATGTGATCATGTACTGCTAGTAATGTATGTCTAATGTGATCATGTACTGCTAGTAATGTATGTCTAATGTGATCATGTACTGCTAGTAATGTATGTCTAATGTGATCATATACTGCTAGTATATATACAGGGCTGATGTATCTGCTGCTACTGTATACAGGGCTGGTGTCACTGTTGCTCTTGTATACAGGGCTGGTGTCACTGCTGTTACTGTATACAGGGCTGGTGTCACTGCTGTTACTGTATACAGGGCTGGTGTCACTGCTGTTACTGTATACAGGGCTGGTGTCACTGCTGTTACTGTATACAGGGCTGGTGTCTCTGCTGTTAATGTATACATTGCTGGTGTCACTGCTATTACTGTATACAGCGCTGGTGTCACTGCTGTTACTATATACAGGGCTGATGTCACTGCTGTTACTGTATACAGGGCTAGTGTCACTGTTGCTCTTGTATACAGGGCATATGTATCTGCTGTTACTATATACAGGGCTGATGTATCTGCTGTTACTGTATACAGGGCTGGTGTCTAATGTTACTGTATACAGGGCTGGTGTCACGGCTGTTACTGTATACAAGGCTGGTGTCTCTGCTGTTACTGTATACAGGTCTGGTGTCTCTGCTGTTACTGTATACAGGGCTGGTGTCACTGCTGTTACTGTATACAGGGCTGGTGTCTACTGTTACTGTATACAGGGCTGGTGTCTACTGTTACTGTATACAGGGCTGGTATCACTGCTGTTACTGTATACAGGGCTAGTGTCACTGTTGCTCTTGTATACAGGGCATATGTATCTTCTGTTACTGTATACAGGGCTGATGTCTCTGCTGTTACTGTATACAGGGCTGATGTCACTGTTGCTCTTGTATACAGGGCTGGTGTCACTGTTGCTCTTGTATACAGGGCTGGTGTCTCTGCTGTTACTGTATACAGGGCTGGTGTCTCTGCTGTTACTGTAGCGTGACTTTCGCAAAGGGGTGCGGCTTTTAAAAATAGGTGTGGCTTGTTAAAAGGGGCGTGATTTTTTAAAAGGGGCGTGGCTTTCTAAAAGGGGCAGGGTCTTGTGCACCCCCATCCTAAAAATTCACCAGCCGCCACTGACAACCTATGGAATGAGTATACTGCACCCATATTCATCGGTTTCTATATACACTTCAAGCCCTTTTTTCTCTTCATTCACTAGAGAAAAATCATTATACAGACCAGCGCCATCTATTTTTCTACTGCTATTTGTTAACACAGTCATAGAGGAGAGACTGTAAGAAGGCTGCGGTCTTACCTAAAAGGAGAGTATTAGTTCCTGGTTCTTTTGATCTTTGTTATTCAGTGTTGTTTCCATCTCACACTTTTGTATTGCATTTTTTGTATTTTGTATTCTGCTTGTATCTATAATGTACTAAATCAGGATCCATGAAGCTAGGTCTAGAACAAATAAGGGTCAACAACAGTGAAGAACAAAAGAAAAACCAGGAAAGAGAGGAATGACCAGATGAGTCCTCTTTTACAAATGAACAAGGAAAGGGTAGAACAAAGGCATTTAGAGCATAGAGCTTGGTGTAGAGCAACCTTAAATAGTTCTGTAATTACTTGTGCAGCTGTGAAAATTTTGGTTCATCCGCAATTTTTTGGAAACAAATAAATTAATTTCCCCAAATATTTGTTGGTTACACTATTCATTTTGTTTAAAACGAAATGAATACTGAATATTTGTAGAACATTTACATTCATTTTTTTTTTAATTCTTTTTATTAATGGAGACACATCCATCAAAACATAGATACACAAAATCTTACTACAATCATAAAGTAGCATATACATCAAGGATTATCATGGAGATAGATTGAGACCATAAGTACTTAAATATCTTTTATCCGCTGGATCATATAAAGTCTTGTGAAATGACTCAGAGAAATTTTTTTGCAACTGGCTTCTCATATCGCAGTGTTGATGAGTCGATATCCACACGTCTTGATGAAAGCTGTGTCTCAATTTTACAACATTTATTTCAAACTAATTAAACAATAAACAACATTTTATTAACTTCAACTGTCTGTTTACCCATGTAGTTGGTTAAGGGGTGCCCATGCATCTGCTTAGGTGTAAGTGACGAAGGAAGGGAGAGATGGGGAGGACAAAGAAAGAAGGAGCTCCACCCCTGCCCCACACCAATCATCCCAGGTTAGAGTAGGCTCAAAATAGCAATTCTTCTAGGTTTATTTCAGTAGTGTGGTTATCTACCGGCTCTGCAAGCGCAGACCATTCCCCTCTCAAAATGGCTGATAGCATTTTTTTCATGATGAATAAACGTCTGCAGTACCTGTCTCTGCACTAGAGGAGTGAATGACGTTAAAAGGTTGCCATTTTTTAAAGAAGGGGCCAAGCCTGTGTCTAGTGTCTAATTTAGTGTCATATTGTTCAATAAAGATATGTCTAAATTGTGCTATTGTCTGAGCTTTTTTGATTATCCAACTGAACAATATGCAGTGTCTCGCTAGCAAAATGCATACATAGCGTTAGCAATTTGTGTAGTTTTTTATAATAGTCGTCCCATAAAAAGAAGAAAATGTTCTCTATATCAAGGACAATGTCCACTCCGAATGTAATCTTAATCCAATATTGAAGATGTCCCCAAAACTGTCTAATCAGAGGGCAAGAATAGAAATAATGTTGGAAATGTGGGGAATCGCTATGACATTTGACATATGTTTTAGTGCAATGTGGATTCCATTTGGCTAAGCGGTCTGGGGTGATATAATCCTTGTGGAGCAGTCAAATTTGTGCCTCTCTAAATGGAATGACCAGTGTTGCAGATTTCACCCTTTCTAGGCTTAGTTTTATGTCTAAAATTGAAATGTGAGTCGTCGACAGTAGAATGGATCCCTCTAGTACAGTCAATTAATTTTGCTTTAGCAGTCTTTTATAAAATTCAGAGGATGAAAAGATCCCCTTCCGGAATAATGTGTGTGAGACAGAGAAAGGAGAGGAATGCCAAAACTCTGGATTATTCTTCTGTAGGTCGTTGACATAGTGTCTAAGTTGAAGGTACGAAAAAAAGTGTTTACTAGAGATATTGAATTGTCTCTGTAATTCTTGGAAAGTCTTCACCGAATGCAGAAGTGGATCTAATACATTTCCTATAGTTCTGATTCCCAGGTGCTTCCAAGAGTGGAAAGGTGCCGAGGCATTACCCGCCGGGAATTCCTCATTACCCACTATGGGAATGAATTTTGGTGTAGGGTATTTTACTTTTAGGTATTTAAATGTCCAATGGCAGGCTTTAAGAGGGTCTCAATATGGGGGTTGTCTTTGATATAAGGTGGAATGTTTCTAAGAGGGGCATAAGGTAGATAAGATAAGGCCAATGGTGCACTCACTGCCTCCTCCAGATGCACAATACAAAAATGCAAAGTGTTTAGCTGAAATCTACAACCAGTCAAATTAAAGCTGCCCAGTTATACAGTTTTACATTTGGAAGACTTAGCCCTCCACTTAGGTAAGGGAGTTGTAGTTTGTCTGACGCAATATCAGTTTTCTTTCCCTTCCAGATAAAGGTGATAACAGCTCTAGATAGGAATGCCAATTCCTTCTTAGTAATAAGGAAGGGCAGGGCGAGAAGAGGATATAACATTTTGGGTAAGACGGCCATCTTGATCCTGTTGATACGGCCAGACAAACCCAGGGGGAGGTTCATCCAACCCTGCATCTGAGTAATCAGGGCAGTACACTGTTTAGAGATATTTAACTCATAGATTTTGTATGGGTTTTTGTGTAGGTGAATGCCTAAGTAGGTGAGCGTGTTGTGGTCCTCCACGAATGGGTAGTTGTGGGGCTAATGCTGGTGTCTATTGAGCCATAGGGGCCTATCTATCAAGCTCTGAATGGAGCTTGAGGGCCCGTGTTTCTGGCGAGCCTGCAGACTGCTGCTCCATAACCCTGTCCGCCTGCTCGGATGAGGCGGACAGAGATCACCACAATTTAACCCGATCGAGTACGATCGGGTTGATTGACACCCCTCTGCTGGCGGCCAATTGGCCGCAAGTCTGCAGGGGGCAGCGTTGCACCAGCAGCTCACAAGAGCTGCTGGCGCAATGCTGAATACGGACCTAATCTGCACTGTCGGATCAGGTCCGACAGACCTTTGATAAATAGGCCTCATAGTATCTCTGACTTTGAAGTGTTAATTTTGTAGCCTGAGAAGCTACCAAAGTCCGATATTGCCTGTAGAATGTGGGGGACATACATATTTGGTCTGTCAACAAAAAGCAGCATGTCGTCCGCGTAAAGGGCAATCTGGACAGGAGTACCTTGGATATTGATTCCTGGGAAAATCTGCCTAAGGTTGGTCAATAGTGGTTCCAAGAATAATAGATCTATAACACTAATTCTATGTTAACTCTAGGGGGCGCAATACACCAAAAATGAGGATATGATTACTCACTCACTCCAAGGAGGTGATAATATAGATGTAAATAAATACAAGTACACTTAAGAAATAAGGCCTATAATGTAAATGACCCAAATCTATGGAGTGATAGTAGTTAAATACAGATGTATAATAAATGAATATGGATGTATAATAAATACAATATAGTGATACAGTTACTAAAAAAAAATCTAAATAGCATAAAAAATCAAAACATGAGAACAATCAAGTCCTATAAGCTCTTATCTGTATATGACACACTCTTCAGGGATATCCCATAATGAATCAGTCCTTTTGTAATATGATGGTCTTCCTGTGTGATACAGATAATATGGAGGTCACACCCAAAAGATGGAGTCTGCTCTTTGCCAGGTATATAGGATCTGGATACAAGCTTTCTCTGTGAAATGGAATCACAAAACAAAGGCGCCTCCTAGTGTGATACAGTTGGTACAAACAGATAATTTGAAGGTAAAAAACATAATTTATGCTTACCTGATAAATTTATTTCTCTTGTAGTGTATCCAGTCCACGGATCATCCATTACTTATGGGATATTAACTCCTCCCCAACAGGAAGTGCAAGAGGATTCACCCAGCAGAGCTGCTATATAGCTCCTCCCCTAACTGCCATTACCAGTCATTCGACCGAAAACATGCAGAGAAAGGAAAACCATAGGGTGCAGTGGTGACTGTAGTTTAATGGAAAAATTACCTGCCTTAAAGTGACAGGGCGGGCCGTGGACTGGATACACTACAAGAGAAATAAATTTATCAGGTAAGCATAAATTATGTTTTCTCTTGTTAAGTGTATCCAGTCCACGGATCATCCATTACTTATGGGATACCAATACCAAAGCTAAAGTACACGGATGACGGGAGGGACAGGCAGGCTCTTTATACGGAAGGAACCACTGCCTGAAGAACCTTTCTCCCAAAAACAGCCTCCAAAGAAGCAAAAGTGTCAAATTTGTAAAATTTGGAAAAAGTATGAAGAGAAGACCAAGTTGCAGCCTTGCAAATCTGTTCAACAGAAGCCTCATTCTTAAAGGCCCAAGTGGAAGCCACAGCTCTAGTAGAATGTGCTGTAATTCTTTCAGGAGGCTGCTGTCCAGCAGTCTCATAGGCTAACCGTATTATGCTACGAAGCCAAAAGGAGAGAGAGGTAGCCGAAGCTTTTTGACCTCTCCTCTGACCAGAATAAACGACAAACAGGGAAGACGTTTGTCGAAAATCCTTAGTTGCCTGTAGATAAAATTTCAGGGCACGGACTACATCTAGATTGTGTAGCAGACGTTCCTTTTTCGAAGAAGGATTAGGACACAAAGATGGAACCACAATCTCTTGATTGATATTCCTGTTAGTGACCACCTTAGGTAGGAACCCAGGTTTAGTACGCAGAACTACCTTGTCTGAATGAAAAATCAGATAAGGAGAATCACAATGTAAGGCAGATAACTCAGAGACTCTTCGAGCCGAGGAAATCGCCATTAAAAACAGAACTTTCCAAGATAACAACTTGATATCAATGGAATGAAGGGGTTCAAACGGAACCCCCTGTAAAACATTAAGAACTAAGTTCAAACTCCATGGTGGAGCAACAGTTTTAAACACAGGCTTGATCCTAGCTAAAGCCTGACAAAAAGCTTGAACGTCCGGAACTTCTGACAGACGTTTGTGTAAAAGAATGGACAGAGCTGAAATCTGTCCCTTTAAGGAACTAGCGGATAAACCCTTTTCTAAACCTTCTTGTAGAAAAGACAATATCCTCGGAATCCTAACCTTACTCCATGAGTAACTCTTGGATTCGCACCAATATAAGTATTTGCGCCATATCTTATGATAAATCTTTCTGGTAACAGGCTTCCTAGCCTGTATTAAGGTATCAATAACTGACTCAGAAAAACCACGTTTTGATAAAATCAAGCGTTCAATTTCCAAGCAGTCAGCTTCAGAGAAATTAGATTTTGATGTTTGAAGGGACCCTGGATCAGAAGGTCCTGTTTCAGAGGTAGCGACCAAGGTGGACAGGATGACATGTCCACTAGATCTGCATACCAAGTCCTGCGTGGCCATGCAGGCGCTATTAGAATCACTGATGCTCTCTCCTGTTTGATTCTGGCAATCAATCGAGGAAGCATCGGGAAGGGTGGAAAACACATAAGCCATCCCGAAGGTCCAAGGTGCTGTCAAAGCATCTATCAGAACCGCTCCCGGATCCCTGGATCTGGACCCGTAACGAGGAAGCTTGGCGTTCTGTCGAGACGCCATGAGATCTATCTCTGGTTTGCCCCAACGTCGAAGTATTTGGGCAAAGACCTCCGGATGAAGTTCCCACTCCCCCGGATGAAAAGTCTGACGACTTAAGAAATCCGCCTCCCAGTTCTCCACTCCCGGGATGTGGATTGCTGACAGGTGGCAAGAGTGAGACTCTGCCCAGCGAATTATCTTTGATACTTCCATCATTGCTAGGGAGCTTCTTGTCCCTCCCTGATGGTTGATGTAAGCTACAGTCGTGATGTTGTCCGACTGAAACCTGATGAACCCCCGAGTTGTTAACTGGGGCCAAGCCAGAAGGGCATTGAGAACTGCTCTCAATTCCAGAATGTTTATTGGTAGGAGACTCTCCTCCTGATTACATTGTCCCTGAGCCTTCAGAGAATTCCAGACAGCGCCCCAACCTAGTAGGCTGGCGTCTGTTGTTACAATTGTCCAGTCCGGCCTGCTGAATGGCATCCCCCTGGACAGATGTGGCCGAGAAAGCCACCATAGAAGAGAATTTCTGGTCTATTGATTCAGAGTAGGGGACAAGTCTGAGTAATCCCCATTCCACTGATTTAGCATGCACAATTGCAGCGGTCTGAGATGTAGGCGTGCAAAGGGTACTATGTCCATTGCTGCTACCATTAAGCCGATCACCTCCATGCATTGAGCTACTGACGGGTGTTGAATGGAATGAAGGACACGGCATGCATTTTGAAGCTTTGTTAACCTGTCTTCTGTCAGGTAAATCTTCATTTCTACAGAATCTATAAGAGTCCCCAAGAAGGGAACTCTTGTGAGTGGAAAGAGAGAACTCTTCTTTTCGTTCACCTTCCATCCATGCGACCTTAGAAATGCCAGTACTAACTCTGTATGAGACTTGGCAGTTTGAAAGCTTGAAGCTTGTATCAGAATGTCGTCTAGGTACGGAGCTACCGCAATTCCTCGCGGTCTTAGTACCGCCAGAAGAGCACCCAGAACCTTTGTGAAGATTCTCGGAGCCGTAGCCAATCCGAATGGAAGAGCTACAAACTGGTAATGCCTGTCTAGAAAGGCAAACCTTAGATACCGGTAATGATCTTTGTGAATCGGTATGTGAAGGTAAGCATCCTTTAAATCCACTGTGGTCATGTACTGACCCTTTTGGATCATGGGTAAAATTGACTGAATAGTCTCCATTTTGAACGATGGAACTCTTAGGAATTTGTTTAGGATCTTTAAATCCAGGATTGGCCTGAAAGTTCCCTCTTTTTTGGGAACCACAAACAGATTTGAGTAAAACCTTGTTCCGACCGTGGAACTGGATGGATTACTCCCATTAATAAAAGCTCTTGTACGCAGCGTAGAAACGCCTCTTTCTTTATTTGGTTTGTTGACAACCTTGACAGATGAAATCTCTCTCTTGGGGGAGAGTATTTGAAGTCCAGAAGGTATCCCTGAGATATTATCTCTAGCGCCCAGGGATCCTGGACATCTCTTTCCCAAGCCTGGGCAAAGAGAGAAAGTCTGCCCCCCACTAGATCCGTTCCCGGATCGGGGGCCCTCAATTCATGCTGTTTTAGGGGCACCAGCAGGTTTCCTGGCCTGCTTGCCCTTGTTCCAGGACTGGTTAGGTCTCCAGCCTTGTCTGTAGCGAGCAACAGATCCTTCTTGTTTTGGAGCAGAGGAAGTTGATGCTGCTCCTGCTTTGAAATTCCGAAAGGAACGAAAATTAGATTGTCTAGCCTTAGGTTTGGCTCTGTCTTGAGGCAGGGCATGGCCTTTACCTCCTGTAATGTCAGCGATAATTTCTTTCAATCCGGGCCCGAATAAGGTCTGCCCTTTGAAAGGTATATTAAGAAATTTAGACTTAGAAGTAACGTCAGCTGACCAGGATTTTAGCCACAGTGCTCTGCGCGCCTGAATGGCGAATCCGGAATTCTTAGCCGTAAGCTTAGTTAAATGTACTACGGCATCTGAAATAAATGAGTTAGCTAACTTAAGAGCTTTAAGCCTGTGTGTAATCTCATCTAATGGAGCTGATTCAAGTGTCCCTTCCAGAGACTCAAACCAAAATGCTGCTGCAGCCGTGACAGGCGCAATGCATGCAAGGGGTTGCAATATAAAACCTTGTTGAACAAACATTTTCTTAAGGTAACTTTTTATCCATTGGATCTGAAAAGGCACAGCTATCCTCCACCGGGATAGTGGTACGCTTAGCTAAAGTAGAAACTGCTCCCTCCACCTTAGGGATCGTTTGCCATAAGTCCCGTGTGGTGGTGTCTATTGGAAACATCTTTCTAAATATCGGAGGGGGTGAGAACGGCACACCGGGTCTATCCCACTCCTTAGTAACAATTTCAGTAAGTCTCTTAGGTATAGGAAAAACGTCAGTACTCGACGGTACCGCAAAATATTTATCCAACCTACACATTTTTTCTGGTATTGCAACTGTGTTACAATCATTCAGAGCCGCTAACACCTCCCCTAGTAATACACAGAGGTTTTCCAGCTTAAATTTAAAATTTGAAATATCTGAATCCAATCTGTTTGGATCAGAACCGTCAGCCGCAGAATGAAGCTCTCCATCCTCATGTTCTGCAAATTGTGACGCAGTATCTGACATGGCCCTAACATTATCAGCGCACTCTGTTCTCACCCCAGAGTGATCACGCTTACCTCTTAGTTCTGGTAATTTAGCCAAAACTTCAGTCATAACAGTAGCCATATCCTGTAATGTGATTTGTAATGGCCGCCCAGATGTACTCGGCGCCACAATATCACGCACCCCCCGAGCGGGAGATGCAGGTACTGACACGTGAGGCGAGTTAGTCGGCATAACTCTCCCCTCGTTGTTTGGTGAAATGTGTTCAATTTGTACAGATTGACTTTTATTTAAAGTAGCATCAATACAGTTAGTACATAAATTTCTATTGGGCTCCACTTTGGCATTAGCACATATAGCACAGATGTCTTCCTCTGAATCAGACATGTTTAACACACTAGCAAATAAACTAGCAACTTGGAAATACTTTTCAAGTAATTTACTATAATATGAAAACGTACTGTGCCTATAAGAAGCACAGAAAGAGTTATGACAGTTGAAAGTTAATAAACTGAAAGGTTATAGCATCAAATCTTTGTAAAAAAACACAATTTTAGCAAAGGCTTGTTCCCATTAGCGAAGGATAACTAACCCTGATAGCAGAAAAAAAAGTTACAGAAATAAACGTTTTTTATCACAGTCAACTACAATCTCACAGCTCTGCTGTGAATGATTACCTCCCTCAAAACAAGTTTTGAAGACCCCTGAGTTCTGTAGAGATGAACCGGATCATGCAGGAAATACAATGAGCTTCTGACTGAATTTTTTGACCTCCCCCTCACACACAACAGTGAGAGAGATCAGTAAACTGTCATAAATTAAATAAAACAACTGCCAAGTGGAAAAAATAATGCCCAAAACATTTTATTCACCCAGTACCTCAGAAAATGAAACGATTTTACATGC
Source organism: Bombina bombina (assembly GCF_027579735.1). NCBI lineage: Eukaryota > Metazoa > Chordata > Amphibia > Anura > Bombinatoridae > Bombina > Bombina bombina. The sequence continues at coordinate 940,013,016 of NC_069503.1, forward strand.
CAGCAAAAAACGTTTAACATAAATTAAGTGTTATTAAAGAGCCTGTTGCCAGTCCCTGCAAATTAGGCTAAAGTCTTATGCACACAGTATAATTCCAGTGAAGTGCCATTCCCCAGAATACTGAAGTGTAAAATATACATACATGACAGCCTGATACCAGTTGCTGCTACTGCATTTAAGGCTGAGTTTACATTATATCGGTATGGCAGAATTTTCTCATCAATTCCATGTCAGAAAATAATAAGCTGCTACATACCTCTTTGCAGATTAATCTGCCCGCTGTCCCCTGATCTGAAGTTTACCTCTCCTCAGATGGCCGAGAAACAGCAATATGATCTTAACTACGCCGGCTAAAATCATAGTAAAAACTCAGGTAGATTCTTCTTCAAATTCTACCAGAGAAGGAATAACACACTCCGGTGCTATTATAAAATAACAAACTTTTGATTGAAGGTATAAAACTAAATATAATCACCATAGTCCTCTCACACATCCTATCTAGTCGTTGGGTGCAAGAGAATGACTGGTAATGGCAGTTAGGGGAGGAGCTATATAGCAGCTCTGCTGGGTGAATCCTCTTGCACTTCCTGTTGGGGAGGAGTTAATATCCCATAAGTAATGGATGATCCGTGGACTGGATACACTTAACAAGAGAAATAATACTCACAAGTGAGGCAGCACCCAATTGTGCTAAATCAGGCAGACTGGGATCTCACAGTGTCCCAGCTCACTGGCACAGCAAGAACACTGATCTCTCCAATGTCCTGCGCGCACCGAATAAGCTCAGACTCTCAAAGTAAGTTTTAAAAAAACACAATTTAATGGTAAGATAAAAATCAAAGTGTCAACCTTATGACAATGATAGTAAAAACACAATAAGAAATGCGTTTCTCAGACTGCTGTCTGTTTCATCAGGCTTCTATTCATACAATGAGAGTACTGGCTTAAATACGTCATCTACATATCCAATCCCTATTCATTATCAAGTGACACACCTATTCAGGTGTGTGTGCACATAATTAATCTAATTGAGAATACTAATACAATGAAATAGTTAATAAACAATTTACAAATCACTGACAGCTCATATAATAAAAACCTTTTCAGTGCATGTAAATATAATTCTATAAAAATAATCAAACTCTAAAGTACCTTGTGATCTGTGTCATATCTATACCATATTATGGCCTAGATTTAGAGTTCGGCGGTAGCCGTCAAAACCAGCGTTAGAGGCTCCTAACGCTGGTTTTGGGCGCCCGCTGGTATTTGGAGTCAGTGATTAAAGGGTCTAACGCTCACTTTTCAGCCGCGACTTTTCCATACCGCAGATCCCCCTACGCCATTTGCGTAGCCTATCTTTTCAATGGGATCTTTCTAATGCTGGTATTTAGAGTCGTTTCTGCAGTGAGCGTTAGAGCTCTAACGACAAGATTCCAGCCGCCTGAAAATAGCAGGAGTTAAGAGCTTTCTGGCTAACGCCGGTTTCTAAAGCTCTTAACTACTGTACCCTAAAGTACACTAACACCCATAAACTACCTATGTACCCCTAAACCGAGCTCCCCCCACATCGCCGCCACTCGATTAAATTTTTTAACCCCTAATCTGCCGACCGCCACCTACGTTATACTTATGTACCCCTAATCTGCTGCCCCTAACCCCGCCGACCCCTATATTATATTTCTTAACCCCTAACTTGCCCCCCACAACGTCGCCGCAAGCTACTTAAAATAATTAACCCCTAATCTTCCGACCGCAAATCGCCGCCACCTACGTTATCCCTATGTACCCCTAATCTGCTACCCCTAACACCGCCGACCCCTATATTATATTTATTAACCCCTAATCTGCCCCCCTCAACGTCGCCGACACCTGCCTACACTTATTAACCCCTAATCTGCCGAGCGGACCTGAGCGCTACTATAATAAAGTTATTAACCCCTAATCCGCCTCACTAACCCTATCATAAATAGTATTAACCCCTAATCTGCCCTCCCTAACATCGCCGACACCTAACTTCAATTATTAACCCCTAATCTGCCGACCGGAGCTCACCGCTATTCTAATAAATGTATTAACCCCTAAAGCTAAGTCTAACCCTAACACTAACACCCCCCTAAGTTAAATATAATTTTTATCTAACGAAATAAATTAACTCTTATTAAATAAATTAATCCTATTTAAAGCTAAATACTTACCTGTAAAATAAATCCTAATATAGCTACAATATAAATTATAATTATATTATAGCTATTTTAGGATTTATATTTATTTTACAGGTAACTTTGTATTTATTTTAACCAGGTACAATAGCTATTAAATAGTTAAGAACTATTTAATAGTTACCTAGTTAAAATAATAACAAAATTACCTGTAAAATAAGTCCTAACCTAAGATATAATTAAACCTAACACTACCCTATCAATAAAATAATTAAATAAACTACCTACAATTACCTACAATTAACCTAACACTACACTATCAATAAATTAATTAAACACAATTCCTACAAATAAATACAATTAAATAAACTAGCTAAAGTACAAAAAATAAAAAAGATCTAAGTTACAGAAAATAAAAAAATATTTACAAACATAATAAAAATATTACAACAATTTTAAACTAATTACACCTACTCTAAGCCCCCTAATAAAATAACAAAGCCCCCCAAAATAAAAAATTCCCTACCCTATTCTAAATTAAAAAAGTTACAAGCTCTTTTACCTTACCAGCCCTGAACAGGGCCCTTTGCGGGGCATGCCCCAAGAATTTCAGCTCTTTTGCCTGTAAAAGAATAAATACAATACCCCCCCCCCCCAACATTACAACCCACCACCCACATACCCCTAATCTAACCCAAACCCCCCTTAAATAAACCTAACACTAAGCCCCTGAAGATCTTCCTACCTTGTCTTCACCATACCAGGTTCACCGATCCGTCCTGAAGAGCTCCTCCGATGTCCTGATCCAAGCCCAAGCGGGGGCTGAAGAGGTCCATGATCCGGTCAAAGTCTTCATCCAAGCGGGGCAGAAGAGGATCTTCCATCCGATTGAAGTCATCATCCAGGCGGCATCTTCGATCTTCTTCCATCCGGAGCGAAGCGGCAGGATCCTGAAGACATCCAGCGCGGAACATCCATCCGGACCGACGACTGAACGACGAATGACTGTTCCTTTAAGGGACATCATCCAAGATGGCGTCCCTCGAATTCCGATTGGCTGATAGGATTCTATCAGCCAATCGGAATTAAGGTAGGAATTTTCTGATTGGCTGATGGAATCAGCCAATCAGAATCTAGTTCAATCCGATTGGCCGATCCAATCAGCCAATCAGATTGAGCTCGCATTCTATTGGCTGATCGGAACAGCCAATAGAATGCGAGCTCAATCTGATTGGCTGATTGGATCGGCCAATCGGATTGAACTTGATTCTGATTGGCTGATTCCATCAGCCAATCAGAAAATTCCTACCTTAATTCCGATTGGCTGATAGAATCCTATCAGCCAATCGGAATTCGAGGGACGCCATCTTGGATGACGTCCCTTAAAGGAACAGTCATTCGTCGTTCAGTCGTCGGTCCGGATGGATGTTCCGCGCTGGATGTCTTCAGGATCCTGCCGCTTCGCTCCGGATGGAAGAAGATCGAAGATGCCGCCTGGATGATGACTTCAATCGGATGGAAGATCCTCTTCTGCCCCGCTTGGATGAAGACTTTGACCGGATCATGGACCTCTTCAGCCCCCGCTTGGGCTTGGATCAGGACATCGGAGGAGCTCTTCAGGACGGATCGGTGAACCTGGTATGGTGAAGACAAGGTAGGAAGATCTTCAGGGGCTTAGTGTTAGGTTTATTTAAGGGGGGTTTGGGTTAGATTAGGGGTATGTGGGTGGTGGGTTGTAATGTTGGGGGGGGGGGGTATTGTATTTATTCTTTTACAGGCAAAAGAGCTGAAATTCTTGGGGCATGCCCCGCAAAGGGCCCTGTTCAGGGCTGGTAAGGTAAAAGAGCTTGTAACTTTTTTAATTTAGAATAGGGTAGGGAATTTTTTATTTTGGGGGGCTTTGTTATTTTATTAGGGGGCTTAGAGTAGGTGTAATTAGTTTAAAATTGTTGTAATATTTTTATTATGTTTGTAAATATTTTTTTATTTTCTGTAACTTAGATCTTTTTTATTTTTTGTACTTTAGCTAGTTTATTTAATTGTATTTATTTGTAGGAATTGTGTTTAATTAATTTATTGATAGTGTAGTGTTAGGTTAATTGTAGGTAATTGTAGGTAGTTTATTTAATTATTTTATTGATAGGGTAGTGTTAGGTTTAATTATATCTTAGGTTAGGACTTATTTTACAGGTAATTTTGTTATTATTTTAACTAGGTAACTATTAAATAGTTCTTAACTATTTAATAGCTATTGTACCTGGTTAAAATAAATACAAAGTTACCTGTAAAATAAATATAAATCCTAAAATAGCTATAATATAATTATAATTTATATTGTAGCTATATTAGGATTTATTTTACAGGTAAGTATTTAGCTTTAAATAGGATTAATTTATTTAATAAGAGTTAATTTATTTCGTTAGATAAAAATTATATTTAACTTAGGGGGGTGTTAGTGTTAGGGTTAGACTTAGCTTTAGGGGTTAATACATTTATTAGAATAGCGGTGAGCTCCGGTCGGCAGATTAGGGGTTAATAATTGAAGTTAGGTGTCGGCGATGTTAGGGAGGGCAGATTAGGGGTTAATACTATTTATGATAGGGTTAGTGAGGCGGATTAGGGGTTAATAACTTTATTATAGTAGCGCTCAGGTCCGCTCGGCAGATTAGGGGTTAATAAGTGTAGGCAGGTGTCGGCGACGTTGTGGGGGGCAGATTAGGGGTTAATAAATATAATATAGGGGTCGGCGATGTTAGGGCAGCAGATTAGGGGTACATAGGGATAACGTAGGTTGCGGCGGTTTACGGAGCGGCAGATTAGGGGTTAAAAGTGTAATGCAGGGGTCAGCGATAGCGGGAGTGGCAGATTAGGGGTTAATAAGTGTAAGGTTAGGGGTGTTTAGACTCGGGGTACATGTTAGAGTGTTAGGTGCAGACGTAGGAAGTGTTTTCCCATAGGAAACAATGGGGCTGCGTTAGGAGCTGAACGCTGCTTTTTTGCAGGTGTTAGGTTTTTTTTCAGCTCAAACAGCCCCATTGTTTCCTATGGGAGAATCGTGCACGAGCACGTTTTTGATGCCGGCCGCGTCCGTAAGCAACTCTGGTATCGAGAGTTGCATTTGCGGTAAAAATGCCCTACGCTCCTTTTTTGGAGCCTAACGCAGCATTTGTTTTAACTCTCGATACCAGAGTTAAATTTATGGTGCGGCCAGAAAAAAGCCCGCGGAGCGTTAACAGCCCTTTTACCGCCGAACTCTAAATCTAGGCCTATGTGTTCCTAAATAATATCTCATATCCCCACTAGTTACCCAAACACTGGAAATAATCTGATGTGTTTTCACTGACAAGTAAATACATTTAGGAAAAGGGTAACGAGCCAATAGGGTTTATAGCGAACTGATAAATTTCATAACATTCAAATTCATAATCCCTATAAGTGCCCATTTTTTTATGTACTCTTTATACTGTTCAATACAACTTGAACTTATAGGCATAGATCACTATTATTTTTATGTGATCGTTTATGTGCAAATATTCATATTATGTGTAAATTCACAGATCCAGTGACTCCTACTGGAACATATATACAATCATAATGCTTTTCAATAGAGGTCCAAAAATACCTTTTTTCCTTATCACGAGCAGTGTATAGTTTGTTCTGATGTATATTAGTTTGAGTAGGAATATATTTCTGTATACGTCATTCACTCAGGCGTGCCATGAGCCCTATCAGGGCTAAGATTGTCAGATTACTAATGCATCACGTGATTACTATGTTTACGTGGTTACCCTAAAAAATACATGGGTAGAGCCCACGAGCAAGTCAGTTATATAGATGTAAATCACCATCTACCAAGGTGATACTGACGAAACCCATAATGTATTTGTAAGTAATTAGAGTAAAACACGGGACTCATATACAGTATATATATGGCTAAATATGTTGTTTAAGAGACCCAATGTTTAGTAGAACCATTAGAAAAGTTAGAAGCAGATGGGGTGAACACTATAGAAATATAGTAAAAAAAGCCCCAAACATATGCTTAGATTACGAATTTTGCGGTAACAGGGGTGCGGTGCTAACGAGCAGTTTATGCTCACCGCTCACTTACAGACAGCGCTGGTATTACAGGATTTTACAAACCCGGCGTTAGCCGCAAAAAAGTGAGCGAAGAGCAAAATTTTGCTCCACATCTCACCTCAATACCAGCGCTGCTTACGGTAGCGGTGAGCTGGCAAAACGTGCTCGTGCACGATTTCCCCATAGGAATCAATGGGGGAGAGCCGGCTGAAAAAAAACCTAACACCTGCAAAAAAGCAGCGTTTAGCTTCTAACGCAGCCCCATTGATTCCTAAGGGGAAATAAAAGTTATGCCTACACCTAACACCCTAACATGAACCCCGAGTCTAAACACCCCTAATCTTACACTTATTAACCCCTAATCTGCTGCCCCCGACATCGTCGACACCTACATTATATTATTAACCCCTAATCTGACGCTTCAGACAACACCGCCGCCACCTACATTATACTTATAAACCACTAATCTGCTGCCTCCAACATCGCCGACACCTACATTTTATTTATTAACCCCTACTCTGCCGCCCCCAATGTCGCCGCCACCTACCTACACTTATTAACCCCTAATCTGCCGCCCCCCAACGTCGCCGCCACTATATTAAAGTACTTAACCCCTAAACCTAAGTCTAACCCTAACCCCCCCTAACTTAAATATAATTTAAATAAATATAAATAAAATTACTAAAATTAACTAAATTATTCCTATTTAAAACTAAATAAATAAAATAAACCCTAAGATAGCTACAATGTAACTATTAGTTATATTGTAGCTAGCTTAGGGTTTATTTTACAGGTAAGTATTTAGTTTTAAATAGGAATAATTTAGTTCATTGTAGTTATTTTATTTAGATTTATTTAAATTATATTTAAGTTAGGGGGTGTTAGGGTTAGGGTTAGACTTAGATTTAGGGGTTAATAACTTTAATAAAGTGGCGGCGACATTGGAGGCGGCAGATTAGGGGTTAATAAATGTAGGTAGGTGTCGGCGATGTTAGGGGTTAATAATATTTAACTAGTGTTTGCAAGGCAGGAGTGCGGCGGTTTAGGGGTTAATATATTTATTATAGTGGCGGCGATATCCGGTTCGGCAGATTAGGGGTTAAAAATTTTATTATAGTGTTTGCGATGTGGGGGGGGGGGGGGCATCGGTTTAGGGGATAAAAGGTAGTTTATGGGTGTTAGTGTACTTTTTAGCACTTTAGTTAAGAGTTTTATGCTACGGCGTTAGACCATAAAACTCTTAACTACTGACTTTAAAATGTGGTACAAGCCTTGACAGGAGAGGGTGTACCGCTCACTTTTTTGAAGACTTGTAATACCGGCGCTATGCAAGTCCCATTGAAAAAAGAGGATACGCAATTGACGTAAGTGGATTTGCGGTATTTTCGGTATTGCGGTATTTTCGAGTCTGGCCGAAAAAGTGAGCGGTACACCTGTACCTGCAAGACTCGTAATCTAGCAGATAGTGTATCTAGACATCATACCTAATGTCATGTTGGGACTAAATGTCAGTTTCGGATCACCCTGCTGGAAAGGATCCACTTCAAACAAGGTATTAATAGGTTTAAAAACCTATGTCAGAGAGAGACCTATTGGATCTATAAATTCGACACACTTTATCCAGCTGGTTTAAATGAAAATATAGATATGTCTGCATTTTGAACATCTGTATAAAATTTAATCTATATTCTATATTGTACATCTTGTTGAACGTCTGCCATGTCACTACCATCTCTGCATGCAACAGTAATCATATATATATATATATATATATATATATATATATATATATATATATATATATATATTTAGTGGACTACAGAGTGTACATGTTGATCCTGGGGTATCAGCACCCTACTGTTAAGTATATATATCCATTACAAATATAATAAACACTTTAGTTTACTATTTATCTTGAAAGTATTTATTCACTAATTCTTACACATTTATGTTAGGCACATTAACGACACGGTATTAGCATTTAGATTGTAATATGATTTAAATCTAACCTATCCAATACAGATATACATGTATTTATAAATATATATATTAGTAAGGTTGGTTGATGGTAAAAGATCAATATATTAAGTTATCACTTATATATAGATTCACTATATATTTCATCTAGCATTATTTATCACATTTGAGATCATTAAAGTAATTTCTCAATTTTATATTTTAGGTTCAATATATTTATTGTTCCCTTAGATTAGAGCTCAGCAATATTAGGTATTTTTTTGTTGTTATATTGCTTTTTCATATTAGTTTAGTATATTTACACTTATATTTATGGTATTTGTATTTAATATTATGCATTGTTATTAGATCACATTTTACTGATGATGTTTAGATATGGCATGTACACTATTTAACCTTCCGTACACTAATAGTACACTACTAAACATTGGGTCTCTTAAAGGGACAGTTTACTCAAAAATGTTCTCCCTTTTAATTTGTTCCCAATGATCCACTTTACCTGCTGGAGTGTATTAAATTGTTTACAAGTAGCTCCTTTACCCTTATATTGGCATTTGAAATTTTTGATTTAGCATGTGGTATCCCCACCTATTCTGAAAGTTTGTGGCCGCGCGTACCAGCTATAGATAAGCTTTGTAAACACAGCCAGAAGAAGAAATTACACTCCAGTGTGATATAGCAGAGATAAGGTAATACAATGTTGATTTTCCATTGTTCTCTCAAAGTACTGGTGATTGTTTTAAGGACAGATATAAGATAAAGAAGCAGGTATATTTCCACAATGTGATACAGTAATGAGATCTGATTATACCTATACCTGTGGCTTCAAAACACAAAATCAGAGCTTTAATATACACAAATAAGCCTTAAAAAGCTATTTTTCATACATTTTTTACTCTGCAGTTGGCAAAAAAAGCAATTGTAAACACATTAAGGGAAAAACTATTTTACAGTATCCTGTCCCTTTAAACAACATATTTAGCCATATATATATGAGTCCCGTGTTTTACTTTAATTACTTACAAATACATTATGGGTTTTGTCGGTATCACCTTGGTAGATGGTGATTTACATCTATATAACTGACTTGCTTGTGGGCTCTACCCATGTACTTTTTAAGGTAACCACGTAAACATAGTAATCACGTGATGCATTAGTAATCTGACAATCTTAACCCTGATATGGCTCATAGCACGCTTGAGTGAATGACGTATATGGAAATATATTCCGACTCAAACTAATATACATCAGAACAAACTATACACTGCTCGTGATAAGGAAAAAAGGTATTTTTGGACCTCTAATGAAAAGCATTATGATTGTATATATGTTCCAGTAGGAGTCACTGGATCTGTGAATTTACACATAATATGAATATTTGTACATAAACGATCACATAAAAATAATAGTGATCTATGCCTATAAGTTCAAGTTGTATTGAACAGTATAAGGAGTACATCAAAAATGGGCACTTATAGGGATTATGAATTTGAATGTTATGAAAGTTATAAGTTCGCTATAAACCCTATTGGTTCGTTACCCTTTTCCTAAATGTCCTTACTTGTCAGTGAAAACACATCAGATTATTTCCAGTGTTTGGGTAACTAGTGGGGATATGAGATATTATTTAGGAACACATAATATGGTATTGATATGACACAGATCACAAGATACTTTAGAGTTTGATTATTTTTTATAGAATTATATTTACATGCACTGAAAAGGTTTTTATTATATGAGCTGTCAGTTATTTGTAAATTGTTTATTAACTATTTCATTGTATTAGTATTCTCACTTAGATTAATTATGTGCACACACACCTGAATAGGTGTGTCACTTGATAATGAATAGGGATTGGATATATAGATGTATTTAAGCCAGTACTCTCATTGTATGAATAGAAGCCTGATGAAACAGACAGCAGTCTTAGAAACATGTTGCTTATTGTGTTTTTACTATCATTGTCATAAGGTTTACACTTTGATTTTTATCTTACCATTAAATTGTGTTTTTTTAAAACCTTACTTTGAGAGTCTGAGCTTATTCGGTCCGTGCAGGACATTGGAGAGACCAGTATTCTTGCTGTGCCAGTGAGCTGGGACACTGTGAGATCCCAGTCTGCCTGATTTAGCACAATTGGGTGCTGCCTCACTTGTATTATTTTGACCTTCAAATTATCTGTTTGTACCAATAGTGGTTCCAAGGCTATATCAAAGAGCAAGGGAGATAATGGGCAGCCCTGAATGGTGCCCATTTGTAAGAGGAAGTCAGGGGAAATAATACCATTGACCAGTATATGTGCCATCGGTCGTGAGTAAATCTTACAAATTATCTCCAAGAAGGGGCCTTGAAAATTAAAACACTGCATGGTGTGAAGTAAGACCACTCAACATGATCAAAGGCTTTTTCTGCGTCCAAGGACAACAGGAAGGTCTCAGGAGTTCCCTCCGCCACTCTACCCCTCCCCAGGGTCCAGTAGTGATAAATGGCATAGAGCACCTTACACAGGTTGACAACTAATGTGCGTTTAAAATAAAAAAATGTTTGGTTGTTGTGTAGGAGGGAAGGATTCGGGTCTTTAGGCGATTCGCCAGGATCTTCATAAGTATTTTGTAGTCAGTATTAAGTACGGAAATGGGTCAGTAGGACCCTGGGAGTGTATGATCTTTGCCTGGCTTGGGGATGAGAGTGATGTGAGCCGAGGAAAAGTTTTTAGAAGGTATGGTATCTTCTTGGAAATAGGCATTGTAAAGTTTTGATAAGATGGGAGAGACTTGTGTCTGTAGAAGCCGGTACAATTCTTTCGGGAGCCCATCTGGGCCTGGTGCCTTACCTAGAGAAATGGATTTTAAGGTAAAGGCTATTTCGTCAGTCGAGATGGGAGCATTTAATCTTGCCAATTCCTAAATGTGAGTTATGGCAAGGCAAGCAACCGCCAAAAGGTAGTCTGTATATCCGATTGGCTCGGTGGTTAGTGTGTGTATAAATGTGTATAGTATTGGGCGAAACATTTTGCTACTTCTGAGGATAATGTATGAGTTTTGCCCTGGTGTCTAAGCGCCGCTACATTGTATTTTGCTGTACGCACTTTATTTAATGATGCTAGAAGTTTACCTGACCTGTTGACAAATCTGTAAAATTTACTAGACGTTTTTAAAAGCCCTGCGGCAGCTTGTTGCTTGAGAAAGGAATCTATGTCTTCCTTGGCTGCTATATAAAGGTCAAAAGTCAAGTTAGTTTTTTGTGTATGGTATGACTGATAAGCTTGGCCTAACTTTCTTTGGAGGTCAATATATTTCTGTTGGGTTTTGTGTTTGATAGCCACCACATAGGAAATTATGTGTCCAGTGAGTATTGAATTTGCAGTTTCCAAAAATAGTTGCAGATTGCCTATATGCCTTAAATTATCCTTATAAAAGTCCGTCCAACAGTGAGATAAAAATGTTGTAAATGGCTCAGAGGTTTGTAAGTAAGTTGGAAAGCGTAGGGAATTTCTGTTAGGGTTGGGTCCGTGGGAGTCTAGGATCAGTTCTACAAGAGGGTGGTTAGAAATTATGATGTCATGTATTCTATATTGTCATACTCGGCGGATAAGAAAGCCTGAGATAAGGAACAGATCGATTATGGATAGTATTGCCTTAGCTTTGGAGAGACAGGTGCAGTCTTTTTCCTCAGGGTGGCGTAACCTCCAAATGTCACATAAATCAAGGTCTGTGTGGAATTTGTTAAATGTCATCTTTTCAAATTTGGCTTTGTAGTGAGAATATGGATTCCTTACTGTTCTGCCCTGAAGCCACACTCTATTAAGTGAGTGTGAGGGTGTTAAATTGAAATTCCCACCTAGTATCAGTCCCGATCCAGCATAAGGAGCTAGGGCTTGCATCAGTGTGTTCCAGTAAGAAGAGGACCTATGATTGGGTGCATATATATTGCAGAAAGTGTATCCTATTGTATTGATCTGCGCCGGCACAATGAGAAACCTTCCCTCTGTATCTACATGAGTATGTTTGATTTTTGTACTTAGTTTCTTACTAAACAAAATAGCCAAGCCTCTGCTTGCGCTTTTATGTGAGAGAAATGAGGCTGTTCCCACCCAGTAACTTTTCAATTTAAGATGTTCGTCGTCTGTGAGATGGGTCTCTTGTAAAAAAGCGATGTCAGTTCCTATACGACGCATATGTGTAAGAATAAATTTTTGCTTAATAGGGGAATTAATCCCCCCAACGTTCCATGATATGAGCTTAAGCGGCTTGTCTAATCAATAAAGGGCTCTGCATGGGACAGGGATGGAGCATGGGGAGGACAGCAGGAAAAGGATATCTGTAGCGACAAGCGTATAGCAAACAGTGTAGAATTAATGTAAATAGGCAAATACAACCCTCTACAGATAATTGCCAGAAGGTACGCCAAGGACCTAAAGAACAGGATACCACCACTCTCCCTGTATTGTTAAGCCAGGAAGCAGGGTGGTAGTACCAGTAAACATGTGCATGATTAAAGTGTTTCAGTAGAAAGACATAGGCAACCAAACAATTAAGTAGAATCCACTGCAATATAACAGATGACCCCCCCAGTGATCTTATAATATTTTGCATCCCTTATGGCGGGTTTATCGTTCCTGCGAATGTGGGGCAGCTGACAAAGCGTACCACCAAACCAAAAATAGAACTCCAGAACAGTATCCATAGCCAGGAAGAAAAAAGCCGCCAACTCACCTCCCCCTCCCGCCATATTTGTAGATAAGTGAGATTAACTCTATATTTACAAAAGAAATATATCTCAATGACTAGATTGCAGAAGTTCCCATGTACCAAGAACTGGTCACGTATAATCCTAAAACCTGAGCAAACCATCACCTAGATTACGAGTCTTGCGTTAGCCTTAAAAAGCAGCGTTGAGGGGTCCCAACGCTGCCCTTTAACGCCCGCTGGTATTACGAGTCAGGCAGAAAAGGGTCTACCGCTCACTTTTTTTCCGCAATTTTAGCTTACCGCAAATCCCCTTGCATCAATTGCGTATCCTATCTTTTACGATCGCCTGAAAAAGTGAGCGGTAGACCCTCTCCTGTCCAGACTCCTACCGCATTTAAAAGTCAGTAGTTAAGAGTTTTATGGGCTAACGCCGTAACATAAAGCTCTTAACTAAAGTGCTACAAAGTACACTAACACCCATAAACTACCTATTAACCCCTAAACCGAGCCCCCCCACATTGCAAACACTATAATACAATTATTTAACCCCTAATCTGCTGATCGGACATCGCCGCCACTTTAATAAATGTATTAACCCCTAAACCTCCGCACTCCCGCCTTGCAAACACTAGTTACATTTTATTAACCCCCAATCTGCCGTCCCTAACATCGCCGACACCTACCTACATTTATTAACCCCTAATCTGCCGCCCCCAACATCGCCGCTACTATATTAAATTTATTAACCCCTAAATCTAAATATAACCCTAACCCCCCTAACTTAAATATAATTTAAATAAAACTAAATTAAATTACTACTATTAAATAAATTAATCCTATTTAAAACTAAATACTTACCTATAAAATAAACCCTAAGATAGCTACAATATAAATAATAATTACATTCTAGCCATCTTAGGGTTTATTTTTATTTTACAGGCAACTTTGTATTTATTTTAACTAGGTACAATAGTTATTAAATAGTTATTAACTATTTAATAACTACCTAGCTAAAATAAGTACAAAAGTACCTGTAAAATAAACCCTAACCTAAGTTACAATTACACCTAACAATACACTATAATTAAACTAATTACCTAAATTACCTCCAATTAATTACAATTAAATTAAATAAACTAAATTATGAAGAAAAAAAAAAAACTAAATTACAGAAAATAAAAAAAGAATTACAAGAATTTTAAACTAATTACACCTAATCTATTCCCCCTAATAAAATAAAAAAGCCCCTCAAAATAATAAAATTCCCTACCCTATACTAAATTACAAATAGCCCTTAAAAGGGCCTTTTGTGGGGCATTGCCCCAAAGTAATCAGCTCTTTCACCTGTAAAAAAAAATACAATACCCCCCAATATTAAAACCCACCACCCACACACCCAACCCTACTCTAAAACCCACCCAATCCCCCCTTAAAAAAACCTAACACTACCCCCTTGAAGATCACCCTACCTTGAGCCGTCTTCACCCAGCTGGGCACAAGTGGTCCTCCAGAGGATCCAAAGTCTTCATCCTATCCGGCCAGAAGAGGACATCCAGACCGGCAGAAGTCTTCATCCAGGCGGCATCTTCTATCTTCATCCTTCCGGAGCGGAGCGGGTCCATCTTCAAGACATCTGACGCGGAGCATACTCTTCATCCAACGGCCGACAACTGAATGACTGGTCCTTTAAGTGACGTCATCCAAGATGGCGTCCCTTGAATTCAGATTGGCTGATAGAATTGGCCAATAGGATTTTTCCTACCTTAATTCCGATTGGCTGATAGGATTCTATCAGCCAATCGGAATTCAAGGGACGTCATCTTTGATGACGTCACTTAAAGGACCAGTCATTCAGTCATCGGCCGTCGGATGAAGAGGTTGCTCCACGTCGGATGTCTTGAAGATGGACCCGCTCCGCTCCAGAAGGATGAAGATAGAAGATGCCGTCTGGGTGTAGCCTTCTGCCGGTCTGGATGTCCTCTTCTGGCCGGATAGGATGAAGACTTCGGACCCTCTGGAGGACCACTTGTGCCCGGCTGGGTGAAGACGGCTCAAGGTAGGGTGATCTTCAAGGGGGTAGTGTTAGGTTTTTTTTTAAGGGGGGATTGGGTGGGTTTTAGAGTAGGGTTGGGTGTGTGTGTGGTGGGTTTTAATGTTGGGGGGGTATTGTATTTTTTTTTACAGGTGAAAGAGCTGATTACTTTGGGGCAATGCCCCGCAAAAGGCCCTTTTAAGGGCTATTTGTAATTTAGTATAGGGTAGGGAATTTTATTATTTTGGGGGGCTTTTTTATTTTATTAGGGGGATTAGATTAGGTGTAATTAGTTTCATATTCTTGTAATTCTTTTTTTATTTTCTGTAATTTAGTGTTGTTTTTTTTCCGTAATTTAGTTTACCTAAACTAACTACAATTAAATTAAATAATTAGTTTAATTATATTTAAGTTAGGGGATGTTAGGGTTAGAGTTAGACTTAGGTTTAGGGGTTAATACATTTATTATAGTGGCGACGTTGGGGGGGCAGATTAGGGGTTAATAACTATAATGTAGGTGTTGGCGATGTTGGGGGCAGTAGATTAGGGGTTCATAAGTATAATGTAGGTGGCGGCGGTGTCCGGAGCGGCATATTAGGGGTTAATAACTATAATGTAGGTGTCAGCGATAGCGGGGGCAGCAGATTAGGGGTTAATAAGTGTAAGATTAGGGGTGTTTAGACTCGGGGTTCATGTAAGGGTGTTAGGCGCAGACATAAATTTCATTTTCCCATAGGAAACAATGGGGCTGCATTAGGAGCTGAACGCTGCTATTTTGCAGGTGTATGTTTTTTTCAGCCAACTCAGCCCCATTGTTCCCTATGGGGAAATCGTGCACGAGCACGTTTTGCCAGCTTACCGCTACCGTAAGCAACGCTGGTATTACAGTGAGATGTGGAGCTAAATTTTGCTCAACGCTCACTTTTCTGAGGCTAACGCCGAGTAATACCAGTGTTGGCTTAAGTGAGCGGTAAGAAAAAAAGGCTTGTTAGCCCCGCACAGCCTTACTGACAAAAACTCGTAATCTAGGCACATTTGTTTCAATATGATAAGAAATTAAACAAAACAGAGGGGTGCCTTATGTGTGGTATCATCAAATTTATACAGGACAACAGAATATTATGAGCCAAATAGGTACTCGCATGGCTATATAGCACACCAATGTGCTAGTAGGAACAGGCTGCAGATTTAACAGGTGTGGCAGCTCACCCACAAAGGAAATCAGTCGTCTAATGCTGGATTAGCACACCAATGTGCTAGTAGGAACAGGCTGGCAGATTTTAATAAGGTGTGTCAGCTCACCCCCAGGGAACTTTTCCTCAATGTGTAGTATCCAAATGAAGTAATGTTTTGTTGGTCAGGCTTCCATTCAAGCAGGTAAAAATAGGTATATCCACTCAAAATATTTCATAAAAATACTAATTGATGCCTGAGGAAACGGCTTGTATGCCGAGAAACGTGTTGCACTTCTAGGGGGTAAGATAGTACACCCCCTGTCCACTTTTTTGTACATTGATTTTAATTTGTTTTTATAATAAATAGTATTTTTATGAAATATTTTGAGTGGATATACCTATTTTTGCCTGCTTGAATGGAAGCCGGACCAACAAAACATTGCTTCATTTGGATACTACACATTGAGGAAAAGTTCCCTGGGGGTGAGCTGACACACCTTTTTGCCAGCCTGTTCCTACTAGCACATTGGTGTGCTCATACAGCATGTGAGTACCCATTTTGCACCCGTGTACAGTGAATATAAATTATATCCTGAGTGATCTGCACAATTGGTGCCTGTTTTGTGCTTCATCTTTTTACTGCAGTAGACGACTGATTTCCTTTGTGGGTGAGCTGCCCCACCTGTTAAATCTGCAGCCTGTTCCTACAAGCACATTGGTGTGCTATATAGCCATGTGAGTACCCATTTGGCTCATAATATTCTGTGGTCCTGTATAAATTTGATGATACCACACATGAGGTGTCCCTCTGTTTTGTTTCATTTCTTAAAGTATATCTGGACCTATTGGTGAGGAGGAGGCTGCCATCGTCTGGTCTAAAAGAAGATTTACCCCACATTGTGGACTTGAACTTTTTATTTTGAATTGTCTCATATATATTTGTTGAGATATTTGATTGTATCCATAACTCTATATACATGTTTTTTTTTATGTTATCAAAAGCTATAGATTAGCACCCCCTTTTGCTGATTAGATTGTGTTTCAATATGAGTAGCAGAGCAATCAGACAGTTAAACAACAATTTGAACCATATCATGAAAAAGTAAATCTTATTGCCACAATAATCAGTATCTCCTCTGAGAAATTCTTTGTTCCCACGCCTGTGGTACCACGAGTTCAAGGCTCAAGGGGCTATCATGAATAAACCTGAGAGATTCCCCCGGAGACACCCCAAGCGGGAAGAACAAACAAGTGACATTCCCCTCCCCACACCCACCCACACAACAAGACAAAGGCCCCCCTCAACCTGAGCAATTTGATCAACATCTAGGAAGTATATGTTACTCAGTATAAGGTTTAGAGCAATCAGACAATTACATAATAACCTAAACAAAGGTATGAAGGAGCTAACATTATCATTATATATTTAACATCTCGTCTAATAAATTCTTTGTTCCTGCGCCTGTGGCACAGTGGGTTCAAGACTCGGCAGGGACTCAGAAACCATTTTGAGAGGTGCCCCAGATTGTACCCAAAACGCATGGAACAAACAAGTGACATTCCCCTCCCAACCCCATGATAAAACAAAAACAACAATAAATAACAGTATGAACAAATTGAATAAACATTTGAATTATAGATTTCAGCAGGCTGACGTGAAATTGAACTAGAGTCCGCAGAACCATCAAACCAAATTTTTCTGTTAATGGAGTAGGGATGTAACCCCAATCCACTGGTGTTGCCCAGCAAGCAGGCACAAAATGCAACTTTGTAAGGTGAACAGAAATAAAGCTTTTATAGCCATCTCAAAGGCTACTATGTGATCTTGTAGTCACATAATTGGTGATAAGATCAAGTAGGGACTTGCTGCTCTTCCGTAGCTAGATAGCTTTGCAAGGCTTTGGGGGAGTGAAATAATTTGGTTCCTGATGGTGTCTGGAGGCGAAGTTTAGCTTGAAACAGCAGTGCCACTTGGCGGCCTTGCTCATGAAGACGGGAATATAGTGAGGCAAATTCTTTCCTTTGTTTTGTGACTTCAGCCGAGAAGTCTTGGAAGAGTAGTAGTCTGGATCCCTCATAGATTACTTCTTTTCACGCTCTGTAAGCACATAGGATTCAAATCTTTTCTTGGAAATTTAGGCACTTATAAATAACCTCTCTGGGCTTCATTTTTGCATGATTTAAAGTTCTTTCAGGGCTCACCCGGTGAGCCCTCTCTACATCAATCGGCAGAATGTCAGGTGACATGCCTAGCAGTTTGGGGAAGGTTAGAGCAGTAAATTCTAGGAGGTCCTTCCCTTTTACCGATTTGAGGACACCCACTATACGCAGGTTGATGCTCCTACTCCTGTTCTCCAGGTCATCTATTTGATCTTGGAAGTGCTGGATTTCTTTATGGAGCTGTCTGAGGGAGGATTCCGAATTCGTTTTTCTGTCTTCCACCTCTGATATGCGAGATTCTGCCACTGTAAGACGAGAGGAGAACTGGCGTACCTCACTAGTTAAGGTGTCTACCCCCGCTTACAAAGAATCCATCTTGGGGGAAAAAAAATAATTTCAGTTATTTCTTGCAACAGCGACGTCTGATGCCCCACATGGGATGCTGAGAGCTCTATCTGCTGATGGTTTTCTGCATGGATTTTGGCTGTGTGTTTATGCTTTCTGTCCATTGCTTTTGTTTTATGGCTCATATTTCCTTGCGCAGCGAGTGAAAGTTTTTGGAATTATTTAGCCACTTTCATGGACTTCAGCAGTGAAGTAGGTGAACAGATAATTAGATGGAGTGAAGTGAGTTTGGTTTCACAGACAGATAGTGTTACACAAGGGTTAAGGTTCTGAAGTGTGCAAGGTGTTATGGAGGTGTTCGGGTGATATAACCCCCCACAGCAAGATAGGAAGGAATTAACAATGAAGCAGGCGCACCTTTATCCATAGAAGTGAGATTTTAATCTTGGGCCAGATATTTTAAGGTTTTATATTCTGATTTGGCTTTTTTTTAATTATTGTCTCGGATCCTGCCACTTCAATTTCCCACACAGTTCCCAGCAAAAAAGAAAGTAGGGGTCACCAAATAATACCGCAGGGGAGGGTGGTGGATCTGAATCTGTGAGATACCTAAGTGTATATATGGGGCTTAGCTACATTCACAATTGGGCTGTCAGTCTCACCCTTGCAGTAGTGCACCTCCAGAATTACTGCATGATATGAAGGCTGGTATGTCTATGCAGCTCTGGGTGCGTGATCCATAAATCCAGACAAACTCCCCCAACTGCGAGGCCCCACCAAGAGGCAGGGTCTGTAATCCAGGAGCAGAGCAATGCCCCTTTTAGGAGGAGAGTCTCTGGTAAGTCTTGTCTCAGGTGGAACGCTGGTATGGTCTGCAACAGGCTTACAGCAAAACTGCGCCAGGGCCCAAGGAGCTTTACCTCTGTTTGTAAGAGTCTCCAAAGGACTTCAGCCGTAATTGTCAGTGCCGGAACCGCTTGCCCGCTAAGCTTAGCTGCCAAGCTCAGGTGTTAATGCCGTGGTCAGTTCACCACGGCAGGTCTGTTGTCTGATACCGGAGCCAAATGCCTGTGACCGTTCCAAAACTTGAAAATGACCCCGGTGAGGGAGAGATGAACTTTCTCCAGCATTAGCTATTGTCAAGACACCTTCCGTGTAATGGAATAGACGCTTGTAGGCAAGTGTAGTTGCAGATAGTCATTTTTTTTCCACTTTCGTGGAGCTGCAGAGCGGAGCTTTCTCAGAATGCTGCTACACCTTGGCCCCTCCACTGGAAGTCCATTCATTTTTGTTAAACAAATATAAATGTTCCAAAGCTACAGGTGAAAAAGTTCCCCTTTAGTGCAGGCCCTTGGAGTCCCTGCGCTAAGCCTCCTATTAGCATGACTGGGGCTCTATGAAGAAGAGGGCTGGGTTAGAGTGTCTCTCCAGCGTGCTAAAATTTAAGTATTTAACTATTTAAAGGAAACAAATGAATACTGATTAATTTTGTAAGTATTTATTTGTTTTCTTTACATTTCAGAGTGCATTTGTTCCGATATTTGTTTAGTGACAATTGAACGAATATCCCTGTTTTGTCACAAATTTGTTTTTATAGAGGTATTAGATTAGGTTTAATTTTTATTATTTTGGATAATTTTGTTTATTATTTTTTGTAATGTTAGTTTTTTTATTTTTTCGTAGTGTTAGGATTTTTAATTTTGTAACTTAGTTTTTTTATTTTTCTTTTTTTTGGTTTTTTTTAAATAGTTATGTTAGGTTTATTTATAGTTTAAGCTTAGGTTTTTTTTATTTCACAGGTAAATTTTTATTGATTTTAAGATAGCTATATTGTAACTTTAATTTAAAGTTGGGGGGGTGTTAGGTTTAGGTGTTAATAGTTTGATTTAGTGTGTCACAACGTGGGGGGCTGGCAGTTAAGGGGTTAATAGGTTTAGTTTAGTAGTTGTGATGTGGGAGGTTTGGAATTTTAGGGGTTAATAGGTTTAGTTTAGTAGTTGCGATGTGGGGGGTCGGCGGTTTAGGGGTTAATCGGTTTAATTTAGAAGTTGCGATGTGGGAGGGCGGCGGTTGAGGGGTTAATATGTTTATTTAGGTATTAGCGATGCAGGGGGCGGCGGTTTAGAGGTTAATAACTTTATTTAGTGTTGGAGATGTTGGGGGCGGCAGATTAGAAGTATTTAGACTAGGAATTTATGTTAGGGTTTTAGATTTATACATAAATATACATAGATTTATACATAACCTCAGGGCCAGATTGGGCCGCCGGGATACCGGGAAAAATCCTGGTGGGCCGCTGGCCGACAGAGGGTGCTCAGACAGCTGCAGTGGAGGAGAGAGAGCGCAGCAAGCAATTTGAGTTGTGTGAGTGAGCGGAGCACAGCGGCAGTCAGAGCCGCCAGCAGCACTGCACTGCACTCAGACTGACAGCCTCAGCCACAGCAGTTAGTACTGTCAGTAGTCACAGTGCTCAGCTGACACAGCATAGATAGGCCCGCCCAGGGGAGCTCTTAGCCCGGGATAAGAGATGGGGCTGGACTCAGTGTGTGTGGTAGGGGGGAAGAGGCAGGTTGAGGCAAGTAAGAGATTTGCGTGCTCAGTCAGACTCAAACAGCAAAGATCCGTGGGATCCACACCGACCTATTTCAGTCTGTGTGAGTGCTCCTCAAAGGTAAAAATAGTGCTTGATAACAAGGGCCTAGGCTAGTACTGTAGTGTTACTTTACTGTCTACTTTTAACCAAAAATAAATGTGTGGTTGTAACTCACAATATATATATATATATATATATATATATTATATATATTATATATATATATATATATATATATATATATATATATATATATATATATATATATATATATATATATATACAGTTGCAAGAAAAAGTATGTGAACCCTTTGGAATGATATGGATTTCTGCACAAATTGGTCATAAAATGTGATCAGATCATCATCTAAGTCACAACAATAGACAATCACAGTCTGCTTAAACTAATAACACACAAAGAATGAAATGTTGCCATGTTTTTATTGAACACACCATGTAAACATTCACAGTGCAGGTGGAAAAAGTATGTGAACCCTTGGATTTAATAACTGCTTGAACCTCCTTTGGCAGCAATAACTTCAACCAAACGTTTCCTGTAGTTGCAGATCAGACGTGCAGATCAGACGTGCACGGTCAGGAGTAATTCTTGACCATTCCTCTTTAGAGAACTGCTTCAGTTCAGCAATATTCTTGGGATGTCTGGTGTGAATCGCTTTCTTGAGGTCATGCCACAGCATCTCAATCGGGTTGAGGTCAGGACCTTGACTGGGCCACTTCAGAAGGCGTATTTTCTTCTGTTTAAGCCATTCTGTTGTTGATTTACTTCTATGCTTTGGGTCATTGTCCTGTTGCAACACCCATCTTCTGTTGAGCTTCAGCTGGTAGACAGATGGCCTTAAGTTCTCCTGCAAAATGTCTTGAAAAACTTGGGAATTCATTTTTCCTTCGAAGATAGCAATCCGTCCAGGCCCTGATGCAGCAAAGCAGCCCCAAACCATGATGCCCCCACCACCATACTTCACAGTTGGAATGAGGTTTTGATGTTGGTGTGCTGTGGCTCTTTTTCGCCACACATAGTGTTGTGTGTTTCTTCCAAACAACTCAACTTTGGTTTCATCTGTCCACAGAATATTTTGCCAGTACTGCTGTGGAACATCCAGGTGCTCTTGTGCAAACTGTAAACGTGCAGCAATGTTTTGTTTGGACAGCAGTGGCTTCCTCTGTGGTATCCTCCCATGAAATCCATTCTTGTTTAGTGTTTTACGTATTGTAGATTCGCTAACAGGTATGTTAGCATTTGCCAGTGACTTTTGTAAGTCTTTAGCTGACACTCTAGGATTCTTCTTCACCTCATTGAGCAGTCTGCGCTGTGCTCTTGCAGTCATCTTTACAGGACAGCCACTTCTAGGGAGAGTAGCAGCAGTGCTGAACTTTCTCCATTTATAGACAATTTGTCTTACCGTGGATTGATGAACAGCAAGGCTTTTGGAGATACTTTTATAACCCTTTCCAGCTTTATGCAAGTCAACAATTCTTAATCGTTGGTCTTCTGAGAGCTCTTTTGTGCGAGGCATCATTCACATCAGGCAATGCTTCTTGTGAAAAGCAAACCCAGAACTGGTGTATGTTTTTTATAGGGCAGGGCAGCTGTAACCAACACCTCCAATCTCATCTCATTGATTGGACTCCAGTTGGCTGACATCTCACTCCAATTAGCTCTTGGAGATGTCATTAGTCTAGGGGTTCACATACTTTTTCCACCTGCATTGTGAATGTTTACATGGTGTGTTCAATAAAAACATGGCAACATTTCATTCTTTGTGTGTTATTAGTTTAAGCAGACTGTGATTGTCTATTGTTGTGACTTAGATGATGATTGGATCACATTTTATGACCAATTTGTGCAGAAATCCATATCATTCCAAAGGGTTCACATACTTTTTCTTGCAACTGTATATTCTATATATTATATTATATATATATATTATATATATACATTCTATATATTATATTATATATATATATTATATATATATATATATATATATATATATATATACACACACAGTATATATATATATATATATATATATATATAAATAATATATTATATTTATATATTATATAAATATCTATATAAGTTAAAGGGAAAACCTGGGGCGTGGCTGGGCTGGAGGGGTGGGGTTAGGCTGGAGGGGGCGAGGCTGGGCCGGTCTATACAAATTTCCAGGGCCAGTCTGATTTCCCAGTCTGGCCCTGCATAACCTCGAGGACATCAATTCCTCAATCGCTATTCCGCAATCGCAGGTGTTAGTTTTTTTCTAACACCTTTTTCTCCATTGATGTCTATGGGGGAAAATGTGCACGTCAAGTCAGGCCTTGGCTTTTGTGCAGTATGGAGCTTATCGCACCATAACGCACAACAAAAGTTTTTTTTGTAACTTGTAATGGCAGCACTATGGAAAGTATGATACCGCTAAATATTTAGCGTTATTTACGTAACGGGTTTAGCGCATAACTTGTAATCTCGGTGTATAACAAGTATATAAAGATAATCAAAAAACCTATCTCTTGGATATAATGAAATATGAGAAGGTTCTGAGTATGGGAGAAAAATCCTTTTTGCATGATGTATCTGTAAGTGTTTAAACAGCCTTTTGTGCCATTAGATATGTGATGGCGTCTTTTACTCATGGTATAGCATTCCATCCCCTATGCGGCTTCAGCCGCCAGCCGTGTGATAGAGGGCAGGGCGTGAGTTTAACATATACGCTAACTGCACTATTGGTAATATGGTGATCCTCTGAAGAGCTATATTTACCTATATTTACCTCATTTTACCACTAAACTACTTAAAAGGTTGTAAACTGTTGAAACAGTATGATTTAACATGGAAATAGTGTAAATTATATTGCTTCAATATGGATAACTTCTCCTACACTGTAGTTGTGACTTCTATAAGGAATGGCTCTTAATAAATAAAGATATATAATCATAAACCAGTTACACAAAAAAACCACATAACATATTGTTAAACATCAGTTGGTTCACTAATTTCTTTCTAAACGAAATTATGATAGTAAAGGTACATTACGCGCATAATATCAACCCTCTGAGTTTGTCTGCAAATAGAGCAGGGCTTTGATGTCTGCAAGAAGGCTCCTTGATAAAGTTGAGCAAGCCATGTCAATAGAATGAAGCATTGAGGGCCTCAGCTCGCAGGGTAAGAGCTAGAATTCTGTCCGGGATAATGTTATGGGATTCGTAGAGATGTGTCCAGCACTTGTAACTCAAAAGGAGAACAGTCACAAACAACTGCCATAATGTTATGGGTCAGGAAACATGATATCTCCAAGTCCGCAGCCACCTGGGGGTCCCCCAGTGCTCCCATGGCAGCAACACCAACTCCAAGTTCTGCTCTGACCGCAGGGACCAACTTGACAATCCTGTAGGTTCCGGGGTCAGTATTGTAGCAAGAGATGTGCCCCGCTCACTAATAGCGATAGTTGTAATGGCTGCATTTGAAATAGTTATCACAGGGTTACTCAACATTGCTAAAAACTTCTGTTTACCTTTTTTGGCTAGCAGCCTTTCGAGATCAAAAGGCTGCTAGCCAAAAAAGGTAAACAGAAGTTTTTAGCAATGTTGACTAACCTTTTGCTTATTTATCTTTATTTTCTTCTATTTTTCGCTTCTTATTTTACGTGTTCATTTTATTATAGATTTGGAGGGTTGTGGATAAAGTTTCCTTATGGAAAAAAGATGGTTTTTATCCTGCTCTTCTTTTTTTCATTACTTGTGGACTCTTCACAGCTTTGGTATTGCTTTCCAGGAGTAATAAATCATGGACTCTTACCACCAAAACATAATTTATGCTTACCTGATAAATTACTTTTTTCATGGAGGTGAGTCCACGAGACCCCACCCTGTTTTTATATTTTTAGTGTTTTTTTTCTTTTTTTCACATCTTTTTTCCCGGCTCCTATATTTTTTTGCTATGTTTTCTTTTTCTTTTTGCTTGGCTATACATCAAACTAACTGCAATAGAGGTGGGAGGTTTTTTTTAAAGCTCTTGGGGTTTGGGAATCTTTGCCTCCTCCTAGTGGCAGGGAAGGTAATTCCTAAAAGTTATGGATCATGGATTCTTACCACAATGAAATAAATAAATTTATCAGGTAAGCATAAATTATGTTTTCTAATAATGCAAAATAGTCAAATTTTCCAGTTTGAATTGAGTCTTTGATTCACACAGCTCAATTAAATCAAATAGCCATACTTAAGTTCAAATGGATTTTGAATGGGGGTCATTGTTAAATAATTAGAGACATAAATTCATATACTACAATTAATTTGGTTGCAAATCTATTGCACCACATCCCCTCTGCAACACCTTTCTATATTACCTCAATATAATACCATTTTTATTAAAGCCTTAGCTCTAAAATACCTTCTCCCCTACATTTAGACATTCTTATATTGTCCCCTCCTTTCTAAATGATACATATAAACCACAACAAAACACCACCACCTAACCCACCTTTCCTCTCTAAAATCATTCATTTATTTTTCATGAACTTTTTAATTTAAGCCCATGATCCTCACTCAGAGTTTTTAATCAACTGATCTTTGTTTTCCAGTCTTTCCTTTTTCTTTCTTGTCCTTTCTTCTATTTAAGAGTTAAAAAATGCCTTGGGCTGCCATGACATAACCCTCCTTGTAATAATGGGTGGGTGGGGTTAACAGTGTAACAACATTTTTATTTTTTATTTTTTGATTCAGTTTTGACCTGTAAATGAGAATACATAATTTGTATAAACAAGTTTGTTTTCAGATCCAGTTTAAATGAGCAGCTTATTATGAGAAAGTCTGTATGTTAGAGCAGTTCAGCAATGTTTCTGTGCAGCAATGCATCCTTTTTTTAAAAAAAAAATAAAAAAAAAATAAATAGAAAAAATAGAAAATAAATATATCAAGGTAGTGATAGATATTATATTTGTTTAAATAAACTTAGATATCTGTTTATATATTAATACAAGCAGTGTGTAACTAAAATGAACACATGCTATTTCAGTTTCCTGTAGACAAAATAAAGCTTTCATTCAGAGGCATAGAAAATCACAAGAGAGCAGGATAAATAGCTTAAATATAGCTGTTCTAATTGCATATGCTGCACAAAAATGTTTGTTTAGATGCTAACAATACAAAATTTAAAATTTCTTATAGAGACTACACAAGTGTCAATTCTAAAGGACCTTAACAATATCTCATTCTTTAAGGTAAGTTTTTTCCCCCGATTTATTCATATATGTATTTATATATTTAGGGCCAGATAACAAGTGGAGTGGTATTTTGCGTTTCCGCTATATCAATAATTCCACTAGAATTAAGATTTTTGCGCTAGTCAGGTTGTGCTGGTATTACAAGTTGAAAGTAAACTGTTTTTGCTCTATTGGTAACCCAACTAGCACAAATATCCAAACTTAGAATATCGCGTGCGCATTCACATATTCCACCATAGAAGTCAATGGAGAAAAAAAGTAGAAAAAAAACCCACTCTCGCAGAAACACCATCACATATTCTCATTAGCACTAACCCAACATGAAAATATGAATATTTAATATTCCGATGTTATTTACGTTACGGAATATGTTCTGTTTATTCATAAATATATATTTCTACATATATCTGATGGATTTGTAAACAAATACATATTTATTACTATATATATCTATATGATTATATATAGGTATAGATATATACAGATATATATATAGGAAAACTTAATTAACAGATAAGAGGTAACCGGCATAAGAAAATAATGCAATGGTTGAATTTGTAACAGAGCAATGACTAGCCAGAGAAACAAATTATTGTTATGGATAAATTATTTTGTTGTGTTGATTTTACATGGTGACCTTTCTATTATTTTGTTTTTTAACCAGGGTACATTTATTATACGTCTTTGGCTATTTGCTGGTGAAAAAGAAGATCTCGCCTTTTGTTTTAATGCGACCTTAATTTTTAAGTAGTAAGAACATCATCCATTATATGTTTTCTTGATGAAAAATAAGACCGTATGACACCTTGCAATAACATTTCAAAATACACCATATAGTTACAATTACATTTTAGGATAATTATGAGATCCTATCTTCTATTTATATTAATAAAATGTTTTCAAAAGTTTGGAAAGTTCTATGGTTTCTCTTATTTAAAGTGTGTCAATAACAGCTAGATATGGGCATTCTAGTAATGTAAAAATGACAATAAATTAGTAGGCACCACGACTTTATATGGTTTCAGTTCACAAGCTAAAAATAATTTGCTTAGAAAAAGAAATACAAGGTACTTCTGTCCCATAATAAATCATTTAGACATTTGTAGGGATCAAAAACAAGAGCTTAGGTTAATACTAATTTAACAGGCTTCAACGCTAAAGTAAAAATCACAATATCACATAGTGATGTCTGTGTAATGCATCATTTAAAGGGTATTAACAGGTGTTGAAGGAAATTGGAATTAAAATATAACTTGCTTCTGTTGGTAGCTATGGATTATTGTAATCACAAAATGTTGTAAACTCCACTTGTGTGAATTATTGTAGGGCAAAATGTAATAATTCTTAAATTTGAAAATGACTAATTTGCTTTTTTTTTTAAAAATGAATTAAGTGTGGGAGGCAACCACGTGTCATTACCCAGGCAGGGGATGTGTGAGCTTTCTGAGCTCATAGCAGACTCCCCCCCCCCCCCCCCCCCCCCAGCACTTATCCCCATATTTCAAAGTAGCCCAGAATTGCCAGAACAATCCAGGAATGCCAGTGATGCCACCACGCCTATGTGTGGTGATCTCACCAAATCCATGAAAGCCCTTCATGGTAGGTGCACAGGACTTAAAGGGACATGAAACCCAATTTTTTTCATTCATGATTTCATTCAAAAGCATGTGATTTTAAACAACTTTCCAATTTACTTCTATTATGTAATTTGCTTCATTCTCTTGATATCCTTGGTTTAAAAGGATATATAGATAGGCTCAGTAGCTGCTGATTGGTAGCTGCACATAGATGCCTCGTGTGATTGGCTCACACATGTGCATTGCTATTTCTTCAACAAAGAATATCTGAAGAGTAAAGCAATTTAGATAATAGAAGTAAATTGGAATATTGTTTAAAATTGTAATATCTGTCTGAATCCTGAATTTTTTTGGGGGGTTTCATGTCCCTTTAAGGGAGCTGGATGGGAGGTAATCAGGGGAGTATTAATGAATAGGTCAATAAGGCCCGTGCCTAGGATGGCCAATTTAGGGAAGATGGGAGGGCTGACACTTTTTGCATGCTTTATTACACAGTGTACTGGAGACCAGTACAGCTGAATATTCTTACTCTGCACTGCACAGCTGCTATTCTCTTCCCTGCTGCCTATAACTAACAGATTGCTGTGCCGACCGAACAGAGCCCTCCCCTTTACAGAAACAGATAGCAGCCTGCTCCAGCTTCTAGCGCTGCAAGATACAGGATCAGCCTGCACAGACTGAGGACAGAGACTGGTGAGTCAGTGATTTTCCTAATGGCTAGAAGGAGCTGCCCACTTCAGTTTTGGTCCCTTCCCCTGCTAGATTGTAAAAACATTGGTTCTACTTGTCATTGTGGCATACAGTCTGTTACTGGATATATATATATATATATATATATATATATATATATATATATATATATATATATATATATATATATATATATATATATATTTATATATATATATATATATATATATATATATATATATATATATATATACAGTGTGTATATAAATCCACCTCCCACCTCACTCATACTTCAGTTTTACAAACTAAGGCCTAGATTTGGAGTTTGGCGTTAGCCGTGAAAACCAGCGTTAGAGGCTCCTAACGCTGGTTTTAGGCTAACTCCGGTATTTGGAGTCACTCAAAAAAGGGTCTAACACTCACTTTTCAGCCGCGACTTTTCCATACCGCAGATCCCCTTACGTCAATTGCGTATCCTATCTTTTCAATGGGATCTTTCTAACTCCGGTATTTAGAGTCGTGTCTGAAGTGAGCGTTAGACATCTAACGACAAAACTCCAGCCGCAGGAAAAAAGTCAGTAGTTAAGAGCTTTCTGGGCTAACGCCGGTTCATAAAGCTCTTAACTACTGTACTCTAAAGTACACTAACACCCATAAACTACCTATGTACCCCTAAACTGAGGCCCCCCCACATCGCCGCCACTCGATTACATTTTTTTAACCCCTAATCTGCCGACCGCCACCTACGTTATACTTATGTACCCCTAATCTGCTGCCCCTAACACCGCCGACCCCTATATTATATTTATTAACCCCTAATCTGCCCCCCACAACGTCGCCTCCACCTGCCTACACTTATTAACCCCTAATCTGCCGAGCGGACCGCACCGCTACTATAATAAAGTTATTAACCCCTAATCCGCCTCACTAACCCTATAATAAATTGTATTAACCCCTAATCTGCCCTCCCTAACATCGCCAACACCTAACTTCAATTATTAACCCCTAATCTGCCGACCGGAGCTCACCGCTATTCTAATAAATGTATTAACCCCTAAAGCTAACTCTAACCCTAACACTAACACCCCCCTAAATTAAATATAATTTTAATCTAACGAAATTAATTAAATCTTATTAAATAAATTATTCCTATTTAAAGCTAAATACTTACCTGTAAAATAAACCCTAATAAAGCTACAATATAACGAATAATTACATTGTAGCTATTTTAGGATTAATATTTATTTTACAGGCAACTTTGTAATTATTTTAACCAAGTACAATAGCTATTTAATAGTTAAGAACTATTTAATAGCTAAAATAGTTAAAATAATTACAAATTTACCTGTAAAATAAATCCTAACCTAAGTTACAATTAAACCTAACACTACACTATCAATAAATTAATTAAATAAAATACCTATAATTATCTACAATTAAACCTAACACTACTGATCGGAACAGCCAATAGAATGCAAGCTCAATCTGATTGGCTGATCGAATCAGCCAATCGAATTGAACTTGATTCTGATTGGCTGATTCCACCAGCCAATCAGAATATTCCTACCTTAATTCCGATTGGCTGATAGAATCCTATCAGCCAATCAGAATTCGAGGGACGCCATCTTGGATGACGTCCCTTAAAGGAACCGTCATTCGGCTAGTAGGCGTCGGGAGAAGAGGATGTTCCGCGTTTGAGGTCTGCAAGAAGGATCCGGAAGAAAGAAGATTGAAGATGCCGTTGATAGAAGACTTCATCCGGATCATGGACCTCTTCAGCTCCCGCTTGGTTGAAGACTTCAGCCGGATCATGGACCTCTTCAGCCCCCCGCTTGGGCTTGGATCAGGACATCGGAGGAGCTCTTCAGGACGGATCGGTGAACCTGGTAGGGTGAAGACAAGGTAGGAAGATCTTCAGGGGCTTAGTGTTAGGTTTATTTAAGGGGGGTTTGGGTTAGATTATGGGTATGTGGGTTGTAATGTTGGGGGGGGGTATTGTATGTTTTTTTTTACAGGCAAAAGAGCTGAATTTCTTGGGGCATGCCCCGCAAAGGGCCCTGTTCAGGGCTGGTAAGGTAAAAGAGCTTTGAAATGTAGTAATTTAGAATAGGGTAGGGCATTTTGTTATTTTGGGGGTCTTTGTTATTTTATTAGGGGGCTTAGAGTAGGTGTAATTAGTTTAAAATTGTTGTAATATTTTTCTTATGTTTGTAAATATTTTTTTATTTTTTGTAACTTAGTTCTTTTTTATTTTTTGTACTTTAGTTTATTTCATTGTAGTTATTTGTAGGTATTGTATTTAATTTATTTATTGATAGTGTAGTGGTAGGTTTAATTGTAGATAATTATAGGTATTTTATTTAATTAATTTATTGATAGTGTAGTGTTAGGTTTAATTGTAACTTAGGCTAGGATTTATTTTACAGGTAATTTTGTTATTATTTTAACTAGGTAACTATTAAATAGTTCTTAACTATTTAATAGCTATTGTACCTGGTTAAAATAATTACAAAGTTGCCTGTAAAATAAATATTAATCCTAAAATAGCTACAATGTAATTATAATTTATATTGTAGCTATATTAGGATTTATTTTACAGGTTAAGTATTTAGCTTTAAATAGGAATAATTTATTTAATAAGAGTTAATTAATTTCGTTAGATTAAAATTATATTTAATTTAGGGGGGTGTTAGTGTTAGGGTTAGACTTAGCTTTAGGGGTTAATACATTTATTATAGTAGCGGTGAGCTCCGGTCGGCAGATTAGGGGTTAATGTTTAAAGTTAGGTGTTGGCGATGTTAGGGAGGGCAGATTAGGGGTTAATACTATTTATTATAGGGTTAGTGATGCGGATTAGGGGTTAATAACTTTATTATAGTAGCGCTCAGAGTTGCTTACGGACGCGGCCAGCCTCAAAAACGTGCTCGTGCACGATTCCCCCATAGGAAACAATGGGGCTGTTTGAGCTGAAAAAAAACCTAACACCTGCAAAAAAGCCGCGTTCAGCTCCTAACGCAGCCCCATTGTTTGCTATGGGGAAACACTTCCTACGTCTGCACCTAACACTCTAACATGTACCCCGAGTCTAAACACCCCTAACCTTACACTTATTAACCCCTAATCTGCCGCCCCCGCTATCGCTGACCCCTGCATATTATTATTAACCCCTAATCTGCCGCTCCGTAAACCGCCGCTACTTACATTATCGATATGTACCCCTAATCTGCTGTCCCTAACACTGCCGACCCCTATATTATATTTATTAACCCCTAATCTGCCCCCCACAACGTCGCCTCCACCTGCCTACACTTATTGACCCCTAATCTGCCGAGCGGACCACACCGCTATTATAATAAATGTATTAACCCCTAATCCGCCTCACTAACCCTATAATAAATAGTATTAACCCCTAATCTGCCCTCCCTAACATCGCCGACACCTAACTTCAAACATTAACCCCTAATCTGCCGACTTGAGCTCACCGCTATTCTAATAAATGTATTAACCCCTAAAGCTAAGTCTAACCCTAACACTAACACCCCCCCCTAAGTTAAATATAATTTAAATCTAACGAAATAAATTAACTCTTATTAAATAAATTATTCCTATTTAAAGCTAAATACTTACCTGTAAAATAAACCCTAATATAGCTACAATATAAATTATAATTATATTATAGCTATTTTAGGATTTATATTTATTTTACAGGTAACTTTGTATTTATTTTAACCAGGTACAATAGCTATTAAATAGTTAAGAACTATTTAATAGCTAAAATAGTTAAAATAATTACAAAATTACCTGTAAAATAAATCCTAACCTAAGTTACAATTAAACCTAACACTACACTATCAATAAATTAATTAAATAAAATACCTACAATTACCTACAATTAAACCTAACATTACACTATCAATACATTAATTAAATACAATATCTACAAATAAATACAATGAAATAAACTAACTAAAGTACAAAAAATAAAAAAGAACTAATTTACAAAAAATAAAAAAATATTTACAAACATTAGAAAAATATTACAACAATTTTAAACTAATTACACCTACTCTAGGCCCCCTAATAAAATAACAAAGCCCCCCAAAATAAAAAAAATGCCCTACCCTATTCTAAATTACTAAAGTTCAAAGCTCTTTTACCTTACCAGCCCTGAACAGGGCCCTTTGCGGGGCATGCCCCAAAGAATTCAGCTCTTTTGCCTGTAAAAAAAAAAACATACAATACCCCCCCCAACATTACAACCCACCACCCACATACCCCTAATCTAACCCAAACCCCCCTTAAATAAACCTAACACTAAGCCCCTGAAGATCTTCCTACCTTGTCTTCACCATACCAGGTTCACCGATCGATCCAGAAGAGCTCCTCCGATGTCCTGATCCAAGCCCAAGCGGGGGGCTGAAGAGGTCCATGATCCGGCTGAAGTCATCATCCAAGCTCCCGCTTGGATGATGACTTCAGCCGGATCATGGACCTCTTCAGCTCCCGCTTGGATGATGACTTCAGCCGGATCATGGACCTCTTCAGCCCCCTGCTTGGGCTTGGATCAGGACATCGGAGGAGCTCTTCTGGATCGATCAGTGAACCTGGTATGGTGAAGACAAGGTAGGAAGATCTTCAGGGGCTTAGTGTTAGGTTTATTTAAGGGGGGTTTGGGTTAGATTAGGGGTATGTGGGTGGTGGGTTGTAATGTTGGGGGGGGTATTGTATGTTTTTTTTTTTACAGGTAAAAGAGCTGAATTCTTTGGGGCATGCCCCGCAAAGGGCCCTGTTCAGGGCTGGTAAGGTAAAAGAGCTTTGAACTTTAGTAATTTAGAATAGGGTAGGGCATTTTTTTTATTTTGGGGGGCTTTGTTATTTTATTAGGGGGCCTAGAGTAGGTGTAATTAGTTTAAAATTGTTGTAATATTTTTCTAATGTTTGTAAATATTTTTTTATTTTTTGTAAATTAGTTCTTTTTTATTTTTTGTACTTTAGTTAGTTTATTTCATTGTATTTATTTGTAGATATTGTATTTAATTAATGTATTGATAGTGTAATGTTAGGTTTAATTGTAGGTAATTGTAGGTATTTTATTTAATTAATTTATTGATAGTGTAGTGTTAGGTTTAATTGTAACTTAGGTTAGGATTTATTTTACAGGTCATTTTGTAATTATTTTAACTATTTTAGCTATTGTACCTGGTTAAAATAAATACAAAGTTACCTGTAAAATAAATATAAATCCTAAAATAGCTATAATATAAATATAATTTATATTGTAGCTATATTAGGATTTATTTTACAGGTAAGTATTTAGCTTTAAATAGGAATAATTTATTTAATAAGAGTTCATTTATTTCGTTAGATTTAAATTATATTTAATTTAGGGGGGTGTTAGTGTTAGGGTTAGACTTAGCTTTTTGGGGTTAATAAATTTATTAGAATAGCGGTGAGCTCCAGTCGGCAGATTAGGGGTTAATGATTGAAGTTAGGTGTCGGCGATGTTAGGGAGGGCAGGTTAGGGGTTAATACTATTTATTATAGGGTTAGTGAGGCGGATTAGGGGTTAATAACTTTATTATAATAGCGGTGCGGTCCGCTCGGCAGATTAGGGGTTAATAAGTGTAGGCAGGTGGAGGCGACGTTGTGGGGGGCAGATTAGGGGTTAATAAATATAATATAGGGGTTTGCGGTGTTAGGGGCAGCAGATTAAGGGTACATAAGTATAACGTAGGTGGCGGTCGGCAGATTAGGGGTTAATTATTGTAGGTAGCTGGCGGCGACGTTGTGGGGGGCAGGTTAGGGGTTAATAAATATAATATAGGGGTCGGCAGTGTTAGGGGCAGCAGATTAGGGGTACATAAGGATAACGTAGGTGGCGGTCGGCAGATTAGGGGTTAAAAAAAATTAATCGAGTGTCGGCGATGTGGGGGGGCCTCGGTTTAGGGGTGCATAGGTAGTTTATGGGTGTTAGTGTACTTTAGGGCACAGTAGTTAAGAGCTTTATGAACCGTGGTTAGCCCAGAAAGCTCTTAACTACTGACTTTTTTCTGCGGCTGGAGTTTTGTCGTTAGAATTCTAACGCTCACTTCAGCCACGACTCTAAATACCGGAGTTAGAAAGATCCCATTGAAAAGATAGGATACGCAATTGACGTAAGGGGATCTGCGGTATGGAAAAGTCGCGGCTGAAAAATGAGCGTTAGACCCTTTTTTGACTGACTCCAAATACCGGCGGTAGCCTAAAACCAGCGTTAGGAGCCTCTAACGCTGGTTTTCACGGCTACCGCCAAACTCCAAATCTAGGCCTTAGAGAGCTTTCATGCAACATTTTATGAATCAGTTTTCTTTTTTATATTTTTTTTCACTCTGTTTCACATTCTCTCAAGCCTGTTATATATTTATCATATATAGGAGCATGGATATAAATTTGCAGAATTAATTTATTTTTATTTTTTTCTAATTTAGTTTTTTTGCAATTATGTCTCAAACTGAACCTGCCTCTGATGTTACCATAGGATTTGAGCGGCCTAAACAGGTATTTAACAAAGTTAAGTATGCATGTTGTAATTAAGCTGATCTAAATTATTCAGCTCTATTATGTGGCTCTTGTTTAACAAATTGTTAAATACAAATTCACACACCGTTATTCTATCTCAGTCTAAATGTACATAGCATTACTGCAGAAATGTAAGATTTTTTTGCTACAGCTATAAAGAAGGCAATGACTGCTATTTTGCCTTCAAATAAATGTAAAAGGTTTTTGCAACATTTTCCTAAACTTAGGCCTAGATTTAGAGTTCAGCGGTAGCCGTCAAAACCAGCGTTAGAGGCTCCTAACGCGGGTTTTTTACGCACTCCGGTATTTAGAGTTTATTTACCGCGACTCAAAATACACCTAACGCTCACCTTTCTACCGCCACCTCAGACCCAGTAGTAAACATAT
The DNA here is from genome assembly GCF_027579735.1 of Bombina bombina. Lineage (NCBI taxonomy): Eukaryota > Metazoa > Chordata > Amphibia > Anura > Bombinatoridae > Bombina > Bombina bombina. Next base: position 940,048,680 of record NC_069503.1, read on the forward strand.
ACCGCACAAAAAAACATCCACGAATCACAAAACAAATATTACACAAAGTACACTTACACTCATACAAACACAACACTATCTTTATTTTTCGTATTTTTTATTTTTTCTTTAAAATACAAAGGATTAAAGTTGCGAGTTCTCGGGTGTTTGAAAAAAATCCACACAAATCCATTTTCCCATTGACTTACATGGACATACGGGAAAAGACCCTCATATACCTACATCTAACGAATAACATTATCACAAACATACACTCATCGATGCATACAAACAATATACACCACATTACATACACAAAATATTTATTTATTACAAAAAGAACACGATTTAGTTACTTTTTCACACAAGCTCATGACGTCACTCACTTTACGAGGAAAACCAGTCTTAGAAAAAAAAATATAGAAATCTTTGGAGCCTCCATTGACTTCTATTGGGAAGACGTGCTCGTGCACGCGAAACCCTCATTTCCCTAACGCACGCAAATAGCGTAGACTGAAAAACTCCAAATACCAGCGCTAGAAAATACATGATTTCATGCGTTAGACCCAGCTATGATAAATAGATCAAGAAATGACTATTTCCCTATGGTGGACTTATGTTTTTTAATATTAAATATTCACCACACCATAAATATTTTTAACACTTTTAGATTACATCAACTACAAATCCCCATCACTAGTAACACATTATTATTTCAATAAAATTACATTTACAATTAAAATAAAATTCAATACACATTTCTGGATTCACAAACACTACACAATGGGAAACATCTCTCATTTACCTTTATTATTGCATTTCTGTTATTCAACTCATATGCTTGCAGCAACTGCATATCTACATAGGCTTAACACATGATCACTCATGGATGCACATACATTACTTTTAACATTCAATCATACATGTGCATTCAAATGATGGGGGAAAAACACATTACATTCTCTCGAGGAATCACAAAACACAACATATGGATTTTACTTTACTTTTAACATCATGATTCCATCACAATAAACCATTAGGAATTACGTACAACAAGAACATCATTACACCAGATTACAGATGTCACTTTATGGGAAGGAACAACAATGCCAGACCGCTATATAGAAGTCAGCATATGTGGGACACAATCACAATATATACGTACATGTACATAACACGCATCACCCATCACGCAACCACAAAGCACACATTTAGATTTTATTCAGCACACAATAACAATGTAGCACAATACAACAACACAATGAGGATTTCACAACTACATAGGCAGGTTAATAATATCATGACGTCATTAGAAGATTCAACCATACACATCACAGATTCACCACTGTACCGCCCCTTTAGGAACTTTAACACTCAATACTACAATACAACATATACGTAAAACACACTTTTGAACAGCATTATTATGGAGATTTCAATGGGACAATTAAGAAATATTGTCAGATCGCACATCAATTATATATATAATACTACAGATGACAGCCGGAAGTTATTCAGTATTCGTGCAATTTTTATGGGACGCATACAATATCGTCAGATCGAAAATCACTTATATATACAATACTACAGATGACAGCCGGAAGTTATTCAGTATTAGTGCGATTTGAAAGGGACGCGTACAATATTCACATCTCGGCAATCACTTATATATACAATACTACAGATGACAGCCGGAAGTTATTCAGTATTATTGCGATTTTACAGGGACGCATACAATATTGACAGCTCGGCAATCACTTATATATACAATACTACAGATGGCAGACGGGAAGTTATTCAGTATTATTGCGATTTTACAGGGACGCATACAATATTGACATCTCGGCAATCACTTATATATACAATACTACAGATGGCAGACGGGAAGTTATTCAGTATTAGTGCGATTTGAAAGGGACGCGTACAATATTGACAGCTCGGCAATCACTTATATATACAATACTACAGATGGCAGACGGGAAGTTCTGAATTATTATTGTGATTTTAAAGGGACGCATACAATATTGACAGCTCGGCAATCACTTATATATACAATACTACAGATGGCAGACGGGAAGTTCGGAATTATTATTGCGATTTGAAAGGGACGCGTACAATATTGACAGCTCGGCAATCACTTATATATACAATACTACAGATGGCAGACGGGAAGTTCGGAATTATTATTGCGATTGTAATGGGACGCATACAGTATTGACAGCTCGGCAATCACTTATATATACAATACTACAGATGGCAGCTGTTACTTTATCGTTTACAAACAATATTGCAGCAACATTGATCGATCACATTCGATGCACATTATACACAACTATGCACTTTCATTCATGTTAGCCTGGACGTGTGCTTGTTACTATAACATCGCGTTTAGGAAATATTGATTACGCATATGATCAAACATTACAAACATGCACTGTATGTGTGATATTTGACACTTTCACATTGAGAATCATTGTTTGAAACTATCATTTCAGCAAACAACAAATAAACGCCCACTGTCAAAGCATTCGCGCCGCTCACATACAAACAGGTGAATACAATCAGCAATCATTACAAACTCACTACCATTGGACTAATTGTACTATAAATCCCCCAAACAATATGGCCAAAGCATCACTTGTGATCCACATCAGATCAAGTGCATACCTTGTTACGCTGTTTTGAAAGATGGATGACGATGACATGGTAGACGCTGCTGGTGCTGCTATTGGCGAACTAGCTGTTGGTCGAATCAGGCAGCCTCGGCGGCTCAGACTGAGACAAAGGGGTCGTCTGGTTCGAGGTCCTCGTGTCTACAGGGTGAGACCCACCTTGGAAAACATGAGTGACTTTGAGGTTTTTGATAAGTATCGGCTCGATCGCGAACAGCTCATTGGCCTTTACGATCTTCTTAAACCTCATTTGGAGCCACGTATACAAATAAGGACTGCTGTTCCCCCCATGAGTAAGATGCTAAGCTGTCTATACGTCCTGGCCTCCGGGAGTTTTCAATCAGGAGAACTGTACATGCATGGCCTGGCTCAAGGTACATTCTCTGGGGTGTTTGATAACTTTCTGAACGCCATGGTACGTATCAGTAAGCAATACATAGGATTCCCACAGAATGATGGTGATTGGAGGCGCCTGAAGCGGGAATTCTTTGATATTGCTCAATTGCCCAATGTCTTGGGAGCCATTGATTGTACCCACATTGCGCTGCGTGCTCCAATTGATGACTTGCCCTTCAGAAATCGCAAACATTTTCATAGCCTCAACGTGCAGTATGTTTGTGACGCACGGATGAGGATTATGCATGTGTATGCGAATTTTGGAGGTGCTTGTCATGATGCCCGCATCCTCTCTCTGTCGTCCCTGTGGAGACAGTTTGAGGAAAGACAAATGCCCCCTGGTTATCTCGTTGGTGAGTATTTGTGCACAACATGGTTAATTATTTTGACAATTGCCCCTGTATTTTTTAACTGTTAGCGTCATGTTCAGCTATAGGATTAAATTTAACCATTTGTTATTTACCGACGCTAATGTCTATTTTTATTGAAATGCAGATATGTAGCATGTCTTACCTTAAGTGTTCAGATAGAGAATGCAATGTAAACATGTAGTTAGCATTTTACACAAGGTTTGTTTTAGGAGAAATACGCATATGTAGCATGTCTTAGATGAAATGGCAAGATATTATCTCATGCAATTTAACCCTGTCATTGTCTTTTTCTGCTAATGTCTATTTTTATTGAAATGCAGATATGTAGCATGTCTTACCTTAAGTGTTCATATAGAGAATGCAATGTAAACATGTAGTTAGCATTTTACACAAGGTTTGGTTTAGGAGAAATACGCATATGTAGCATGTCTTAGATGAAATGGCAAGATATTATCTCATGCAATTTAACCCTGTCATTGTCTTTTTCTGCTAATGTCTATTTTTATTGAAATGCAGATATGTAGCATGTCTTAACTTAAGTGTTCATATAGAGAATGCAATGTAAACATGTAGTTAGCATTTTACACAAGGTTTGGTTTAGGAGAAATACGCATATGTAGCATGTCTTAGATGAAATGGCAAGATATTATCTCATGCAATTTAACCCTGTCATTGTCTTTTTCTGCTAATGTCTAGTTTTATTGAAATGCAGATATGTAGCATGTCTTACCTTAAGTGTTCAGATAGAGAATGCAATGTAAACATGTAGTTAGCATTTTACACAAGGTTTGGTTTAGGAGAAATACGCATATGTAGCATGTCTTAGATGAAATGGCTAGATACAGATTTATATATAATTTTTTTTTTTTTTTTATGTTTCTGACAACTTTTAATATGGATTATGGTTTTTAAAAAATATATTTATACAACAATATACTAGTTTAAGTATTCTGTTTGAATTATGTTCTGTTCTAAATTTATAGGTGATTCTGGGTACATGAGCCGGCCTTGGCTCATTACCCCCTTGCGTAGCCCAACTGATGTGTCTGAGGAGCGCTACAATAGGGCTCATAAGAGAACCAGGGCGGTGGTTGAAAGGATGTTCAGGCTCCTGAAGATGAGATTCAGGTGCCTGGACCGTTCTGGAGGAGCACTCCAGTACAACCCAAAGAAGGTGGCTAAGATCGTTGTAGCCTGTAGCGTCCTGCATAATATTGCACAGCGGGCTGGGATGCTGCAGGCCGTCCCGGTGGACAGAGACCTCCTCAGAGATGAGGAGGATGATCCTGTTCTAGAGGGGGAATTCCAGGACGAGGGACTTGATGTCAGAGCAGACGTCATCAACCGCCACTTTAGACGGTAAATAATAGAAGTTACACTGGAGTATTTTCAATAGATGTGAACTCTAGGGAAATGACAAGTAGAGAATTGTGCAAACATGTTAGTATTGATCAAATGTTATAATAATATTTATTTCTCATAATATAGGTGATGCTCTGGGCATTGGGTCCTATAGCGAGTCTTTGCCACCTGGTTTTTATAGAGGACATCAGATGGTAAGTAGAAATGTATGGACTGTTGCTGGCATGATTTGTACACAAATACATAATATGGCATACATTTTTAAAAATATAACTTTGTTTACACATTACTTATGTACATAATCAGAAAGGGATACTCTAGAATGACTATGGTTCAATGTCACACAGAGGTTTGTTCTGCTCAATATGACTCATCTTCACACTTGATAGAAAATAACACATGTTCATACACAGGCTTAGTAAGCTAGTGATAGATATTTATTATGAAATGGGGGGTGGGAGAGGGGTACAGAACTGATTCACACACTTGTATGAAATCTTTATATATAATTTCTTACATTAGGGAGATGACTTAATATAAAGACTGAAAGGGAACAATTTGAAGCCTGACAGTGAAGATTTCCAAGACTGACAGTGGGGAAAAAGCCAAGATTGAAATTGAAGTATACCAATGGGATCATGTCTGGCATATTTAAATTCTGCTGACCTTGAAAACCATACAAAGACATGTTCACATGGTAAGTGCAAACTATTTGATAGAATAAGGCTGTGGAGACATCCTATTGGAGACACTTAGATGATTTTCTATTTTGTAGATGGTATTTCCCAGTCCTCTATTTAATGAACTGATGAATAAGACACCTATTGAAGATCAACTGTTTACCCCTGAATTGACATTCAAAGACCATGCATTGTCCAGGTTGGTGTACCAATGCATGCTAGTGAAGACTGTAGAATATTAGTAGCTTACATACATTAGTCATATTTAGTTCTTAATTAGATATTTAGGGATCGCAATCAGACACTTAGATGATTTTCCTTTTTAGATGGTATTTCCCAGTCCTCTATTTAATGAACTGATGAATAAGACACCTATTGAAGATCAACTGTTTACCCCTGAATTGACATTCAAAGACCATGCATTGTCCAGGTTGGTGTACCAATGCATGCTAGTGAAGACTGTAGAATATTAGTAGCTTACATACATTAGTCATATTTAGTTCTTAATTAGATATTTAGGGATCACAATCAGACACTTAGATGATTTTACTTTTTTAGATGGTATTTCCCAGTCCTCTATTTAATGAACTGATGAATAAGACACCTATTGAAGATCAACTGTTTACCCCTGAATTGACTTTCAAAGACCATGCATTGTCCAGGTTGGTGTACCAATGCATGCTAGTGAAGACTGTAGAATATTAGTAGCTTACATACATTAGTCATATTTAGTTCTTAATTAGATATTTAGGGATCACAATCAGACACTTAGATGATTTTACTTTTTTAGATGGTATTTCCCAGTCCTCTATTTAATGAACTGATGAATAAGACACCTATTGAAGATCAACTGTTTACCCCTGAATTGACTTTCAAAGACCATGCATTGTCCAGGTTGGTGTACCAATGCATGCTAGTGAAGACTGTAGAATATTAGTAGCTTACATACATTAGTCATATTTAGTTCTTAATTAGATATTTAGGGATCACAATCAGAAAAAGGAATACATATTATAGTTGATATAGAGGTATTTGAATGGACATGAAATATTACATTTATGTTCAGCATACATATATTGTTTACATGTGATATACATTATTATGTATAAATTTAATTTTTGAAATTTAAATATTATTTTTAATCAACAATATAATGGTGTATGTATTTCATTAATTTAAAATGAATGTAATGATTATCTTTAAAAAATGTTGATCAAAGTTAGAGCATAGACACCATATGATTTTAAATGTATTTTATGAATATTTTACAACGTGTGTATTAACTTTGTTCCATTTTTATTATTTGTCATTTCAGATTGGCATCTGATGACTTCATGGAATATTTAATTATTTTCTATTAAATAAATTTAATTTTTTTAGCAGATTCTAATATATATCAATATAATCTGTAAATAAATAAAACTTGGACTCCCATGACTGGTAGTTGGCTATTTGACAAGCACATGCATAAGAGAAAATAATGCATTAATAGTAGAAAATAAAATTCTTCAGAGAATATTAAAATATATATTTTAACATTAATTGGGGAGTCATATTCTTCAATGCTTTTATATTGAAAAAGTATATATTAAAAATATTTAGGATATGTATTAATATTATGATTGTTTTAACATTTAATAAGGTGAAGTGGTTCAATTACATGAAAGTGACAGTGTTGTTGAATGTAAAAAGAATTGTATAAGATCATGTATCTTCCTTAGGTATCTCAAAACATTATTAGAAAATATTTTACAATTATTACATTTATAAATGGTAGGTCATTTAACTTTATAATTTTTAATAATTAGTTATTGGATGCCAGGTTAATCTATGTAATTTTCTAGTGGAGTCATTTAACTATACTTAGTAATATTATGTATTTATTACAATCTTACCTCTTGGGTTAGACATCAAATATCTATATAGAATGTAATTTCCCCTTTAGTTTATTTTGTCAATGTTAAATCAAAATACAATATGTTTGGGTCCTTAAAGGGGTCATTCAAAATGTATATTTTGTATACATTGTTACAAATATCATACAAGAATTTAAACATATTTAGAATGTACTATAGAATTACATTCAGTCTTTAAATATACTTGTTAAAATAAAAATAAATGCACATATCTTAGTCAATGATATAAGGCATCTATATGCAAACAACAATCAGCATCAAAATAGCCTATGTAGAGATGTATTTAATCCACGAATATATATATAATTACAATATAATGATTGAATAACAAAACATATTAAGTTGGTCAAATATAAGATTATGATACAAAATGCATACATAACATATAGCTTAATGTCCCTCTACGCTGAAGGCTAAAAAAGACCTCATTTAATAAATATATTTCAGTCAGTGTGTAAAAGAATCTAGAAGTTAATCTAAATTTGCTTTACTCATATGTTAGACTCATTTAGCAAAAGGAAGGTGCCTAGGTTTATGATATATTAAGCATTATTGTGAAATGTTTATTTAAAGGGACATGAACTCAAAATATACTTAAAGGTAGCCATTTAAAAAAACAATGATTTATACATTCTGAATGAGTATTCTATTTTAATCAACTTTAAAACTTGTCTCATATTATGAATGCTCATTGTGATGTTGCTATCATTACTTTAGAAATAAGGCAGTAAATAGCTAATTTATTTGCTTCAGTACTCTGGACAGAACTTTATTGTTTGGAATAATTGATGCAACAATCGTCAAGGACAACCCAGGTTTTTATTAAACAATTGTCCGTAATATAAAATATCATTATTGATTTTCAAAGAAACATAACAAGATAACTTAACATTTGATAATCGTATTAAATAATAAAGTTGATTAACATTTCATGCTCAATCACCAATGGTAAATTTGTTTGGACAGTGTCCCTTTAAGAGCTTGAAATAGTGTATTTACTTCTCTTCCTATCTTGACATACTTTGCTTGAAAAGCATATCGAGATAGGCTCAGTAGATGAAGATTGGTGGATGCACAGAGATGCCTTATGTGATTGGCTCAACCATGTGCATTTAAATTTCTTATGTTGAGGATATATAAATACTAAGAGAAAATGATTTACATTTTAAAGTCTAAACAATCTTCTATCTCTACAGATCATTTGATACAATTGTTTGTTTGTAATGTCTCTTTAAAACTAAAGACGCCATTGCACAATAACATATATGAGCACTTCAGAGAAATACAAGCTCGAGGTTTATTTGCGAATAACAAAGCTGTAGTTTAACATTTATAAACAGATTATCAAAGTTACTGACATTCTTCCCGGAATTTTAACATTAATAAATATTGCGTGGGAAACGCATCTTCAAACACCAGATTAGCATATTTAAACATTAGTGTAATGTCACGCAATAGCACACAATCAATGTGCATTATAAATACATTTAATAGAGCAATGTCAATACTTCACAATAAATTTATTTAAAGAACAATAAAGACATACAATATTAAATGTGTATTTGTATTAAAGAAACAGACCGTTATTAAACCGAGAAATGTCTACAACATTAATAATGTGACAGGATTAGATTTTAAAGAGTATTTAATCATTAATATTTCACGGATCACGGATATTAAATATGCGTCACACATATCCGCATGACAGGCCCATGAGTTACAAATAAGTCTACATGAAAAATGAAGTTACAGCACCACCATGAGGTATGTGTAAGGAAGTTACTAAGATATGAAACATTAAGGAACGGCCAATCAGAGTTCATCACACAAACACAACTTGAGTCAGGATGGTCTCACAGACATTATAACAATATTTCAAACTTTTATCCAATCAGATGTACAGATAAATTGTCCCATGGTGCATCTCATGTTTACTTCACCATATAAAAGTCCATTACACGTTGCCATCTTTGTCAGTTCTCTAATGCCTGCAGGCGTACTAGATATATTTTTATATATATATATATATATTTGAGAAGACAACCCAGCAGGCATGTCAGTTCCCAGGTTCACCAAGGAGGAGAGCGCTGCACTGGTCCACGCCGTCAAGGACTTTTATCCCCAGCTGTTTGGGAACAAGAGGAGCTCGACAGATGCGCCTGTTAAGAAGGCCCTCTGGGAGTCTATCACCAATGCGGTTAGATTGGTGTGTGACGTCCAGAGGACCCAGGATCAGATCATGAGGAGATTCGGAGATATGAGGTTGCGTTTATCGAAAAAAGTCAACCTCATAAGGGACTGGGTACAAGCCCGTAAAAGAGGGGGCCAAAGAAAGGCCCCGCGGAAACTGTACCTACTCCCTTATGAGGTGACTTTATGCGAGCTCCTCAATCTCCGGGTCCCCAAAAGATTTAGATCCTCGCCATCCTCGGCCTCCTCTTCTTCCCTCCCAGCTGCGGGATCTGAAAGTCCTGACGCGGGGGACAGGGCAGATGCTTCTCCGTCCGGTGGCCTGGGAGGACCCGATAGAGAATCTGAACCAGGTAATTATCCAACTTCATATAATATTTATAATGTTAAAAATCCAAAATGTGTATTTAGTCAGATACTAAACCTATACAGATCTCACAACATACACTACATATGATGTTTAGATATCTGATTTTACATTAGTGATACATGAAATTGGAATGATGTTTCTTGCGCTCTACAGAATATGCGTCACAGAGCGGAAATGTAATTTCGCATCCACGTTAACATGGGTTTGCGGAAAGTGGCATTGCTTTATACATGTTGTTAAAATGACGGATGCGTAATTCCGCTTGGAATCATTGCGCAATGATCGCGAAAATGGCATTTCTCATCCACGTTAACATGGGTTTGCGGAAAGTGGCATTGCTTTATACATGTTGTTAAAAATTAAATGGAAAATCTTAGATTAGTGAAGAATACAGTATTCTTATTTTAAATATTATATCTAATAAAAAACGAATAATACTAATAAATTATAACATATGGCCATCAATTGATGATTATGTAATAACAAGCATATATTCTTAAAGATACAGTAAACAACACAACTGATTGAAAATAAGAGTCCAGGATATATTTATCATTCATTTAATTGCGGAAACTATTAACTCATGGGACTACCAAAGGATTAATATTTTTCTATTGATTTGTTATTAATGTAAATATTTTAAACATGGCATGATTAGTATTAATGATATGCAATCCTCATTTAATATATTACAGATATGGATGTGGCTGCTGGATCCTTAAGCCAGGGCTTGTCACAGTATGGTATGTCTCATTTTAATTGACATTTGTCTTAGAAACATGGAATGAACATTACATACTAAATACACATTGTTCAATATTTATATGTAATGTCTATTTAATAGATGAAAATTATATAATTATTCGGATATACTTAAATAACATATTTGATTTTAATTGCATGCTCAATACCATTCATTACATCAACATATGGAGTAGATAATTCATTAACAAACAACAACATTGTGGAATCTATTTAATTTTAGATTAAAGGGATACTGAACTACAATTATTAATATTGTCTTTCACATACAGTATGCAATATTAATAAACATAAAATATAATACTATCATCATATGTGACATATTCTATTGCTAAATGTATTTTAAAATAAAGAAAGTACGTTTATGTGCATCTAAATATTTGTTGACCAACCTGGGTTTATATTGATGATTGGTGGATACCTTCAACAAAAAATATTTATTGAATCCAATATTCCTTATCTGCCTTTAAGATTAATATCGAACAACATTCGAATTATAATAGGAGTCAATGTTAAATTATTTTTTACAGTTTGAACATAGAAATCAATTATTTAAATTAATCATGTCAGTGTCCCTTTAAGACAAAATAGATTCATTCATCATTACATTATTTTTATTACAAACTATTGATATATAAATCTAATTATCTGTTGGAGTTACTTTATATATATCTGCATACTCTAACAGCACCATGATTACATATTTGTAATAATAAAGTTTGTTATGTATTGTGATAAATATGTGTTGTGTCCTAAACAAGATTACTGTACATTGAAAAAATGGGTCGATGTGACACATGTTTGTTTAGATTTGTCAACAGATGCTCCTCAATATGTGGTTTGTGTGTATTCTTGTAACTTCTTAAGGACATATGACGGAATTATTCCGTCATAAAACAATTGAGCTAAGTGAAAGCTGTGTCCTTAAAGGGTTAAGAACATTGATCATTGGGTATATTTAGATATGCAATAGCAGCATCTGAGATGAATTTGATGTCTAATGTAGTCTGACATTAAACATATGTTCAATACAGATATGTTTACAGAATCCCCTTGATTCAATCAAGCATTTTCTGGTGTAATGACTGCTCTATTCTTCACATTTTAAAGTTGATTAATGTTAAAATTCTAGACAGATGTGATTTAGTGATATCCAAAATGTGTTTAATAATATATATCTATATCATTCATAGAGAGAGTTGGTGTGGGGAGCCCACAGGAATCCAGCAGTGACATAGAGCCGCCTTTGCGGTCTCCTGGTAAGTCCATTGACTCATTTATATGTAATTGAAGGTGTATTGCTAATCAATATTATGATCATGATTCCGATGAAGCATAACATTATAAAAAATCATAGAATTTATCTTCTGATTATATATTTATTTTTTATATTGAGCGATTAATAATTTCTACTTTATTATTCTACACATTTGTTATTCATAAGATGTCTAACATATGTTTTTTTCATTTTTTATTTTTTTTTAACAACAGTCATCAAGTGATACACACATGAGAAATCTTAAATGTTCTATGTACTATGCTTTTATGAATTTAACATTAAGACAAACAATACATAAATATTCTGATTTATTGACAATAACAAATCTATTGTCATTTGTATGCTCCATCAAAATGATGTAAATCATAACTTTGTGTGTGTATATCTTTAATGCAACATTGATGTGCGTATTTGAGCAACAGTAACATATGTTATAATATCTGATCTTAAGGTGTACACAACATGTTATGTTTTACAGAGATTGATGTCACATGTGGGATGGAGGAGGAAGAGGCTGCCTTGGAGTCTGATGGTATGTGAAATCTATCTATCATGTTTCCAACATGTTTCTTATTTTGAAATAATTTTATTGAAGACATTCAAAGTCTACAGCTTTTTCCCTTTAAAAAGGAATATTATTTGTCTGTTCAAATACACTACTGCCCCCTTTCTATATCAGGCAGCATGAAAATCTGCTTGTATATATTTTTTTAAGAATATATAATTCATGCCATCATTATGTCACATGCATATTCCATGCCAAAACACAATAATAAGTTTCACATTGTACAGACAGTCATTGAGATTCATCTGAGTGCCTATATAGATACCATATCCTCATTTCAGAATAGTTTACAGATTCAAACACACTTCGAGGTATATTGAAAACATAATCAATTTTAAATGCGTTGATTTGATGTCAGGATGTATGAGATGTTAATATATTTCTTTTACATTTTCAGATGGATCCACCACTTCTGGTCATCTGGATTCCGCCCCTGCCCAGTCACAGACCCCTCCCCGTGCACACACCCCTGACCATGGCCACACCTCTGCACACACCCAGAGCCCTTCCCATCACCAAACCCATGACCATGCCCCGACCACTGCCAGCCCTTCCCATATTTCATATCCTGTCCCTCCCAAAAAACGCCCATACACCCCCCTTCGCCGCTCTCCCCGTATTCTGGCCCGTACAGCTGCCCAGACCCAAACTCCCCACTCCCCAGCTGTACGGCCTACCCTGGAGCAGCAGCTCACCACTCCCCAAGCCATTCCCATCCCTCCCCGAGCCAATCCCATCCCTCCCCCCTGTTTAAACCTTCATTGTCCTGGGTGTCAGATTGTCCTTCCCAGGCACAGCTGTAAGTATCATTCTAAATACACTTTATAAGATACTTAAAGGTACAGTGAAGTTAAATTGGTTAAATTGTGATTCAAATCCAGCATGCAATGTTAAGCCAATGTATAATAGAATACTCTTATGAATTATTCGTCATTCTCTTGATATATTTATTGAAAACAACTTATTCCTATAATTAGTTTAAACAATAAAATAAATGTGGCCATCATTTCTTTATTGTTGGATGAATGTATCCATCAACCAGCATGCACAAACAAGGTTCATCAACAAATATTGGCTTCCATAAAAACCAACATTCTTGCATTCAAAATATAGCTTGACAATTAAAACATATAATGAATATGTGTAATTTCTAAAGATTTGTCATGTCATGCTCTATCTGAATCAGTCCATTAAATATTTAGGTTCAGTGTCCCTTTAATTGGATATCACTACATATACCAAACACCACTACTTGTATCCAAAATTTTATGTCCAAATGTGGATACATTATCTCTTGTCTAACCCAGTGGGAATGTAATTTCTTCTGGTTGCTATGTTTACACAGCTTGTCCTCAATGCCAAAATGTTTAAGGATAGGTGTGCCTACCACAGTCTAAATAGAATTTTTAAATTGCTGATGTAAGTACAATGTAAATCCTTTAACAAGATTTGATACACTCAAGCTGTATAAGTGGATCATCTAAAACCAATTAAAGGGTTCAACATGTTTGAGTAACATGAGCCTTTAATGATTTCTGTCTGTCTGAATAACCTAATTCATGTGTAAAGAATATATGAAAAATAATTTATGTAAATAATTATTTGTCTTTATGATGACAATGTATGTATTAAAATCTTTTATTCTGTTGTGTAATTATCCTTAATATTAATTTTTATTTTATTTTAGGCTGTGACTCAGCATGGCTCATGCTAGAAGGGATAGCAAGAGTAGAGCAGGCCGTGTTGAGGAACGCAGCTGTCCTGAGAGGGATGAACGACACCATGCAGGCCCAGCTCCGGGTTCAGGACTTGACTCTGCGTGAAATTATGCAATTACGTTCAAGGCCTGAATCTGGAGCTGGACATGCACAGGACAATGAAGAGGATGACCAGTAAGTGGAGGATCTGGATATGCTCCATGGTGGCAGATAATAATCCTCCGTCCACATGTTGAATTTGTATTTATATTGTTGCCATTTGGCCTTTTTATCAGTTTTTTGTTGTGCCTGTTGCACTCTTTTACCTTGTCATGTGTCTCCAATGAGGCTATGCTGGCCCTTGGCAACTCTCTTCATGGACTGTGATGCACTGTGTTACCTTGTCATGTGTCTCCAATGAGGCTATGCTGGCCCTTGGCAACTCTCTTCATGGACTGTGATGCACTGTGTTACCTTGTCATGTGTCTCCAATGAGGCTATGCTGGCCCTTGGCAACTCTCTTCATGGACTGTGATGCACTGTGTTACCTTGCCATGTGTCTCCAATGGGGCTATGCTGGCCCTTGGCAACTCTCTTCATGGACTGTGATGCACTGTGTTACCTTGTCATGTGTCTCCAATGAGGCTATGCTGGCCCTTGGCAACTCTCTTCATGGACTGTGATGCACTGTGTTACCTTGTCATGTGTCTCCAATGGGGCTATGCTGGCCCTTGGCAACTCTCTTCATGGACTGTGATGCACTGTGTTACCTTGCCATGTGTCTCCAATGGGGCTATGCTGGCCCTTGGCAACTCTCTTCATGGACTGTGATGCACTGTGTTACCTTGCCATGTGTCTCCAATGGGGCTATGCTGGCCCTTGGCAACTCTCTTCATGGACTGTGATGCACTGTGTTACCTTGTCATGTGTCTCCAATGAGGCTATGCTGGCCCTTGGCAACTCTCTTCATGGACTGTGATGCACTGTGTTACCTTGTCATATGGCTCATATATTCCTTATTTTTACAAGATTATTTATAAACGTTGTGTATGTTTTCTTACATACTAATAAAATACATTTTATTTCACAAATCTTTGTCCTCATTCTTCCTGTTATTTTTTTCAAGCTCTAGTTTATGTTGTTTATCCTTAAAGGGACCTAACAAATCTATTTGTTATAATGAAATCATATATGTAAGACAATAGTAAATGACTTTAAGATTAACATCTCCAATGTAATCTTATTATTTGTGTTTATATTATTTTCTCTTAGCTCTATCATTGCCTGATTATGATTAGCAGAGTAATTTCTTTATATATGTATATATATTTTTGTATTTGTGTATATATGTATATTAAAATGTTCATATCCATGTGTGTATTTATAAACTCTGCATGAATTGATGCACCTTTACCAAATGATCTGAGTATTGATACAATGATATAATCCCTGTAAAGTGTTCATTTTATTTAAATAGTATTGACTATGTGTATGCTCTTTTTAAAAACAAAATAATGTCCCTTTAAGTGATGTTGATCACTATTGTAAATGAATGTATTTCCATTTGTAAAGCGTTTTTGTCCTTTTTACAAGAACAAGGACATATAATTTTATTAATAAACAATCTTATTGTAATGTTGACAGCACCTGTATTTCATTTTCAAATCTATATTATTGTCAAAGTGTAACCAAATCAATCTCTGTGTGTAATACAAATAATGTAGATGATGAATATTAGTTAACTAATATGTTAACAAAATACATCTCCTCCCATATATGGCTATAGGTAGGCTGACCATAATTAAACTTGAATAAATGACACGTTTAATCAATACATGTATAACTATTGTTATTCAACAACAATCCAAACATATCTTAAAACATCAATGGCATATGTATTTCTCATGTGTATCTTTTAAATGTTAAAGATATACACCATAGCTATAGTTCAAGGGACAGTCAAGTCCGAAAAGATGATTCATGATTTGGTGACATTCCTAGATAGCAATCTACACACATACTAGTTCCTAAAATATAAATACGTTTCTTAATGATATGCCAAGATGTCACAGAGTCCTTGTATTGTCTGCGGTTTTTCAGCGATCTCGGATGCGCCATGTTGCTTAAGACGTCACCTGCCAGGCTGTCCAATGATTCCTTGTATTGACTGACGTTCTTACGTGATCAGGAATATGCCTTTTATTGGATTGCGTTTTGACGCGATCAAGGATGCGCCTTTTTTTTTTTGGGCGTTCTTACGTGATCAATAATGTGCCTTTCATTGGATGGCGTTCTTACGTGATCAAGGAAGCGCCATGTTAAGACGGCACATGTAAAGTTAAAAAAACGTGTGATTGGATTGCGTAGTCCCGCAATATTTGTGCACGTTAAAAACGTTTGTGACTGCATGCAATTTTAAAAAGCTTGCGAATATGTATTATTTGCATCATGTTACATTGTTGACCCGTAGCTGATAAAGACCAACACATTCTCTTTTGCTGGATGTCTGGTTGAATCAACGAACGAAAGCAAAATGTTTTCATGCATAGGATATTTCTAGGCAAGTGCAAATCTCTACAGTCCATGTTTAATATGTTTGTCAACAATGTTCCTTTTTCTTAAAAATTAATGTTGTGTTTAATGTTGAACATATCTAATTATTAAATATGCGCTATTGTGTTTGAATAAAGTAATCAATATGCATTTATCATATGCTAAATATATGATGCCGACTTCTTCTAAATGTAATTTCGTTGTATATTTTATGAAAGGTTCATTAGACACTCACATTATAAATAAAAATATTTGATTTTGTCTCTAGTTAGATAGTCCATTGTTTAACCAATAGGTTTATTTTGTCTTGTGTTGTAAGAAAATGTAAGTAATTTTCTTACTCCTCGCAAAGCCAATGAGTTTCATGTGAGTACCATCTCCAGCTTTGTCCAGTTTGTGTAAAGGTTCTTTTCATATGTTAATGATGGGGTATTGTGTTTTACGGTTGTAATGGTGGTTCATCTATATTTAAAATATAGCTAACCCTATTTTATTTGCAAGTGTTTGAAGCTTTTTAATATTGCTATCAGTATATGTTAATCTTGTTGTTTGTAGTAGTGTCTATTACATACAGTTATGTAAAAAATATAGGATACTGTCCCTTGAATGCAAATGTTGTTTTTTTGTATCATGTATGAGATCCACATAGTTTAATCTTCAAATATATTTTTGTTAGCATATTTCACCCCCCCACTCCTAAAAGGACTTTAAACCATATTCATTGTTAAAATAAAAATAGTTACAATAAAATATTAACACAATAATGTCTCTTAAAGAAAATAGACTTTATTTAACACGTCAATATAAATGTGATTTTCAAATTTTTTTTTTGACAAAGTACATGTAGATATAGCAACAAGCTTAAAATGTGTTAGCATATGTAATGTTGTTAAAGGGACAGTTTCGAAAATAATTTTTTTAACATTATTCGAAAAGTCAATTCTGTAATAACAAGGATATCAAATGTTGCTCAACAATTGAACATTTGTCTGGGTTTATTTAAATTTGCTATCTAAACCTATGAGGTTGGTGTGCTCATTTCTTAAATCTTGAAGAGTGCTTGTAATCATTATACAATTTGAGCACTAGAGGGCATTTGGATAGCATTTGTATATGTAAAACCTTGTGCTCATACAGCATATTATTGACCATGTATTGATCATTGATATCTAAAATGTTGTTATGTCAGAACAACAAATAAGTGGTCATTTTTCATAGTCATAGATACAAGGGTAAGCACATAAGTCACACATGTATTTCTCCATGTTTTGTTGTTTCAAACTTTATAATGCGTAATACAGTGTTTTCTTTGTAATCAATAATTTTCTGACTGTCCCTTTAAGCTGTGTTATTGGCATTCAAACAGTAATATGCCATCATGGATAATTGTTATGGTAATTTAGTTAGCGATTCGGGAAACAGTTTGGACATCACATCACAGAAACCAATCAATATCATGAACAAGGATAGGTATGTGATGATGTGGTTTTCACACACTTATAACCCACACTCTGCAAAGAATCTTCCTCCATGGACCCGGTCCCATAGAAGTCGATTATATACAGAGTGTGGTCCACAAGTGTATGAAAACAACATCATCACATACCTATCCATTACCCAAAAAAAAAAATTTAAGATGGAAAAAAATACTTACTTCCTCTTCCTTCCCCTCTTCCCACGGGGCTGAGGCTCTGGGAGAGGCAACTGCCGACTCCGAAGAGTCCTCCTTGGAGCTGTTGTGGGAGGAGTGGAAGGAAGAGTACTGGGACGACCAAGGTGAGGAGTAGATGGCTGAGGAGGAGGAGAAGATGGATGAGGAGGAGAAGATGGCTGAGGAGGAGGAGGAGTAGATGGCTGAGGAGGAGGAGGAGTAGATGGCTGAGGAGGAGGATGAGATGGGCCGGCAGGAGGAGATGGCCCAGCAGCAAGAGGCCCAGCAACAAGAGGCCCAGCAACAGGAGGTAGACCAGCATGCGCCTCCCGGAAAAATGTGAACATTTCCTGATGAAGATTGAACATTCTTGTTTGTCCTTCTTGTATTGTATTCAGTATACTGATTATTTCATTTTGGCCTTGAATTATTTGATTCTGCCCATCAAGTATTCTGCGTCGTCCTTCTATGTTTTCTATCCGGGAGGTACGCATCTGGTCTATGTACTCCAGTAGAACCCGCACCTCCGCTATTTCTTCTTGTTGTGCCTGTTGAACCCGTGCACGGCGGGGTGCCCGTGCACGGCGGAGTGCGGGTCTTTGAGGGACCTCGGGTTCCGCGGGTTCAGCGGGATCCTCCTGTGCTTCCGGGGCCTCTTGATCATCTCCCGTGTGCTGTTCGTCACGGGGGGCCTCTTCCCTCCGAAGTGGGAATTCCTCACCACCACTCTCATCCCGGGGAGATGCAGGAGGCTGTGCTGCCTCGTCCCCAGACTCTGTATATTAAAAAAAAAAGAAAAAAAGAAATGTATATATTAGCATATTTGCAAATAAAGGTTTAAATGACTTAGCTTACGATACAATTACAAATGCAGAATCATTAATCCACTTTGAAATCTAACAAACAATCAATTCTATTTCCGCTTTTTCTAAACAGTGTTTGTGATATCTGGTCAATGTGAATGTTTTTGCGTTTGTTTTCAGTCTGTTTAAATGCACACCTAACCTATAGCCTAGATACTGATGTAACCGCTAAGTAATAGAATGCGTGTAAACAGCGTAATAGCATTAATCTGATCCTTAACACATGAAACCCAATGTTTTATCTTTCATGATTTATAAGCATACATTTAGTATCAACTTTCGAATGTACTTTTGTTATCTAATTAGCTTCATTCTCTGGATATTCTTTGCTGAAAAGCATATCTAAATATGTTTATAAGATTCTGATTGTTAGCTGAATATAGCTGCCTCCTGTGATTGTTTCACCGTGTGCATGGCTATTTCTTCATTAAAATATATCTCAAGAATGAATCAAATTATGTAATATAAGTACATTTGAATGTTTTGTCAAATTGTATTCGCTACCTCAATCATGAAAGTAAATGTTTGCGTATAGTGTCCATTGAAATACATTCGTATGTGAAATTATTGTTCAATGAGCTTACCGTCAGATGAGAGTGGCAGGTTCCCGGTATCGATTCCTCCGATACCGACTACTTCCACCTCGGAGATGCTGGGCCGCAACATTTCCTCCCATCTGCAGTACTCCATTTCAAGGGCAGGGCCGCCACCGGTCCCTGCGGCATGTCGGGCCTCCAGGCTTAACTTTTTTTTAAGTTCAAGTTTACAGTCCCGGTACCGATGTTTGATGGAATCCATATCCCGGTTCCGGCCACCCACTGCATTGACTGCATTCCGAATCTCGTTCCAGAGCCTCCTCCTGTCAGTCGGGGTAGTCTTCTGGTGCTGCAGCATCCTATACCTGGCCATATAGGCCTCTACGAGGGCCTCCTTCTCCTCCATCGTAAACCTCGCCTCCCTAGTCGCCTTGGCCTTCCCCTGTGACGATGCCCTCTGTTTCCCGGACTGTGAAGCCCTACTCTGACCGCCACTGGGCCCAGCCACTTGGTCATCTTGAACCAAGTGGCTGGGTCCACCCACCGCTTCCACCCCCGCTTCCTGCCCCCCTTCCTGCCCCCCTTCCTGCCCTGTTCCTCTCCCCCTCCCTCTACTCCCCCCTCTACCTGTCCCCTGCCTGGCCTCCATCTCCTCCCTAAACTAAACCCCAAATAATAAAAAAAAAGTGAGTGTGATGAAATGAAAGGGGGTCAAAATAAAGAACTAAAAAGACAAAAAAGGTGCTTAAAGTGTGAGGGATGTAAAAAAAAAAAGAGGGTAAGGAGTATTTAAATAAACGAAAAGAAGAAGACTAAAAGGAGGATATGTAAACTAAATGTAACTAGGGGATGGGTATGGGATGGGTATGGGGTATGGGATAAGAGTAAATGGGATGAAAGGGAATGGGACTACAAGGAATGGGGTATGGAGTGTAGTATGAGGGGGTAGGGGGTATGGAGTGTATGTAGTGTTATTGATAAGTGTATGTATGTATTGAATGTGTTTGCGTGTAAATGTGTTAAGTGTACAGATAAATCACTCGCTCGCTAACTCACACTACTTCTAATTCTCACTAACAAACACTCCCACTAACGCTCACTAACTACCACTAACTGACGCTCACACTAACAACTATCACTAATAACTCCCACTAACTCACTCACGCTCCCACTAACAGACTCTCTCCCACTCCCGCTAACTCCCACTAACTCACTCACTCTCTCACGCTAACACTACCAACTGACTATCTCACGCTAACACTACCAACTGACTATCTCACGCTAACACTACCAACTGACTCTCTCACGCTAACACTACCAACTGACTCTCTCACACTAACACTAACTCACTCTCAAAAATTCGCAAAATCTCTATTCTTAAATCTCCAAAGACCCACCAGCAACACAGTCAAAGAAGCCCTGCTTGTGTGGTGCTTATATACCCTGTGTAAATGTTTAATGATGTCCCAATTTCCATTGTAATTAGTGTTCAGGTGTGCTTTATTAGCAATTAATATTATTGCAATGTGTATTAGGTGTGTTAATTTGCGCATGCTCATTTTGAGTTGGTATTTGTGGAATGTGTAGAATGCGATGATGTCATAGTGGTCGTTTTCTCTAACATTGTCCAATAGTATTCTTTTTAAATGTGAATTTGCGATGGTGTGTTCTTCGTGAAGTGTTGTATATGTATGTTTTTCATAATATATAATGATATTGAATGCGATTTTTTTTTTAGTGTATGTATATATTTTTTAATCCTTGTTGTTATTGTGCGATTTTCCGCATCTTAAAGTATATGCGTATTCCCCGTATAAATAGTATTAAAACTTCCCCCGCTTGTGAATGTGTAATGCTTGTGTGCTTTGTTGATTGATTGATGTTGTGACATTTGCGGCGTGTTATTGTTGTGCATGATGTGGTATGCGTCATATGACCGAGCTGTGCGTATTCTCGCGAGATCGAGTGTTAGGTAAAAAAAGCTATTTTTTGACTTTCCCATTGATCTCTATGGGAGACTGTCTAACGCGGGCAGGATTACGCGTGTGACATACACGCGTTAGGAGCATCGTTAGATGGTCTTATATTAACTCTAAATACCGGAGTCAAACAATGACGTGCGTTAGACATAAAACACGCGTGGCGTTAACAGCCCATCTACCGCCGAACTCTAAATCTAGCCGTTAGTGAATTAAGTTCTGACCTTCAGCATACTGACGTATCCTCTACTGATGGGGTCTCCTCTGATTCAAAGGATGCCACATCAGTGACTGATATAGACAAATCTTCTTTTTTATTTAAGTTAGAATATATTTGTTCTCTCTTAAAGGACGTTTTGTTTATTTTGGGTATTGAGGAGTCTAAATCTCCTGATGATAAAGCTAGTAATTGTCTAAATTCTGTATTTAAGACTACTGTTATTACTTAGGCTTACCAGAAGTCCCACTTTTACTGGGATTGTCCCGGTTTGGAGGCGCTGTCCCAGTGTCCCACCCATTTGTTCATTCTGTCCCAGTAGGGTTGCCACCTCCAGGTTTCAAATCATGTATCCGGGTTTCAGCCCACCTGAAACCCAGACACATTATTCAAAATGACTGGACTGTGGCTCTCCAGCATAGTTGGATGCTGGTACTTTGTTACATACAGCCCTGCTTAGCTTAATGTTTGTGTCCTTCAAAGTTTACATTTAGTAATACAGGCTGAGTGAGCAGCATAGGGTTTTTTAAATTTTGTAGTACTACTTGGTTTATTTTTCTAAGAATTTAACACCCCCGACCCCTGGTGACATTGCCGGTAATACACCTTTAGGGGAATCATATGGGTATGACTAGGAAGTACAGACAGGCAGGATTTTTGGCCTGGATCTTGCTTTACTGCATGCAGGATAGCATTTTGGCTATAATCTTCCTGCATTATGGTATAGAGTAGCCTCTTAAAGAGCTTTAGCAGGTACGTGCAGGACCGTCTTTAACACAGGGCAAAAGGGGCAGCTGCCCTGGGCCCAGTCTTTGTTGAGGGGCCCTATAGTCCTAAAAAAAAAAAAATTTTTTTTTTTTTTTTTAAGTTCATGCCAGACTGCTGATGTCATGTAACATGGGGGACACACACAGTCAGTCCTAATATTGTCACAGTCAAACGTTCTCTGCTTATATTTATTTGTGAGAAAAGGTGCCAGACCGTGCCAATGTCATGTAACATTCCAAGCTAGTGCCATGTGCTGTTTTAGATGTGCACTGTGCAGCACTGGATGCTAAGCCCTAAGTAGACATCCAGTCAATCCCACTGCATCAGAAAAGGTCCTGCTGGGGTTACCACTGTTACCAGGTAACTGCTCTGGTGGTGGGGATTGTTTCTGGGTAGGGCTGACTATAGGCGCATGCAGCCGAAAGCTGGAGTGTCAGGCACGTGAGGATTTGAGCATCTGTGCAGCTGCACACACTGCTCTCTTCAGTCTTGAGGCTGTGTGACTCGTCTGTATCCATGCAGCCTTGGGCAGACAACATGCAGTCTGCTGGTCCCCTTATCCCTGCTCTTTCTGTTGTGGCTCTAAGGTCAACTAACTGAAGTTTGTTAGGAAAACAGTGCTTTGTAGAAAGGTGTCAGTGGGAAGAATAAGTGAGTGTACACATGCCCCTCCCCCATGCAGCATTGTCTAGTGCAGGATGAGAGGGAACTTGATCCTAGCAAAGTAGTGACATGTGCTGCTGTGGCTGATGTATAGTGTCATGCTGATACTTCACACATTAAGGTAAGGTTTATTTTTATAGTTTTTATTTCTCTCTGTTTCAGATTTTACAGCTTCCCATAGTAGTTCTACTGTTCCAGTCAGTAAACTTATATCTGTATGCACCTCTATGCTTCCGCCTCAGTCTTTACCTTGCTTTGCTCCTGTTGGCTGCTCTAAATCTCTTTAACCAGCTAACCTCACACCAGAATCACATTCAAAAGCATATTAAATTAATCCAAAGTGGAGGAATTTATATATTTATTTACTTATTAGTACTGCTTAGGTCCAGTTTCACATATTGCAATTTTTTTTTAATGATTAGCCCAGCAGTGGATGATCCACTGCTGGGCTAATAATTAAAAAAAAAAAAAAAAATTGATTTAGTTGTTTTTTGGGATGTTGGGGTGGAGAGCGAAATTGCTTGGGAGGGGGGGCCCAAGAAAATGTTTGCCCGGGGTCCAGTCAATATTAAAGACGGCCCTGGGTACGTGTTTCTTTTTTACTTTCATTCAATATTGTATTTATGCCTTATCAGTATTTGGCTCTGTTCCTTAATTAGACACATAAAACACATATTACACTGCAGATATTAAATTGTGAAATTGATAATTATGAAAGTGATAATTATGCTTGATGTTTGGCATTATTTAGCATCTGAGATTTAGATTAAAGACTTATTTGCTATGACAATGTAATGGTGCCTTTTTCACTAGGGGGTGGTGTTATGGTCTATTTAAACTGTGTGATTCACTTGTTTGACTGAGGAAGGGTAGAGTATCCACGAAACATTACACACACAAAAGCTTCTACTTTAAAAGGACTGGTAATTGCCACGCCCCCTTGACCACGCTCCTGACCACACCCCCACTGGCACCGCACCAGGTGGTCCCAGTTTCACCTCTAAAAATTATGGTAAGCCTATTATTACTCCTGAAGTATTTCCTATTCTTGACGCTATCTCTAATGTGATTGCTAAAGAATAGTCTAAGCCTGGTACCTATTTTAACCTTTCTTCTAGGTTTAAGAAATTGTATCTTTTACCTGTAGCCAAGGGTCCTTTAGATAGGAAGCTTGAATCTTATC
This sequence comes from Bombina bombina, assembly GCF_027579735.1. NCBI lineage: Eukaryota > Metazoa > Chordata > Amphibia > Anura > Bombinatoridae > Bombina > Bombina bombina. The sequence continues at coordinate 940,073,332 of NC_069503.1, forward strand.
CAAGAAGGGCATATTTACATTCTGGCTAATTCTTAGACCTGTTATATCTATGGCTGATGTTGCTGCTGCTTCTACTTTTTGGTTGGACCGTTTAGCACAGCAGTTGTCTTCAGATTCTGAATTATCTAACATTATTATTTTACTTCAACATGCAAATAATTTTATTTGTGATGCTATATTTGATGTTAGGAAGATCAATGTCAAATCCATGTCTTTAGCCATTCTAACTAGAAGAGTGTTATGGTTTAAATGCTGACATGGTGCACAAAACTAGATTATTATCTCTCTCTTTTCAAGGTAAAAATCTCTTTGGTTCATATTTGGATTCTATTATCTCCACTGTTACTGGGGGCAAGGGAGTTTTTCTGCCCCAAGACAAGAAATCTAAGGGTACATTTATAGCTCCCAATAGTTTTCGTTCCTTTCGTCAGAATAGAGAACAGAAAACCACTCCTTCCCCTAAGGCCTCTGGCTCTAATTGGTGACCATCTCTGAATTGGAATAAATCCAAGCCTTATAAGAAACCAAATCCTGCCCCTAAACCTATATGAAGGCACGGCTCTCAAGCCAATTCTTCTGGTAGGGGGCAGACTAAAGCTATTTTTAAAGAGTTTGGACAGACTCTGTCCAAAATCGGTGGATTCAGAATATAATTTCTTAGGGGTGTCGAATAGGATTCAAAATAACTCCCTTTGGGAAAATTATTTCGTACCCATGTAACAAAACACCCAGTAAAAGCTCAAGTCTTTCTGAAATGTGTTTCAGATCTAGAACTTTCAGGGGTAATTTTTCCCAGTTCCACAGCAGGAACAATGATTTGGGTTTTTATTAAAATCTATTCATTGTACCTATGAAGAAGAAATTCTTTCAGACCTATTTTGGATCTGAAAACTTTAAATGTTTTTTTAAGAGTCCCAACTTTCAAGATGGTGACTATAAAGACTATTCTGCTTTTTGTTCAACAAGGTCACTTCACGTCCATAATAGACTTACAGGACGCTTACCTTCACAATCCGATTCATCCAGATCACTATCGTTTTCTGAGATTCTCTTTTCTAAACAAGCATTACCAATTTGTCGCTCTTCCATTTGGCCTTGCAACAGCACCAAGAATATTCTTTATAGTTTTAGATGTCCTTCTATATGCAATCAGAGAGCAGGGTATTGCAGTGTTTCCTTATTTGGACGATATCTTGGTACTAGCTCAATAGATTTCCAGATAGATTCAGTGTCCATTACTCTATCCCTAACGAAAAAGAGATGTTTGAGATTGGTTTCAGCTTGTCTAAACCTTCAGTCTCTTATCATTCGCTTTAGTGGCTATGTGCATGGAAGTTTTAGGTCTCATGATTGCAGCATCGGATGCAATCCTTTTTGCTTGTTTTCATATGAGACCTCTACAGTTTTGCATGTGGCACCAATGGTGCAGGGATTATACTCAGATATTACAACTGATATACTTAAATCCCAACTCTCCACTCTCTCTGACTTGGTGGTTATACCATCACCTTATTGTTTAAGGGGCCTTCTTTGTTTGTCCTACCTGGACTGTAATCACAACAGATACCAGAGTTGCTTACGGACGCGGCCAGCCTCAAAAACGTGCTCGTGCACGATTCCCCCATAGGAAACAATGGGGCTGTTTGAGCTGAAAAAAAAACTAACACCTGCAAAAAAGCCGCGTTCAGCTCCTAACGCAGCCCCATTGTTTACTATGGGGAAACACTTCCTACGTCTGCACCTAACACCCTAACATGTACCCCGAGTCTAAACACCCCTAGCCTTACACTTATTAACCCCTAATCTGCCGCCCCTGCTATTGCTGACCCCTGCATATTATTTTTAACCCCTAATCTGCCGCTCCGTAAACCGCCGCTACTTACATTATCCTTATGCACCCCTAATCTGCTGCCCCTAACACCGCCGACCCCTATATTATATTTATTAACCCCTAATCTGCCCCCCACAACGTCGCCTCCACCTGCCTACACTTATTAACCCCTAATCTGCCGACCGGACCGCACTGCTATCATAATAAAGTTGTTAACCCCTAATCCGCCTCACTAACCCTATAATAAATAGTATTAACCCCTAATCTGCCCTCCCTAACATCGGCGACACCAAACTTCAATTATTAACCCCTAATCTGCCGACTGGAGCTCACCGCTATTCTAATAAATGTATTAACCCCTAAAGCTATGTCTAACCCTAACACTAACACCCCCCTAATATAAGAACTATTTAATAGCTAAAATAGTTAAAAATAATTACAAAATTACCTGTAAAATAAATCCTAACCTAAGTTACAATTAAACCTAACACTACACTATCAATAAATTAATTAAATAAAATACCTATAATTATCTACAATTAAACCTAACACTACACTATCAATAAATAAATTAAATACAATACTTACAAATAACTACAATGAAATAAACTATCTAAAGTACAAAAAATAAAAAAGAACTAAGTTACAAAAAATAAAAAAATATTTACAAACATAAGAAAAATATTACAACAATTTTAAACTAATTACACCTACTCTAGGCCCCCTAATAAAATAACAAAGCCCCCCAAAATAAAAAAATGCCCTACCCTATTCTAAATACTAAATTAAAGTTCAAAGCTCTTTTACCTTACCAGCCCTGAACAGGGCCCTTTGCGGGGCATGCCCCAAGAAGTTCAGCTCTTTTGCCTGTAAAAAGAAACATACAATACCCCCCCCCAACATTACAACCCACCACCCACATACCCCTAATCTAACCCAAACCTCCCTTAAATAAACCTAACACTAAGCCCCTGAAGATCTTCCTACCTTATCTTCACCATACCAGGTTCACCGATCGATCCAGAAGAGCTCCTCCGATGTCCTGATCCAAGCCCAAGCGGGGGGCTGAAGAGGTCCATGATCCGGCTGAAGTCATCATCCAAGCGGGAGCTGAAGAGGTCCATGATCCGGCTGAAGTCTTCAACCAAGCGGGAGCTGAAGAGGTCCATGATCCGGATGAAATCTTCTATCAACGGCATCTTCAATCTTCTTTCTTCGGGAGCCATCATCTTCCATCCGACGCGGAACATCCTCTTCTCCCGACACCTACTAGCCGAATGACGGTTCCTTTAAATGACGTCATCCAAGATGGCGTCCCTCGAATTCCGATTGGCTGATAGGATTCTATCAGCCAATCGGAATTAAGGTAGGAATATTTTGATTGGCTGATGGAATCAGCCAATCAGAATCAAGTTCAATCCCATTGGCTGATCAAATCAGCCAATCGGATTGAACTTGATTCTGATTGGCTGATTCCATCAGCCAATCAGAATATTCCTACCTTAATTCCGATTGGCTGATAGAATCCTATCAGCCAATCGGAATTCGAGGGACGCCATCTTGGATGACGTCATTTAAAGGAACCGTCATTCGTCGTTCAGTAGTCGGCCAGGATGGATGTTCCGCGTCGGAGGTCTTCAGGATCCTGCCGCTCCGCTCCGGATGGATGACGATAGAAGATCCCGCTTGGATGAAGACTTCAATCGGATGGAAGACCTCTTCTGCCCCGCTTGGATGAAGACTTCTACCGGATGGAGGACCTCTTCTTGCTCCGCTTGGATGAAGAATTTGGCTCGGCTGGGTGAAGACGACTCAAGGTAGGGAGATCTTCAGGGGCTTAGTGTTAGGTTTATTTAAGGGGTTTTTGGGTTAGATTAGGGGTATGTGGGTGGTGGGTTGTAATGTTGAGGGGGGGCTGATCCAATCAGCCAATCGGATTGAACTTGATTCTGATTGGCTGATTCCATCAGCCAATCAGAATATTCCTACCTTAATTCCGATTGGCTGATAGAATCCTATCAGCCAATCGGAATTTGAGGGACGCCATCTTGGATGACGTCATTTAAAGGAACCGTCATTCGTCGTTCAGTCGTCGGCCAGGATGGATGTTCCGCGTCGGAGGTCTTCAGGATCCTGCCGCTCCGCTCCGGATGGATGACGATAGAAGATCCCGCTTGGATGAAGACTTCAATCAGATGGAAGACCTCTTCTGCCCCGCTTGGATGAAGACTTCTACCGGATGGAGGACCTCTTCTTGCTCCGCTTGGATGAAGAATTTGGCTCGGCTGGGTGAAGACGACTCAAGGTAGGGAGATCTTCAGGGGCTTAGTGTTAGGTTTATTTAAGGGGGGTTTGGGTTAGATTAGGGGTATGTGGGTGGTGGGTTGTAATGTTGGGGGGAGTATTGTATGTTTTTTTTTACAGGCAAAAGAGCTGAACTTCTTGGGGCATGCCCCGCAAAGGGCCCTGTTCAGGGCTGTTAAGGTAAAAGAGCTTTGAACTTTAGTAATCTAGAATAGGGTAGGGCATTTTTTTATTTTGGGGGGCTTTGTTATTTTATTAGGGGGCTTAGAGTAGGTGTAATTAGTTTAAAATTGTTGCAATATTTTTCTTATGTTTGTAAATATTTTTTTATTTTTTGTAACTTAGTTCTTTTTTATTTTTTGTACTTTAGTTAGTTTATTTCATTGTAGTTATTTGTAGGTATTGTATTTAATTAATTTATTGATAGTGTAGTGTTAGGTTTAATTGTAGGTAATTGTAGGTATTTTATTTAATTAATTTATTGATAGTGTAGAGTTAGGTTTAATTGTAACTTAGGTTAGGATTTATTTTACAGGTAAATTTGTAATTATTTTTAACTATTTTAGCTATTAAATAGTTCTTAACTATTTAATAGCTATTGTACCTGGTTAAAATAAATACAAAGTTACCTGTAAAATAAATATTAATCCTAAAATAGCTATAATATAATTATAATTTATATTGTAGCTATATTAGGATTTATTTTACAGGTAAGTATTTAGCTTTAAATAGGAATAATTTATTTAATAAGAGTTAATTAATTTTGTTAGATTAAAATTATATTTAACTTAGGGGGTGTTAGGGTTAGACTTAGCTTTAGGGGTTAATACATTTATTAGAATAGCGGTGAGCTCCAGCCAGCAGATTAGGGGTTAATGTTTGAAGTTAGGTTCGGCGATGTTAGGGAGGGCAGATTAGGGGTTAATACTATTTATTATAGGGTTAGTGAGGCGGATTAGGGGTTAATAACTTTATAATAATAGCGGTGCGGTCCGCTCGGCAGATTAGGGGTTAATAAGTGTAGGCAGGTGGAGGCGACGTTGAGGGGGGCAGATTAGGGGTTAATAAATATAATATAGGCGTCGGCGGTGTTAGGGGCAGCAGATTAGGGGTACATAAGTATAACGTAGGTGGCGGCGCTTTGCGGTCGGCAGATTAGGGGTTAATTATTGTAGGTAGCTGGCTGCGACATTGTGGGGGCAGGTTAGGGGTTAATAAATATAATATAGGGGTCGGCGGTGTTAGGGGCAGCAGATTAGGGGTACATAAGTATAACGTAGGTGGCGGTCGGCAGATTAGGGGTTAAAAAAATGTAATCGAGTGGCGGCGATGTGGGGGGACCTCGGTTTAGGGGTACATAGGTAGTTTATGGGTTTTAGTGTACTTTAGAGTACAGTAGTTAAGAGCTTTATGAACCGGCGTTAGCCCAGAAAGCTCTTAACTTCTGACTTTTTTCTGCGGCTGGAGTTTTGTCGTTAGAATTCTAACGCTCACTTCAGACACGACTCTAAATACCGGAGTTAGAAAAATCCCATTGAAAAGATAGGATACGCAATTTACGTAAGGGGATCTGCGGTATGGAAAATTTGCGGCTGAAAAGTGAGCGTTAGACCCTTTTTTGAGTGACTCCAAATACCGGAGGTAGCCTAAAACCAGCGTTAGGAGCCTCTAACGCTGGTTTTCACGGCTACCGCCAAACTCCAAATCTAGGCCTATATCTTAGAACTCTGTGCTATTTTCAGAGCTCTTCAGGCTTGGCCTCTATTATAGAGAGAATTGTATATTCGGTTTCAAACAGACAATGTCACAACAGTGGCATATGTCAATTATCAAGGGGGGACTCACAGTCCCCTAGCAATAAAATAAGTATCTAATACACAGTGAAATCCAATTCTTGTCTAATCACTGTGATTCATATACCAGGTGTAGACAATTTGGAAGCGGATGATCTCAGCCGTCATATTCTACATTCCGGGGAGTAGTCTCTCCATCCAGATGTGTTCTATCAGATGTGCAGATGTGGGGTCCTCCAGACATAGATCTGATGGCCTCTCGTCTAAACAAGAAACTTACCAGATACCTCTCCAGGTCCAGGAATCCTCAGGCGGAAATGATGAATGCTCTAGCAGTTCCATGGTTTTACCAATCTGCTTACATTTTTTCACCTCTGGGAGTGATCTCAAAGATCATAATGGAACAATCTTATGTGTTTCTGATAGCACCAGCATGGCCTCACAGGTTCTGGTATGCGGACCTTGGCAGCAGAAGAAGAATATCATACCAGCATACCTGAAACTTTATTTAAGAGGGATAGGGGTAATAAAAGGTGAGCAGGAATTTGCATGTATATTAAATATGACCTTAAACCAACCAGGGAAGTTATTTATAATTATACAGGTTATAATGCAGAGACAATGTGGGTTGAAATAAAAAGTGGGAGAATAATAAAAAATAAATATTATAAGAGACATGGTTCAAGATCTCCAACATTTGTAAAATGGAGGAAATTCAACTGCTAATACAAATAGGAAAGACAGCTGATTGCTAATATCATAATACCATTGTTGTAATTATGGGAGATTTTACCTACCCCGAAATTGGGGCAATACAATGAAACTAGCAATACAGCTAAGGGAGATAGATAACTTCACATTTTTATGCTGCTTTGGGGAGTGTTTGTAATGCTTCACATACACAGACCACACAGGCACAGACAAGCATAACAATGTGGAATCTCAGCTGCTCACTGCTTAATTAGAGACTGCAGACATCGTGCTTGTTAGAGAGTGTAAAAGGTGAACATGAATTATATTCCCACTGTCTAACCTAAAACCTTTTACACTCTAACAGTCACGCTTGGGTTCTCCTGCTCCGTAAAAATGTGGTGGAATCTTAGCCCTCCTCATCAGTGTCTTTGTGACCGCTGCTCCATAACTTGTGTTTCTGGCGAGTCTGAAGACTCGCCAGAAACACGGGCCGTCAAGCTCCGTTCGGAGCTTGATAGATAGGCCCCTTTGTCCTCACTCTGCATATTTCCCAAAGAGCTCTGTAAAACATCACAGGATCATATTTCACAGAGCTGTTTGTGAAATATTCAGTTTGTATCTACAGAATGCCATGGAGCAGTCAGGGAAAGAAAGGGTGCTAGGTGAGGGGATTGTAATTGACATGCATTAGCAATTACACAGAAGGGGGCTGGCTGTAAGGACCCTAGCTAGGGAGTTAGGTGAAAAAGTCTTGCTGTCTAGCTGTGTGTATTGCGTACGTATTCTTAGTTAGTGAAATCCCTCCAAGGTTCATCATGATTTGTATAAGCTTAAGCAGCAAAATTGACAATGCATGTCAATTACAAACTGTCGGCTAGATTACGAGTTTTGCGTTATGAGGGGTGCGGTGCTAACTTGCACGTTATTGTCACCGCTCACTTCCCTACAGCGCTGGTATTACAGGTTTACAAAAACCCGGCGTTAGCAGGCAAGAAGTGAGCGTAAAGCAAAATTGAGCTCCATACCGCACTCCAATACCTGCGCTGCTGAAAGCTGCAGTAAGCTGGTTTTACGTGCTCATGCACGATTTCCCCATAGACATCAATGGGGAGAGCCGGCTGAAAAAAAGTCTAACACCTGCAATAAAGGAGCGCAAAGCTCAGTAACGCAGCCCCATTGATTCCTATGGGGAAACTAAATTTCTGTTTACACCTAACACCCTAACATGAACCCCGAGTCTAAACACCCCTAATCTTACACTTATTAACCCCTAATCTGCCACCCCGACATCGCCGACACCTACATTATACTTATTAACCCCTAACCTGCCACTCAGGACATCGCCAACACTATAATAAACATATTAACCCCTAAACCGCCGCACTCCCGCAGCACAAACACTAGTTAAATATTATTAACCCCTAATCTGCCGCCACTAACATTGCCGCCACCTACCTACATTTATTAACCCCTAATCTGCTGCCCCCAACGTTGCCGCCACTATACTAAATTTATTAACCCCTAAACCTAAGTCTAACCCTAACACCCTCTAACTTAAATATAATTAAAATAAATCTAAATAAAAAACATAATTTATGTAAGAACTTACCTGATAAATTCATTTCTTTCATATTGGCAAGAGTCCATGAGCTAGTGACATATGGGATATACAATCCTACCAGGAGGGGCAAAGTTTCCCAAACCTCAAAATGCCTATAAATACACCCCTCACCACACCCACAATTCAGTTTAACGAATAGCCAAGCAGTGGGGTGATAAAGAAAGGAGTAGAAAGCATCAACAAAGGAAATTTGGAAATAATTGTGCTTTATGCAAAAAATCATAACACCATAAAAAGGGTGGGCCTCATGGACTCTTGCCAATATGAAAGAAATGAATTTATCAGGTAAGTTCTTACATAAATTATGTTTTCTTTCATGTAATTGGCAAGAGTCCATGAGCTAGTGACATATGGGATATCAATACCCAAGATGTGGAGTCTTCCACTCAAGAGTCACTAGAGAGGGAGGGAAAAATAAAAACAGCCATATTCCGCTGAAAAAATAATCCACAACCCAAAAAATAAGTTATTTTCACTTTTGAAAGAAAAAAACTTAAATCAAAAGCAGAAGAATCAAACTGAAACAGCTGCCTGAAGAACTTTTCTACCAAAAACTGCTTCCGAAGAAGCAAATACATAAAAATGGTAGAATTTAGTAAATGTATGCAAAGAGGACCAAGTTGCTGCTTTGCAAATCTGATCAACTGAAGCTTCATTCTTAAAAGCCCACGAAGTGGAGACTGATCTAGTAGAATGAGCTGTAATTCTCTGAGGCGGGGTTTGACCCGACTCCAAATAAGCTTGATGAATCAAAAGTTTCAACCAAGAAGCCAAGGAAATAGCAGAAGCTTTCTGACCTTTCCTAGGACCAGAAAATAAAACAAATAAACTGGAAGTCTTCCTGAAATTTTTAGTAGCTTCCACATAATATTTCAAAGCTCTTACCACATCCAAAGAATGTAAGGATCTCTCCAAAGAATTCTTAGGATTAGGACACAAGGAAGGGACAACAATTTCTCTACTAATGTTGTTAGAATTCACAACCTTAGGTAAAAATTGAAAAGAAGTCCGCAAAACTGCCTTATCCTGATGAAAAATCAGAAAAGGAGACTCACAAGAAAGAGCAGATAGCTCAGAAACTCTTCTAGCAGAAGAAATAGCCAAAAGGAACAACACTTTCCAGGAAAGTAGTTTAATGTCCAAAGAATGCATAGGCTCAAATGGAGGAGCCTGTAAAGCCTTCAGAACCAAATTAAGACTCCAAGGAGGAGAAATTGATTTAATGACAGGCTTAATACGAAATAAAGCCTGTACAAAACAGTGAATATCAGGAAGTATAGCAATCTTTCTGTGAAATAAAACAGAAAGAGCGGAGATTTGTCCTTTCAAGGAACTTGCAGACAAACCCTTATCCAAACCATCCTGAAGGAACTGTAAAATTCTAGGAATTCTAAAAGAATGCCAGGAGAATTTATGAGAAGAACACCATGAAATGTAAGTCTTCCAAACAATATAATAAATCTTTCTAGAGACAGATTTACGAACTTGTAACATAGTATTAATCACTGAGTCAGAGAAACCTCTATGACTTAGAACTAAGCGTTCAATTTCCATACCTTCAAATTTAATGATTTGAGATCCTGATGGAAAAGCGGACCTTGAGATAGTAGGTCCGGCCGTAACGGAAGTGGCCAAGGCGGGCAACTGGACATCCGAACCAGATCCGCATACCAAAACCTGTGTGGCCATGCTGGAGCCACCAGCAACACAAAAGACTGTTCCATGATGATTTTGGAGATCACTCTTGGAAGAAGAACTAGAGGCGGGAAGATGTAAGCAGGTTGATAACACCAAGGAAGTGTTAGCGCATCCACTGCTTCCGCCTGAACATCCCTGGACCTGGACAGGTATCTGGGAAGTTTCTTGTTTAGATGAGAGGCCATGAGATCTATCTCTGGAAGCCCCCACATCTGAACAATCTTAGAAAACACATCTGGATGGAGAAACCACTCCCCTGGATGTAAAGTCTGGCGGCTGAGATAATCCGCCTCCCAATTGTCTACGCCTGGGATATGCACCGCAGAGATTAGACAGGAGCTGCATTCCGCCCAGGCAAGTATCCGAGATACTTCTTTCATAGCTTGGGGACTGTGAGTCCCACCCTGATGATTGACATAAGCCACAGTTGTGATATTTTCTGTCTGAAAAAAAATGAACGGTTCTCTCTTTAGCAGAGGCCAGAACTGAAGAGCCCTGAGAATTGCACGTTCTAAAATATTTATTGGTAAGCTCGCCTCTTGAGATTTCCAAACCCCTTGTGCTGTCAGAGATCCCCAAACAGCTCCCCAACCTGAAAGACTCGCATCTGTTGTGATCACAGTCCAGGTTGGGCGAACAAAAGAAGCCCCTTGAACCAAACGATGGTGATCTATCCACCATGTCAGAGAGTGTCGAACATTGGGATTCAAGGATATTAATTGTGATATCTTTGTATAATCCCTGCACCATTGATTCAGCATACAAAGCTGTAGAGGTCTCATATGAAAATGAGCAAAGGGGATTGCGTCCGATGCTGCAGTCATGAGACCTAAAACTTCCATGCACATAGCCACTGAAGGGAATGACTGAGACTGAAGGAGCCGGCATGCTGCGACCAATTTTAAACGTCTCTTGTCTGTTAGAGACAGAGTCATGGACACTGAATCTATCTGGAAGCCTAAAAAGGTGACCCTTGTCTGAGGAATCAAGAAACTTTTTGGTAAATTGATCCTCCAACCATGTTTCCGAAGAAACAACACTAGTTGATTCGTGTGAGATTCTGCAGTATGTAAAGACTGAGCTAGTACCAAGATATTGTGCAAATAAGGAAACACTGCAATACCCTGTTCTCTGATTACAGATAGTAGGGCACCCAGAACCTTTGAAAAGATTCTTGGAGCTGTTGCTAGGCCAAATGGAAGAGCAACAAATTGGTAGTGCTTGTCTAGAAAAGAGAATCTCAGAAACTGAAAGTGTTCTGGATGAATCGGAATATGAAGGTATGCATCCTGCAAGTCTATTGTGGACATATAATGCCCTTGCTGAACAAAAGGCAGAATAGTCCTTATAGTCACCATCTTGAAAGTTGGTACTCTTACATAACGATTCAAAATTTTCAGATCCAGAACTGGTCTGAACAAATTTTCTTTCTTTGGTACAATGAATAGGTTTGAATAAAACCCCAAACCTTGTTCCTGAGGAGGAACTGATGAATTTCAAGAAACTCCAGCCACCAATTTCTTTAAAAGACCTTTATTCTTTTGTCATGGGTCCCATTGATATACAACGTTTCAAGCCAGCATTAGGCTCTTAGTCATGTACCAGGAACTGGCATGATTACCCCTGAAGACTCCAGGTCTGAAACACACTTCAGAAAAGCCTGAGCTTTTACTGGATTTACAGGGATGCGTGAGAGAAAAAATCTTCTCACAGGAGGTCTTACTTTGAATCCTATTCGATACCCTTGAGAGACAATGCTCTGAATCCAATGATTTTGGACAGATTTTATCCAAAAATCCTTGAAAAACCTTAATCTGCCCCCTACCAGCTGAGCTGGAATGAGGGCCGCACCTTCATGCGGACTTAGGGGCAGACTTTGGTTTCCTAAATGGCTTGGATTTATTCCAATTTGAGGAAGGCTTCCAACTGGAAGCAGATTCTTTGGGAGGAGGATTGAGTTTTTGTTCCTTATTCTGACGAAAGGAACGAAAACGGTTAGAAGCCTTAGATTTACCCTTAGGTTTTTTATCCTGAGGCAAAAAAACTACTTTTCCTCCAGTGATAGTTGAAATAATAGAATCCAACTGAGAACCAAATAAATTATTACCTTGGAAAGAAAGAGATAGTAATCTAGATTTAGATGTCATATCAGCATTCCAAGATTTAAGCCACAAAGCTCTTCTAGCTAATACAGCTAAAGACATGGATCTAACATCAATTTTGATAATATCAAAAATGGCATCACAAATAAAATGATTAGCATGTTGCAGTAAGCGAACAATGCTAGATATGTCAAAATCCAATTCATGTTGCGCTAAATTTTCCAACCAGAAAGTTGATGCAGCCGCAACATCACCCAAAGAAATAGCAGGTCTGAGAAGATGACCTGAATATAAATAGGCCTTCCTTAGATAAGATTCAAGTTTCCTATCTAAAGGATCCTTAAAGGAAGTGCTATCTTCCATAGGAATAGTGGTACGTTTAGCAAGAGTAGAAATAGCCCCATCAACTTTGGGGATCTTTTCCCAAAACTCTATAGATTTTGCTGGTAAAGGATACAATCTCTTAAACCTTGAAGAAGGACTAAAGGAAGTACCTGGCTTATTCCATTCCCTAGAAATCATATCAGAAATAGCCTCAGGAATGGGAAAAACACCTGGGGAAACCACAGGAGGTTTAAAAACAGCATTTAAACGTTTATTAGACTGAACGTCAATAGGACTGGTTACCTCAATATCCAAAGTAATTAACACTTCTTTTAATAAAGAACGCATATACTCTATTTTAAATAAATAAGTAGATTTGTCAGTGTCAATATCTGAGGAAGGATCTTCTGTTTCAGATAGATCCTCATCAGAAGAGGATGAATTATTATGTTGTTGGTCATTTGAAATTTCATCAGCTAAATTAGAAGTTTTAAAAGACCTTTTACGTTTATTAGAAGGTGGAAATGCAGACAAAGCCTTCATAATTGAATCAGAAACAAATTCTTTAAAATTTACAGGTATATCATGCACATTAGAAGATGAAGGAACTGCAACTGGCAATGTACTATTACTGATAGAAACACTATCTGCATGTAAAAGTTTATCATGACAACTATTACAAATGACATTCGGTGGAATAATTTCTACAATTTTACAACAAATGCACTTAGCTTTGGTAGAACCGATGTCAGGCAGCAATGTTCCAGCAGAAACTTCAGAGGCAGGATCAGATTGGGACATCTTGCTCAATGTAAGAGAAAAAACAACATATAAAGCAAAATTATCTATTTCCTTAAATGACAGTTTCAGGAATGGGAAAAAATTCAAAAGCATAGGCCTCTTGATATAAAAGAAAGCAGGAGGCAAACAACAATGGGGTATTGAAATAATGAAGAAAATGACACACTTGCGTCACTAATGACGCCGCCATGTGAAAGGTCTCGGCGTCACGTATGACGCCGGAAATGACGAAGTTGCATCAAAAACGTATTTTTCTGCGCCAAAAAAGTTTGCGCCAAAAATGACGCAATAAAGTCTAACATTTGACGCACCCGCGGGCCTAACACCCGCAATTAAAAAGTAGTCAAATTGAAAAAAGACTAAACCCCAGTTAAGAAATACATTTCTTAAAGTGTTTATATTCCCAAATATGAAACTGACAGTCTGCAGAAGGAAATACATGAACCTGACTCATGGCAAATATAAGTACAATACATATATTTAGAACTTTATATAATTTGCATAAAGTGCCAAACCATAGCTGAGAGTGTCTTAAGTAATGAAAACATACTTACCAAAAGACACCCATCCACATATAGCAGATAGCCAAACCAGTACTAAAACAGTTATCAGTAGAGGTAATGGTAAATTGAGAGTATATCGTCGATCTGAAAAGGGAGGTAGGAGATGAATCTCTACGACCGATAACAGAGAACCCATGAAAAAGACCCCCGTTAGAGAAATCATCGTATTCAATAGGTGATACTCCCTTCACGTCCCTCTGACATTCGCTGTACTCTGAGAGGAATCGGGCTTCAACAATGCTGAGAAGCGCATATCAACGTAAGCACAAACTTACTTCACCACCTCCATAGGAGGCAAAGTTTGTAAAACTGAATTGTGGGTGTGGTGAGGGGTGTATTTATAGGCATTTTGAGGTTTGGGAAACTTTGCCCCTCCTGGTAGGATTGTATATCCCATATGTCACTAGCTCATGGACTCTTGCCAATTACATGAAAGAAATTACTATCATTACCTAAATAATTCCTATTTAAAACTAAATACTTACCTATAAAATAAACCCTAAGCTAGCTACAATATAACTAATAGTTACATTGTAGCTAGCTTAGGGTTTATTTTTATTTCAGAGCTAAGTTTGTATTTATTTTAATTAGTTAGACTAGTTAGTAAATAGTTATTAAATATTTACTAACTACCTAGCAAAAATAAATACAATTTAAGGTTGGAGGAAAGGAGATTTAATCTCCTGCAACAGAAACGTTTTTTCACTGTAAGAGCAATAAAATTGTGGAACTCATTACCAAAGGAGGTAGTGAATGCCAATACCCTAGATACATTTAAAAATTATTTGGATACATTTCTGTCTATAAACAAAATTTATGGATATGATTGCTAGCATTAAATGGATCACCTTTTAGTGGGATTATTTAAGCTTAACTGGAGCTTTTTGTATATATTTTAGATTTGTATAGGTTGAACTCGATGGAGTTCATTCTTTTTTCAACCTCATCTACTATGTTACTATGTTACCTGTAAAATAAAACCTAACCTTAGTTACACTAACACCTAACCTTACACTACAATTTAATAAATTACATTTATTAAATATAATTATCTAAATTACAAAAAAAACAAACACTAAATTACACAAAATAAAAAAAAGAAATTATCAGATATTTAAGCTAATTACACCTAATCTAATAGCCCTATCAAAATAAAAAAAGCCACCCCAAAATAGAAAAAAACCCTATCCTAAACTAAACTACCAATATCCCTTAAAAGGGCCTTTTGCGGGGCATTGCCCCAAAGAAAACAGCTCTTTTACCTGTAAAAAAAAAATACAAACAACCCCCAACAGTAAAACCCACCACCCACACAACCAACCCCCCAAATAAAATCCTAACTAAAAAAACCTAAGCTCCCCATTGCCCTGAAAAGGGCATTTGGATGGGCATTGCCCTTAAAAGGGCATTTAGTTCTTTTTCAAGTGCCCAAACCCTAATCTAAAAATAAAACCCACCCAATAAACCCTTAAAAAAACTAACACTAACCCCCGAAGATCCACTTACAGTTTTGAAGACCGGACCTCCATCCTCAACGAAACCAGGAGAAGTCTTCATCCAAGTGGCAAGAAGTCCTTAACGAAGCCGGGAGAAGTCTTCATCCAAGTCGGCAGAAGTGGCCTTCCAGACGGGCAGAAGTCTTCATCCAGACGGCATCTTCTATCTTCATCCGACGCGGAGCGGGTCCATCTTCAAGACATCCGGCGCGGAGCATCCTCTTCTTACGACGGCTCTTCTGGAATGAAGGTTCCTTTAAGTGACGTCATCCAAGATGGTGTCCCTTGAATTCCGATTGGCTGATAGAATTCTATCAGCCAATCGGAATTAAAGGTGAAAAAATCCTATTGGCTGATCCAATCAGCCAATAGGATTGAGCTCGCATTCTATTGGCTGTTCCAATCAGCCAATAGAATGCAAGCTCAATCCTACTGGCTGATTGCATCAGCCAATAGGATTTTTTCACCTTTAATTCCGATTGGCTGATAGAATGCTATCAGCCAATCGGAATTAAAGGTGAAAAAATCCTATTGGCTTATCCAATCAGCCAATAGGATTGAGCTTGCATTCTATTGGCTGTTCCAATCAGCCAATATAATGCGAGCTCAATCCTATTGGCTGATTGCATCAGCCAATAAGATTTTTTCCCCTTTAATTCCAATCGGAATTCGAGGGACGCCATCTTGGCTGATGTCACTTAAAGGAACCTTCATTCCAGAAGAGCCGTCGTAAGAAGAGGATGCTCCGCGCCGGATGTCTTGAAGATGGACCCGCTCCGTGCTGGATGGATGAAGATAGAAGATGCCGTCTGGATGAAGACTTCTGCCCGTCTGGAAGACCACTTCTGCCGGCTTGGATGAAGAATTCTCCCAGCTTCGTTGAGGACTTCTTGCTACTTGGATGAGGACTTCTCCCAGCTTCGTTGAGAATGGATATCTGGTCTTCAAAACTGTAAGTGGATCTTCAGGGGTTAGTTTTAGGTTTTTTAAGGGTTTATTGGGTGGGTTTTATTTTTAGATTAGGGTTTGGGCACTTGAAAAAGAGCTAAATGCCCTTTTTAAGGGCAATTCCCATCCAAATGCCCTTTTCAGGGCAATGGGGAGCTTAGATTTTTTTAGTTAGGATTTTATTTGGGGGGTTGGTTGTGTGGGTTGTGGGTTTTACTGTTGGGGAGTTGTTTGTATTTTTTTTTTACAGGTGAAAAAGAGCTGATTTCTTTGGGGCAATGCCCCGCAAAAGGCCCTTTTAAGGGCTATTGGTGGTTTAGTTTAGGCTAGGTTTTTTCTTTATTTTGGGGGGACTTTTTTAATTTTGATAGGGCTATTAGATTAGGGGTCATTAGTTTAAATATCTGATAATTTCTTTTTTTTATTTTGTGTAATTTAGTGTTTGTTTTTTTTGTAATTTAGTTAATTGTATTTAATAAATGTAATTTATTGAATTGTAGTGTATGGTTAGGTGTTAGTGTAAGGCAGGTTAGGTTTTATTTGACAGGTAAATGTGTATTTATTTTAGCTAGGTAGTTAGTAAATAGTTAATAACTATTTACTAACTATTCTACCTAGTTAAAATAAATACAAACTTGCCTGCGAAATAAAAATAAAACCTAAGCTAGATACAATGTAACTATTAGTTATATTGTAGCTATCTTAGGATTTAATTTACAGGTAAGTATTTAGTTTTAAATAGGAATTATTTATGTAATTATAGTAGGTTTTATTTAGATTTATTTTAATTATATTTAAGTAAGGGGGTGTTAGGGTTAGGGTAAGACTTAGGTTAAGGGGTTAATAAATTTAGTATAGTGGCGGCGATGTTGGGGGCAGCAGATTAGGGGTTAATAAATGTAGGTAGGTGGCGGCGATGTTAGGGGCGGCAGATTAGGGGTTATTAATATTTAACTAGTGTTTGTAATGCGGGAGTGAGGCGGTTTAGGGATTAAAATGTTTATTATAGTGGCAGCGATGTCCGGAGCGGCAGATTAGGGATTAATAATTTTATTTTAGTGTTTGCGAAATTGCGATGCGGGAGGGCCTCGGTTTAGGGGTTAATAGGTAGTTTATGGCTGTTAGTGTACTTTCCAGCACTTTAGTTATGAGTTTTATGCTACAGCTTTGTAGCGCAAAACTCATAACTACTTTCAGTTTACGGTATGGATCTTGGCGGTATAGGCTGTACCGCTCACGTTTTGGCCTCCCAGGCAGACTCGTAATACAAATGCTATGGAAGTCCCATTGAAAAAGGACATTTTGAAAGCTGCGTTAATTATGTTGCGTTACGGCCAAAAAAGTGTGTGGTGCAGCTAAACCTTCAAGACTCGTAATACCAGCGGTAGGGAAAAAGAGCCTTAAAGGGACATTAAACCCAAAAAATATATTTCATGATTCAGAGACAGAGAATACAATTTTAAACAACATTCCAATTTACTTCTATTATCTAATTTGCTTTATTCTTTAGATATCCTTTGTTAAAGAAATAGCAATGCACATGGGTGAGCCAATCACATGAGGCATCTATGCGCAGGCACAAATCAGCAGCTACTGAGCCTATCTAGATATGCTTTTCAGGAAAGAATAGTAAGAGAATGAAGCAAATTATATAATAGAAGTAAATTAGAAAGTTGTTTAAAATAGTATTCTCTATCTGAATCTTGAGAGAAAAAATTTGGGTTTAATGTCCCTTTAACGCTGCTTTTTCACTCTTCCTGCAAAACTCGTAATCTAGCCGTTTATCTTCTTTTGGTGCTTTATTTAAATAGCCCATATTTTTTTGTGTGTATAATGTCCCTTTAAGGAAATCGTTAAACGTTATAAATAGGGAAAAAGTTTTCTGAAATAAAAACACATCGGATAAATGATTAAAAATTTAATTTACGGGGGGCGGAGTTAACTGCCGAGCTGAGTGGCAGCATTGTGTATGAGCTCCATAGCAAACCAAGGTTATTTACATTAAAAACTTTTTGCAAGCAATTTATTTTTTACCTTCTGGGTCTACTAAATACCAGCCTATACCCCAGTTGTTATTTTTAAGCACTTTTGACTGCTTTCTACCACCTGCAGTGGAGGCTCTGCCTAACCATTGAATCCCACCCTGAGCTGGCTCCTAAAGAAGCATCTAGTACTGTGAGGCGGACCCAACTGCCAACGACTCTGGGGGGTCGGGGCTCCGCTCCGGACTCGTAACTGCTGCAGCAGAGACAAACACAGAGGCCAGACCAAAGAGGAGACTTCCCTGTAGACATGCTGGCGGGCTGGGGCTGCAAGACCACAGGAGGCCCAAGAAGTTCCTACCGCCCACCACAATGAGGTTGTGACTAACGCCAGACCTCGGACACGCAGCTAACCTGAGTAAGAAGCTCCCCCTGTGCTCATCAGAGCGATTGGCTGCTGTTGCTGGGGAGACCTAGGAACATTGATGCCAGGTGGACTGTCGCAAACAGGTGTCATCTTGTCTTCATCCCCTGCTCTGCAGACTCCGGTGGCGGTGTGGTATTAGATGCAGATCCTGAACTACAACTAGTGCCAAGTAGAGGCCTGACCTCACCTGCTACACACCCAATAATATTCCCTCCTCTGGGCGGTAAGAAGACACAGGAGATTCCCAACATTATTTCAAAGGCCACGTAAACCCG
This sequence comes from Bombina bombina, assembly GCF_027579735.1. Lineage (NCBI taxonomy): Eukaryota > Metazoa > Chordata > Amphibia > Anura > Bombinatoridae > Bombina > Bombina bombina. The sequence goes on from NC_069503.1 coordinate 940,092,190, forward strand.
GTGTCTGCCGAGTAGCAGCATTACAGATAATCCTTGATCGCACCTAGGAGGGCCCGGAACTGTACACCCCATATATCAGCCCCCAGGCCTGGGAAACCACACATCTGGAAGCTTATAGATAAGTGGTGACTAATTGGGAATTTCCTGAAATCTATTGCTTAGAGTTTGAGTAGTGGGCCACAGTGTTAAGAGTGCAAGCTGGGTTTTAATACATGGCATCCCTAGTCGAGCTGTATACTTCAGAGAGTGTTGAGAGGTTTGGAACTGAGGTGGTAAGTGATTTATTTACTACTTTTATCAGCTTACACCTCCACCTGAGTTACTTTACACACCACGGCATGTTCTGACCCCTACGCAATTGCACCACCTAGTGACACTACGTGCCCTCAAAAGTTAATCTAACCCCAGCCATAAGTGTTTTTGGACTCCCTTCCTACCCTGAGAGCTGTCAGGGCTTCCATAAGTCCTGCACACATATAGAAAGTAACCCATAGGGAGCGGGGCCACACTCTACATCATTGACCTCTCACAGATATCACAAGTTTCTGGCCACTGGAACTTTACCGCTAATCCCTGCTTATTGACCCTCAGCCTGCTGCCTACCCACATTTCACACCAACCATGGTGCTACTCTCCAGATTAGCGGATAAATATTATTTAAACTTATAAGTGGCCTAGGACACCATTAGGAATTACCTAAGACTATCGTTCACATTGCAACGGGCTCTGCTTGACCAGAGATACTGAGCATTCATAAATCTCCATCAATAGCCAAAGCTAAACACTAAACCCCTAGCCCTCTCTCCCCCATTTCCCACCTGCCCATACAGGTGGGTCATATCCCTAGACCCCTACCCAGCTTCGTTGATAGGAGACACGCCCCTGGGAGAGTGGGCCTAGGACACAGGTCCTGATCTCGCACTATGTCAGCCTAACATAAGAGGGTTTGGATGGAGGGACCTGCATAAGCCATACCGCATTACCACATTGTGGCCTAATAACTCACTTCTGATGCACAGCTAATCTCCCTGCTAGTTGCTATCACAGTTAACACAGTTAAAAAGGTCATCACAGTTGCCAAGGTTGCCACAACCCTACAATCAAAATATTCCATAATTCTAACACCTAGAGCATTAACTGAGCAGAGCAACTATGCCATGTCTCAGAACCAGAGGAAGAAATCCAGGGCGCAGAACTCTCAAAAAAAGACTGTCTTAGATCACTTTCACCCGGCTGCTTCAGCACCACCAGATCCCTCAGATGAAGATATGTCTGATTCTAACACTCCATACAAGACCCTCTTGGGATCTGCACTAGGTAATACTGGTACTAATAATAATAGACAGTCTGAGGGGGACTCCGAGTCCTTAATTGACACCATCAAAAACTTGCTAGCGGGGCACTATGATTCAATGACAAATAAATTTGATAGATCCCATGCAGACCTCAAGAGGGATATAGCCTCAATAGGAGAATGTACAGATGAACTGGAGAGGAACCAGGAGGATTTAATAATAGACCATACCAATCTTCTCTCCTACTCTGAGAACTTGGCTACCCAAATCTCCTCCCTAGAGGCTAAACTTGCAGATCTCGAGGATAGATCTAGGAGAAACAACCTGAGAATCAGGAAGATCCCTGAAACAGTCTCTCCCCAAGACCTGGATAGCTATCCAAAGGAACTCTTTAAAGAACTAGTCCAAGAGGCGAAGGACTCGGATATCCTGATGGACAGAGCTCACAGAGTGGAGCACCCGCGCTCCCTTTCAACAGATAAACCTAGAGATGTGGTCGCCAGGCTCCATTATTTCATGTTTAAAAATCAGATCATCAATGTTGATATGAGATCCAAAACTCTCCCAGAGAAATTTGAGCAAATACGGATCTTCCCGGACCTGCCAGCACACATGCTCTATCTGAGAAGGACTTATGCAGATTTCACCAAAATTCTGAGAGCCAAGGGCATAAAATACCGGTGGGGTTTCCCTGTGAAACTCCTTATAATAAAAGACAGCCACCTACACACAATCTCGACGCCAGAAGAGGCACGGCTTCTCCTGCAAAAGTGGGGCCTTCTCCCAGAGGACCGAGAAACACCCTCCTCTCGGATGCTCCCACTGAGATCTGGAGCTCCTGAATGGCAACCTCCTCTGCACAGATCTGCTCTGACAGCTAGAAGGCGTCTTTCCAGCCAACGCAACCCTCCGTGATGATGAGCTCTCCATATTCCAACTTCCTCCTTTGAGCCAGGAGACCCAGTAATATGTCGGCCAAGACAAGAAGTGGAGGTTTCTGTGGCTCCAAAGTATCCTTTTACAGTATGCTCCCCTAAACCCTAGGGAAGCCTCAGGACTCTGAGCTATGAATGTTTTGTTTTGATATGCACTTAAGCAGTTATAAAGGCTAGTAGTACAGAGGCCTTACAGTTAGATCAGTTACTCATGACTTAGCTGAGGACATCTGGTCGGTCATGAGAAAATTATGTTTTTGTGTTCTTATATATATTGTGAAGTTAACTGTTGATATCTGCACTATTTATGTTTACCTTTACTGACAGGTTTATACCCTGCAGGTTTTGAGCCCCTACCTCACCCTAAGTTAAGAACTTCCCTAGAGTTAAATCAACACCGCTTATCTGTTTAAACCCTGGAGGTATGGCAAATAGGATATTTAACTGTAAGCACCTTGCTTACCCCTCTCTAATACCTTAGCTAAACTAACTTACCATCCCATGCCTTAGATAATGGCTCACTTTTCCCTCACAGTGATGACCCCTCCTGAGGACTATGCAGGTTAGCTAAAGCTTATACATAAGGTTGTTAAAACCCTTCCATAGATGTGGGCCCCTCCAAAATCCAAATCCCACACCTCTTCACCCCCCCCCCAAATTTTAAGCGCTTAAATAAATGCTTATATAAGAGTGGTTCTAGGACTCTAAAGTTAGTGCTCCCAGAGCTTCCCTGAGCAGTGCTATTACGCACTAGGGATTCTTCAATTTGTGAGAATGAATGTTCAATGCAGATATGTTTTTCTTTCTCTTTTACCTCTTTTTCCCTCCTTCCACTACTTCTTTACCCCTCCTCTCTCCCCACCACCCCAACAGGTTAAACGAACAGGCATCCACCGACACCCCTCTGAAGTTGACCCATGGCGGAGTTAACAATAGCTACCCTAAACACAAAAGGACTTAATACCCCCACTAAACAGAGCCTACTGGTAAGATACTTGAAAAAAATAAATCAACGATTGCATACATACAAGAGACACACTGGACTGATCCGTCCCCACATAGACTTAGATCCATCCTATACCCGATCTGTGAGACGGCCTCCTATACAAATAAAAAAAGAGGTGTCGCCATACTTATAAGACAAGGCGTCAAGTATACCCCCATTACCATAGACAGAGACCCGGAACGCAGATACCTGATACTCGTCTGCTACTTAGATGATACCTTATACACCCTAGTCAATATCTATGTCCCTAATACACATCAGATCCCATTTTTGAGGCAGTTACTAGAGAGGGTGGACCAGCTTAAGAGAGGAACCATACTCCTGTGAGGAGATTTAAATGCAGCCTGGGACCCCTCACTAGACAAGAGGACAGGCAAAGACTCAGACCTTGACAGAGGGGGGTGCCTTTTATCTAAGAGATTCCGTAACCTTATAATGAGACATAACTACTTTGACATCTGGGGATATCTACACACAAAGGAGAGTGATTATACCTTCTATTCCAAGGCACATCACTCTTACTCCCATATTGACTACGTGTTCACAGACTCATGGACCGTAGACAAAGTTCGCTCTGTGAGAATAGTAGTGTGCCCGTGGTTCGATCATGACACTCATGGAGGCTAGCTGACTACCTGATTAAAAACCCTTGGACTCAACAGACAGCGTCTGATTTACAGGACTTTTTCAAATGGAATGACACCAAACAAACGACGGACACTAACTTATGGGCGACTATGAAGGCTTTCCTTAGAGGCACATTCTTAAAAAGAGCGGTGTGGTTGAGGCAAGATAGGGGTGCCACCTTAGCACAACTTTTTGAAGAGCTCAGGCCCTTAGAACTACAGAATAAACTACACCCTGACCCTACACTGGCTAGTCGTATTGGACAGCTCCAAGCTGAGATTACGACCAAGGACACGGCTTGTATGCAAGAATCTCTACTCAAATTTAGAAAACTGTTTTACTATCAGGGAAACAGGGCGGATAGATTATTGGCTACTAAACTTAGGGCTAGAACCAAAGCTACACAAATTCAAAAGATATCTCACCTTGGCAAAACCCTCCATGCCCTAGAGATATAGGAGAGGCTTTTATGGCCTACTATAGAGACCTGTAAAATCTGGATACCTGACCACATATCCCTAGAGCGGACTCGCACTCCGTCACAGCTTTTCTCTCATCCCTAAACCTCCCTACCCTAAATGCAGATACGGCAGACCACTTCGCAAACCCCATAACCCACTCTGAAATTAAAGAAGCTATTAGGTCTTTTAAATTACACAAGGCCCCTGGAGCAGATGGGTATACCCCCTTATTTTACAAGACTTATGCTAATGTCCTCATTCCATACCTCCAGCGCCTGTTCGGTGAAACCTTTGAAAGCGGCTCCCTACCTCGAGAATTCCTGGAAGCTTCCATATTGACCATACCAAAAGAGGGTAAAGACCCGTCATTGTGCCAGAGCTACCGGCCCATATCACTCATCAACCTAGACATAAAGATTTTTTCCAAGATAGTCGCCACTAGATTAAGTCAGCTGCTCCCGGGTGTAGTCCACAGAGACCAGGTAGGCTTTGTGATAAATCGTCAGGGCACTGATAGCACACGCCACCTATTAAATTTATTTGCAGAGGCCAATAGGTCCGAAAGAACCCTTCTCACCCTGTCGTTTGATGCTGAAAAGGCGTTTGACAGGGTGAGATGGGACTACCTCATGGCAGTCCTGAAAGCAGTGGGCCTTCCTGAGGGCTACCGCAGAGCAGTGGGAGCTCTCTATTCCTGTCCGACCGCCAGAGTTAGAAGTCTGTGATTTTGTTCCCGACCTTTTGAACTTAGGAATGGAACCCGACAGTGGTGCCCTCTGTCCCACCTCCTCTTTGTGCTCACTATTGAACCATTGGCTGCCGCCATTTGGACAAAAAAGGATATCAAGGGAATATATGTACATGGGACATATCAGAAGCTCAGCTTATTTGCAGACGACCTGACTGCCTTCCTGATGGACCCAGACCAATCTCTTCCTTATCTCCTTGACCTCTTTGACTTCTTTGGCGAATTGTCCTATTACAAACTCAATGTTACTAAGACAGAGGTCTACCCATTACATATCCCCATGACCCAACTATGTACCCTAAAGAGTCAATACCAGTTTAAATGGAATTTAAAAGGCATCAGACACCTAGGTGTCTTCCTTTCCCATGACTTTAAAAATGTAGTAATGACTAATTATGATCATCTCCTTCAGAATCTCAAACAGACGCTAAAATTGAAAATGAAATTTCCTGGATGGGAAGAATATCCGCATTCAAAATTATGCTTCTTCCGAAAATCACTTACTTATATAAATCTCTCCCGTTACAACTCCCCAACACATACTTAGATAGCTTCCAATTGATATTAAACAAATATGTTTGGTCAAACTCACGCCCACGTATAGCAAGTAAAATATTGCAGGCACCTATAGATAGAGGAGGACTGGGCCTCCCCAACCTCCGAGTATACTACGAGGCCACTATGCTTATGCATATAGCAGGCTGGGGTATCAAAAGGGAACTTCCCCGCTGGTACGATATGGAACAAGCTTCCTTGCCCCATGGTATTCTATTGTCAGACCTGATATGGATCCCACAACACTGCAGACTTCTTCCCTCTTCACCTAATCCGGTGATAAAACACTGCCTCTCCATGTGGCTTAAATTGCGCCACTCCCCTCAGGTGGCCCCTCATCCATCCCCTGTACACGGTATACAGGGTCTCCTTATGGGCCTACCGGACTCAAGCTCCTCTAGCTGGTCTGCTCTCTCCATCACAACCATACAAGACATGCATATCGGTGGGACTTGGGCCTTAGGCCCAGAACTTATTTCACACTACAAGATCCCACGCAAACTGCACTTTGAAGTCACCCGCTTCAGATCCCTAATATATAGATGTAATTTCTTCAAAACTGAACTGCGTGACACAACAATATGGGAAGCTAGGTGGAAGATGGGAATACAGGACCACAGAACACTCACAACGCATTACCAATGTTTATTAAACTACCCTATCTTACAAAAGACACACAATATATTAGCTTGGGAAAAAGAACTAGATAAAGTATTTGAAGCCCAAGCTTGGATGACAGCAATAGCCGACACCAGACAGACAATACATAGCATAACATTTTTCGAATTGTTCTACAAACTCTTAATAGATGGCACTGGGTTCCCAACAGGGTACATAGATTTTCCCCAGGTACCTTGGATAGGTGCTGGAGGGGATGCGGCCAGAGGGGAGATGATGTCCACAATTGGTGGAGTTGCCCAGAATTACAGCAGTTATGGACCAAAGTCCTAAACCTGATAAGACTCCTCTCTATACCTGTGAGTTGGGGCCCTGAGACTTGCTTACTGCATCTGAACATGTCTAAAACCCTGAAACCCCAGAAACAGCTCCTTACCTACCTCTTGATGTCTACCAAACTTGCTATAGCAAGGTATTAGAAACAACTGCCTCTACCTTAGGTAAAGTTCTCGAGATTATGTCCCATGTTAAAACAATGGAAGAGGCAGTTTGTATAAATAACGGAACCATAGATTTACACACCACCACATGGGCTCCATGGGAGATGCTTCCTCAAAGAGCGATGTCTGAAACCTAAATCCATAAACAATTCCCCTACACCCCTCCCCCTTCTTCCCTTACCTCCCCCTGACCACTATCTTTCCTCCCCTTTTTTTTTTCTCTTGCCTTCCTTATCCCTGCTGCTTTCTCTTTATATTTGATACTTATATGATTACTTTTGATACTGCATCTCACCGCCTCAAGAATAATAAGAGGTGAGAAATTATACTATGCATAATATTCTCCGAAATATCCATTAATGTGACCCAATGTTATTTCAGTGTTTTAATTATAATATCTTTGTTCATGGAGCAGTGGTTTACAGCTCCTACAAGTTTTTAATGGGCACTCCTCTTCACAGAGACAGATACAGAGACTGTTAACAACCTATATGAGGGTCCAGAAATTTGTATACCTGTATTATTTGAAAAATGTTTGAGGCCTATGACAACTGGCTGGACTCCTGTAGGAGTCTGGAGACTGTACCCTCAATAAAAATTATAATAATAAAAAAAAAAGTTAATTTACAAATTTTTTATTGATTTTATGGCAAGACAGGAAGCTTCATATTTTGCATTAACCTTTACTGACTTCCAAAACAGCAGCAAAGAACAAGTAACATAGAAACAAAAAATAGCCAATCAGCAAAGAGTAGATAATATAACCAAAAAGTAACATGAAATAACTTCCTCTTTTCTTTGCTGCCTTCCAGACAGCAGGTGATGTATCTCCTATTTGTGCAGTTTATATATTTTATCCTTGGATTAAAGGGACACTCAATCAAAATTAAACTTTCATTATTCAGATAGAGCATGCCATTTTAAACAACTTTCCAATTTACTTCCATTATCTAAATGTGCACAGTCTTTTTATATTTAAACTTTTTCAGTCACCAGCTCCTAATGAGCATGTGCAAGAATAAGTGTGTATGCATTTGTGAATGGCTGATGGCTGTCACATGGTACGTGTATGCATTTGTGAATGGCTGATGGCTGTCACATGGTACAGGGGGAGTGGAAAAAGACATAACTTAAAATTGTCAGAAAAAAAAATCTACTACTCATTTGAAGTTCAGACTAAGTGCTATTGTATTGTTGTGTTATCTTGAATTTGTTGATTATGCAAATCTACTGTGTTGACTGGTCCTTTAAGTATTATCTAATTGTAAAATCAAAACTATTTCTTTATTAAACGATTTCTTTATTATAATTTAATCTTTCCTAAACTTGAGTTTCTTTTGGATCTTTATCCTTTCTAACTGTCATTTATTCAAATTTTCTTTTGAAATCTGTATCTAATCTATCTGTCTTTCTAATACTCAAATAGCTCCATAACTTGTATTCCTTTTTAAATAGTAGGTTTATAGTCGTTGGTGATATAGTGCAGCCTGCCCCTTGCTTGCTGCCGCTGCATGTGTCTGCCTCTGGGACTATTAGTCCTAATCTACCCTTCATGGCAGCCATTACCTACCAACATTGTTAGCAGGTGATCTTCTCATAGTTAGTACCGATGGGTGATCCCATGGCCGTTTTCGGCCTTGTCCTGCTGACGATCTTGCTAGCATCACATGGCCTGTAGGCCGCCAATCTCCCCCATCTTCGGCAGATGCGCATCAGGCCGTTGCATCTTACGGCCTGATGCACGCGCTGCTATGCTAGTAACATTCAAAGATACAACAGTGGACTTATAGTGCAAAATAATTTATATTTAAGGAAAATATATATACCGATACTATACTATAGAACTATAAAGGTTCTTAACCCTTTCACTGCTAGGTCCCACTTTTCCCCTAACAGGTTTTTTATGATATATTTATACAAACTATGGTCTAGTGCTCTGAGTTAGCTTAATGGTTAGAGCAACAACGTAAAAATTCCGCAACACAGGTTTTATTCCCAATACAGGGAGTAAAATATTTGGTATTGTTTTTGCCTGATGCTGCAGGGACTCCGGTTCTGTCCCTGCTTGGCATTTTTATATATTTAATTTATAAATTACTTTTTTCCTAGAAGCAGCTTTTTGTTAGCTGTGGTACTTAGAAACCCTTATTTTAATTATATTGATCTATTGATTAATGTAATTAAATACTCATTTACATAGATCATCTAGGTAAGTTTACTAAACTTAAACTTGCCAGGATGTCAGCTTTAAGTTTTAAATAACAGTACTGTTTATGATGAGATACTGTATTCACCCCCTTTTTCTAGTATAAAATAATATTTCTACGGTGCAGGTGCAAATATGGAATCCGCAGATATTCTGTTATGAATGGACAATCGGCTGGGTGGCACTCATTCGAAAACCTTGTCAGATCTCACCTTCCAATTCTATCAGTTTTGCTTGGAGCTCAGGATTTCTGTTCGAGCCCAATTCATCCCAGGCTTATCCAATTTCACAGCAGACTGGTTTTCTCACCATTGGAGGGACTCCAGCAATGCTGAACCGTCAAGTCTTTCTAGAAATCTGTAGTTTTTTTGCCCCCCTCTTGGTGGACCTTTTCGTGTTGCGGACCAATCACCAGTTACCGAGATTTTACAGTTGGCTCCCAGATCCGGACAGCGAAGGAGTGCACGCTTTTCTGCAAGTTTGGCCTTCCAACAGGGCTTACACCTTCCCTGTTTTCAATCTTCTGGCAAGTACGCTCTTGTGCGTTCAACGATTCCAACCTTGGTTTGATCCCCTTCTGGAGATGTGCTCTTCCCCTCCTCGCCTGCTTCCCAATCTTCCCAATCTTTTGGTGGATGCCCAGAATCATCCTAATCCTCTCTTGATTCAGGGCCACCTGAACCTCCTGGCTTGGCAGATTTCAGGGGATCCTGGTCCTCCGAGGGCCTTTAGCGAGATGCCTCCCTCCTCTTGCGTGAATTGTGGGCCAGGTACTAGAAAATCGTATGCTTCAGCCTGGGCAGTCTGGGTTCATTGGTGCATGGGAAGGAATGTTGATACCTTTTCTTTCTCTCCTTCCATGATTGTAAATTTTCTTCCCAAACTGTTTTCTCAAGGGAAAGCTTAACGCACGGTCAATCTGTTTCATTCATCCAGTTCAGCGGTGCATCTTCCTTTTGAGGGTGTCCCTGCAGGTAGGCATCCTTTAGTCTGCCGCCTTCTTTGGGCCATTTGGTTTAAGAAACCTCCCCAACCTTGTTATTCGAGTCTTTGGAATGTCAATTTGGTTCTCTCTTTCCTTAGAAATTGGCTCGCTAACGCTTCTCTTTCTCTTAAGCAATTGCCGCTAAGTTGGCCATGCTTCTCTGCTTGGTTTCTTTCCGTCGGGTCTCTGACATCAGGGCCCTGGATGTTCATTCCATCTCCTTTTCCCCTGAGGGCATTACCTTTGCCATTTCTCGCAGGACCAAATCATCCTTGAAAGCTTTGTTTTACCCTTACTTTTCTACAGAACTTCAAATTTGTGTAGCTCTTTGCCTTAAAACCTACTTGGCCAAGACTGAAAGCCTTCATAGAGCCCTGTCAGGTCCTCTGCTTATTTATTTTGTGCCTCCTCACCGCTTGGTCTCTTCCCCTAGCTTGGCGAGATGGGTTGTCGGATGCAGGAGTCTCACCCTCATTTGGAGCCCACTCTGTCAGAGGGGCTGCGGCCTCTCAAGCTTTCTTGTCAGGTTGCAATCTACTTATTGGCAGCAGCAGATTGATCTTCAGCCTCTGTGTTCTCTCAGTTCTATTTCAAAACTGTTCCTCATGCCTTACATTCTGTTCTTTCTGGGCGTTAAAATATGCAAAATATGAAGCCTCCTGTCTTGCCATAAAATTTAGATTATTATAACCTTGGTGACTAATTAATTTACATTTTATTAAAGACAGGAGGCAAATATTTTCCCTCCTTAATAAAATGGACAGCTCTCATTCTTTTGGATGATGAATCATCCAATAAAATGAGAGCTGTTTAAATCCTATTGGCTGATTTGAACAGCCAATGAGATTTTAGCAGCTCTAATTCCGATTTTTTTTGTTAGAGTTAGATTTTTTATTTTGGGGGGTTGGTTGGGTGGTGGGTTTTACTGTTGGGGGGTTGTTTGTATTTTTTTACAGGTAAAAGAGCTGTTTAACTTAGGGCAATGCCCTACAAAAAGCCATTTTAAGGGCTATTGGTAGTTTATTGTAGGCTAGGGTTTTTTATTTTGGGTGGGCTTTTTTATTTTTTATAGGGCTATTATGATTAGATGTAATTCTTTTTTATTTTGGATAATTTAGTTTTTTAGTTTTCGGAATTTAGTGTTTGTTATTTTTTGTAATTTAGTATTTTTTTGTAATTAGTTTGTAATTTTTAGAGTAGTGTTAGGATTTTTTCAATGTGTAGTTTAGTTTTATTTAATTGGTAGTTAGTTTAATATTATTTTAATAGTTATATTAGTTTAATTGTTAGTTTAAACTTAGTTCTTTAAATTTGACAGGTAAGTTTTAATTTAATTTAAGCTAGGGAAATTGTAATTTTAATATAAAGTTAGGGGGGCGTTAGGTTTAGGGGTGAATAGTTTAATGTAGTTTATTGCGATGTGGGGGGCTTTTGGTTTAGGGGTTAATAGTTTACTTTAGTATATTTCTTTGTGGGGGGCTTGCAGTTTAGGGGTTTATAGGTTTATTATAGTGGCGGCAGAGTAATAATATTTAAATAGTGTTTGCGATGCTGGAGGGCGGCGGTTTAGGACGTTAATAACTTTATTATAGTGGTGACGATGTCGGGGAGCGGCGGAATAGGGATTAATAATTATTTTTAGTGGCGGCGATGTCGGGAGCAGCAGATTAGGGGTTAATAAATTTAATATAGTATTTGCAATGCAGAAGGGGCTCGGTTTAGGGGTTAATAGGTAGTTTTGTAGCATAAAACTCATAACTACTGCTTTTAGATTGCGGAACGGATCTTGTCGGTATAGGCTGCAAAGCAAGCTTTTTAGCCTGACCGCAAAACTCGTAATGGCAGCGCGATGGAAGTCCCATGAAAAAACGTCATTTTTATTTTACGAGTGCAGGACTGACGTTGTGTTACAGGCTAAAAGGCTTGTGGTACAGCTAAGACTTGTAATGGCTGCGGTGCTGTTTTAACGCTGAAATGGCCATTTGTTCAGTGTTAAAACACGAACGCAAAACTCGTAATCTAGGTGAATGATAGCTATTTGGGTATTAGAAAGATAGATAAGATACAAATTTCAAAAGAAAGTTTGAATAAATGACAGTTAGAAAGGATAAAGATCCAAAAGAAACTCAAGTTTAGGAAAGATTAAAATTTAATAAAGAAATTGTTTAATAAAGAAATAGTTTTGATTTTACAATTAGATAATACTTAATCCAAGGATAAAATATATACATTTTGCACAAATAGGAGATACATCACCTGCTGTCTGGAAGGCAGCAAAGAAAAAAGGAAGTTATTTCATGTTACTTGTTGGTTATATTATCTTCTCTTTGCTGATTGGCTGTTTTTTGTTTCTATGTTACTTGTGCTTTGCTGCTGTTTTGGAAGTCAGTAAAGATTAGTGCAAAATATTCGCCTCCCGTCTTTAATAAAATCTAGATTATTTAGTCACCAAGGTTATAATAATCTGAATTATACACAACAAAAGATGCCATATGGTTATAAAAAAAAATATCCAAGTCAATGTGACTAAATAAAAATGTGTTAAGAAAAATTAGGAAAAACATAGGGCATTTAAATAATTCAGAGAAAAAGTACAGATTCAGCATTTCACATATATAAGGGATGTAACAAAAAATGCATAAGAGCAATCAGATTAGTCAAAACTTTAAATAAAATAGTAATTGCAAAGGATTCTAAGACAAACCCTAAAAGGTTTTTTTAAGTACAAAAATGACAAAAAATCTAAGAAGGAAAATATAGGTACGTTAAAACATAACAGGAAACAATGGAAGAGATATTACAACAAACTAGAACATGCAAGCCTCTACCAAAAAATAAGTTATCTCTATAGGATATCAGTAAAAAAACTGGATAATATCAAAGAGGCATAGATGCAAGGGAAGAAAGCATAATTCTGATTACATTATGCATATATGTTCAAGGCCCATATACATGGGGCCCCATCCGATATGCAGCGTCGCCCGCAAAAGCCGGCGACGCCAGAATTTGCGCTAGTTTGGTATCCTATATACGGCGTAACATAGACGTTACGCTCGTATATTTCACCCTTTGGCCGTAGTTTTTTTTGCCCATAGACTGACATAGAAAATACGCGCAATTTGGTATCCAATATACAGCGCAAGGTCTTACATGGCGAAAATGGAGAAATCTTACTCCATTTTCACCTTGCCACAAAATGCACCCGTAGCAGGGCTTGTGCTGAGTATTGGAGCACCGTAACTCCCTAAAATGCCTGCAAAAAAAAAATAACACCTAACGCATGCGCAATGTCTATCTACCTGTCAACCGCAATCCCCCACCAATATACCTAATAAAGTGTATTAACCCCTAAACCGCCGTTCCCAGACCCCGCCGCCACTAAATAAAGTGTTTAACCCCTAAACCGCCGCTTCCGGACCCCGCCGCCACCTACATTAAATGTATTACCCCCTAATCTGACCCCCCCTACACCGCCGCCACCTACATTAAATATATTAACCCCTAATCTGACCCCCCTACACCGCCGCCACTTACATTAAATATATTACCCCCTAAACCTAAGTCTAACCCTAACACCCCCTAACTTAATTATTATTTAAATAAATCTAAATAATATTAATATTATTAACTAAAGTATTCCTATTTAAAACTAAATACTTTTACAGGTAACTTTGTATTTATTTTAACTAGGTGCAATAGTTATTAAATAGTTAATAACTATTTAATAGCTACCTAGTTAAAATAATTACAACATTACCTATAAAATAAATCCTAACCTAAGCTACAAATACACCTAACACTAAACTATCAATAAATTAATTAAATAAATTAACTACAATTATCTAAACTAAAATACAATTAAATAAACTAAACTATATTACAAAAAACCCCCACTAAATTACAAAAAATAAAAAAACATTACAAGAAGTTTAATCTAATTACACCTAATCTAAGCCCCCTAATAAAATAAAAAGCCCCCCAAAATAATACAATTTCCCTACCCTAAACTAAATTACAAATAGCCCTTAAAAGGGCTTTTTGCGGGGCATTGCCCCAAAGTAACCAGCTCTTTTACCAGGCCTTAAAAGGACTTTTTGTGGGGCATTGTCCCAAAGTAATCAGCTCTTTTACCTGTAAAATAAAAGCAATACAATACCCCCCCAACACCACCCACACACCCCTACTCTAAAACCCACCCGATTCCCCCTTAAATAAACCCCATTGAAGATCACCCTACCTTGAGCCGTCTTCACCCAACCTGGCCGAACTCTTAATCCGATGCGGGCACAAGTAGTCCTCCAGCCGGGCAGAAGTCTTCATCCGATCGGGGCAGAAGAGGTCCTCCATCCGGCAGAAGTCTTCATCCAAGCGGCATCTTCTATCTTCATCCTTGCGGCGATGAGCGGCTCCATCTTGAAGACCTCCGGCGCGGAAGATCCTCCTCGGCCGACGACTACCCAACGAATGACTGGTCCTTTAAATGACGTCATCCAAGATGGCGTCCCTCGAATTCCAATTGGCTGATAGGATTCTATCAGCCACCTGCCCATACTTACCTCATTAAATTGGGGTTACACTTGTGAGTAGGGAATACCCTAAGTCGTTTTTGTTTTTATATATATTTGTTTAATTTTATTAAATTGATCTGCACCATGAGAGGTGTTTCTGTGCGCTTGTTTTTTTAGATCTCTGCAGCTGTACTACTTTACTCAAATTGAACCTTGAGTTGTTTTGTGACGAGTAGCACTGAACATCACTCTCTAATTTCAATGAAGTATCACCATCAGAAGGATGACTTTTTTTATTTATTTATATACTGGATTTCTTAAATTTTGATAAGTATTTGGATATATCTTTTTCACCTTATCATATTTTGTAATCCTCTCTAGCAGTTTTAATTTACACTGCTGTATATAACTTGTTTATTATAACATTATAATACTATCTGCATTATATTTGATTGTGAGTGTGCGCAACTCAGCTTTACAGTGGTGATACTCACTCTGTTGAGTTCACCACTGTAATTTTGTGTTTGTAGTTTAGATAATTGTAGTTAATTTATTTAATTAATTTATTGATAGTGTAGTGTTAGGTGTATTTGTAACTTAGGTTAGGATTTATTTTACAGGTAATTTTGTAATTATTTTAACTAGGTAGCTATTAAATAGTTATTAACTATTTAATAGCTATTGTACCTAGTTAAAATAAATACAAAGTTACCTGTAAAATAAATATAAATCCTAAAATAGCTACAATGTAATTATTAATTATATTGTAGCTATCTTACGGCTAGATTTAGAGTTCTGCGGCCAAAGGGGTGCGTTAGCTACGCATGTATTTTTTCCCCCGCACCTTTTAAATACCACTGGTATTTAGAGTTCACAGAAGGGCTGTGTTAGGCTCCAAAAATGGAGCGTAGAGCAGAATTTACCGCCACTGCAACTCTCAATACCAGCGGTGCTTACGGACGCGGCCAGCTTCAAAAACGTGCTCGTGCACGATTCCCCAAAAATGAAACAATGGGGCAGTTTGGGCTGAAAAAAAACCTAACACCTGCAAAAAAGCAGCGTTCAGCTCCTAACACAGCCCCATTGTTTCCTATGGGGAAACACTTCCTATGTCTGCACCTTACACCCTAACATGTACCCGAGTCTAAACACCCCTAGCCTTATACTTATTATCCCCTAATCTGCCGCCCCCGCTATCACTGACCCCTGCATATTATTTTTAACCCCTAATCTGCCGCTCCGTACACCGCCGCAACCTACATTATACCTATGTACCCCTAATCTGCTGCCCCTAACACCGCCGACCCCTATATTATATTTATTAACCCTTAATCTGCCACCCCCAATGTCGCCGCCACCTACCTACAATTATTAACCCCTAATCTGCCGACCGGACCTCACCGCTACTATAATAAATGTATTAACCCCTAAAGCTAAGTCTAACCCTAACACTAACACCCCCCTAAGTTAAATATAATTTTTATCTAACGAAATAAAATAAATTTTATTAAATAAATTAATCCTATTCAAAGCTAAATACTTACCTGTAAAATAAACCCTAATATAGCTACAATATAAATAATAATTATATTGTAGCTATTTTAGGATTAATATTTATTTTACAGGCAACTTTGTATTTATTTTAACCAGGTACAATAGCTATTAAATAGTTAATAACTATTTAATAGCTACCTAGTTAAAATAATTACAAAATTACCTGTAAAATAAATCCTAACCTAAGTTACAATTAAACTTAACACTACACTATCAATAAATAAAATATAGCTGCAAGCAGCGATAGGGGTGGCCACGCGCATCGCCTTTGCAAAGCATACAAGCTGCATATGGCTACACAGCATATTTCACAGCTTTAACATAAGCGATTGCAAAGAAATCACATTTTCGAAATTTTCGAGTAAACCAATATGGCTGCCATAGCTTGTGACCAATTCCTTCAACATGAACAACTGTGACTCTAGGTCACAATATAAGGTTATACAGCAAGATTCACAGTTCTAACATAAGCAGTTGCAGAGAAAATAGATTTGTGAAATTTTCGCATAAAACAAAATGGCTGCCAGATCACATGATATACATCCTCCATATTATGCACAATAATTCTCACCATAGATGTCAATTAACATGGCAAAAATAAAGCATTTTCGTGAAACGGTTTTTGTTTTATTAATAATTTAAATATATCGTTAAGTGTTTTTGAACAATTCAAAATGGCTGCCAAACCACATTACGTATCAACTTCTCTTGAACAAATCTGAATGTTAGTCATAAGCTAACTCTGTAAACAAAATTTCAAGTCTGTGCCATAAGCGGTTTTCGAGAAGAAGATTTTTGTAGTTTTTAAAAACAGAGCATACGAAACAAAATGGCTGCCAAGCTATGCTTTGTATGGCTTTCAAATTGCACATACTAATGCTCACTATAGAATTCTACAATTTGCATTAGTTTCATGAAAATTGGCAAAAGTTTTATTTTACGAAGGCGACTGCGCAGTGTGAATTCTTACTGAAATATTGTCTTTGAGGGTTATGACTATGTGTAATCATGTGTCTATTACACTGTAATATTGTTAAATATTGTAAAATGAATGCATAAAATGCAAGTTTCCGCAATTAAATGTCGATAAAAATGTTAATGTCTCACGGCAGCCATGTTTATTAAGGAAAAATTGCAGTTTGAACAAACTTGGTAGAGGACGTTGCAAGGAGTATATGTGCAAAATTGTGCTTTACTGCACTAAGCGGTTTAAGAGAAGAAGATGTTTAAAGATTTTCGCAAAATGCAAGATGGCTGCTACATCATGTGACCAAGGCACTTCTGTTGAGCAATGGCAAATCTAGGTCATAGCAGCACTGAGCAAAGCAAGTTTTAATGTTGTAACATAAGTAGTTCCAGAGCTGAATATTTTTAAGCGTTTCTCGAAATTTGTCGCAAAAAAACAATATGGCTGTGTAACCTTATGACCTATGAGATCAATGTTGCATGAGATGTAGCATTGCAATAGGGTGTACCAGCATACCTGATTTAGGAGTTTAGCATAAGTAATTTGTGTTTTGTGAGCAATTGACTCAAAAGAGGCAGTATTGAATTACAAGTAATTACGATAAACAGAAAACCGATATTGCTGCCGCATCATGTGACTGATTCTCTCCTAATGAGCCATTTTGAATCTAGGTCACAATATAAGACTGTACAGCAAATTTCACAGTTCGTACATAAGCGGTTGCAGAGAAAATAGACTTTCAAAATTTTCGCGTAAACCAAGATGGCTGCCCGATCATAAGATATACAGCTTCCATATTACGCACAATAGTGCTCACTATAGATGTCAGTAAACATGGCAAAAATAAAGCATTTTTGTAAAACAGTTTTTGTTTTATTATTAATTTTAAAATATCGTTTTTGAACAATTCAAAATGGCTGCCAAAGCAGCCATGTTGATTATGGAAAAATCGCAATTTTAACAAACTTGGTAGAGGAACTTGCAAGGAGCATATGTGCAAAATTGCGCTTTATTGCACTAAGCGGTTTAAGAGAATAAGATGTTTAAAGATTTTCACAAAATGCAAGATGGCTGCTACATCATGTGACCAAGGCACTTCTGTTGAACAATGGCAAATGTAGGTCATAGCAGCAATGAGCACAGCAACTTTCAAAGTTGTAACATTAGCAGTTCCAGAGATAAAGATTATTAAGCATTTCTCAAAATTTGTCGCAAAAAGCAATATGGCTGCATAACCTTATGACCTATGAGTTCAATATTGCATGAGATGTAGCAGAGCAATAGGCTGTACCAGCATACCTGATTTCAAGAGCTTTGCTTTAGCAGTTCAAAAGTTATGGGCAATAGAAAAAGTGGCGTAATAATAATAATAATAAAAATAATAATAATAATAATAATAATAATAATAATAATAATAATAATAATAATCCTGACAATAACAATGGGTTGTCCTGCAACTTCGTTGCATGGCCACCTAATTAAATAAACTACCTACAATTACCTACAATTATATCAACTAAACTAAATTACAAAAAAAAAACAAACACTAAATTACAAAAAAAAACAAACACTAAATTTACAAAAAATAAAAAAAGATTACAAGAATTTTAAACTAATTATACCTACTCTAAGCCCCCTAAAAAAATAACAAAGCCCCCCAAAATAAAAAAAATGCCCTACCCTATTCTAAAATAAAAATTGTAAAGCTCTTTTACCTTACCAGCCCTTAAAAGGGCCTTTTGCGGGGCATGCCCCAAAGAATTCTGCTCTTTTGCCTGTAAAAAAAACCCATACAATACCCCCCCCCAACATTACAACCCACCACCCACATACCCCTAATCTAACCCAAACCCCCCTTAAATAAACCTAACACTACCCCCCTGAAGATCTTCCTACCTTGAGTCGTCTTCACTCAACCGAGCCGAATTCTTCATCCAATCCGGGCGATGTCTTCATCCAAGCAGGGGCTGAAGAGGTCCATCATCCGGCTGAAGTCTTCATCCAAGCGGGCGCTGAAGAGGTCCATCATCCGGCTGAAGTCTTCATCCAAGCGGGGGCTGAAGAGGTCCATCATCCAGCTGAAGTCTTCTATCAAGCGGCATCTTCAATCTTCTTTCTTCCGGCTCCATCTTCATCCCGCCGACACGGAACATCCTTCCTCCACGACAAACTCCTGACGAATGAAGGTTCCTTTAAGGGACGTCATCCAAGATCGCGTCCCTCGAATTCCGATTGGCTGATAGGATTCTATCAGCCAATCGGAATTAGGTAGGAATAATCTGATTGGCTGATGCAATCAGCCAATCAGATTCAAGTTCAATCCGATTGGCTGATTGGATCAGCCAATCAGATTGAGCTCGCATTCTATTGGCTGATCGGAACAGCCAATAGAATGCGAGCTCAATCTGATTGGCTGATTGGATCAGCCAATTGCATTGAACTTGAATCTGATTGGCTGATTCCATCAGCCAATCAGATTATTCCTACCTTAATTCCGATTGGCTGATAGAATCCTATCAGCCAATCGGAATTCGAGGGACGCCATCTTGGATGACATAATTTAAAGGAACCTTCATTCGTCGGGAGTTCGTCGTGGAGGAAGGATGTTCCGCGTCGGCGGGATGAAGATGGAGCCGGAAGAAAGAAGATTGAAGATGCCGCTTGATAGAAGACTTCAGCCGGATGGAAGACCTCTTCAGCCCCCGCTTGGATGAAGACATCGCCTGGATTGGATGAAGAATTCGGCTCGGCTGAGTGAAGACGACTCAAGGTAGGAAGATCTTCAGGAAGGTAGTGTTAGGTTTATTTAAGGGGGGTTTGGGTTAGAGTAGGGGTGTGTGGGTGGTGGGTTTTAATGTTGGGGGGGTTGTATTTTTATTTTACAGGCAAAAGAGCTGTTTTCTTTGGGGCATGCCCCGCAAAAGGCCCTTTTAAGGGCTGGTAAGGTAATAGAGCTGGTATCTTTTAAATGTAGAATAGGGTAGGGAATTTTTTTTATTTTGGGGGGCTTTGTTATTTTATTAGGGGGCTTAGAGTAGGTGTAATTAGCTTAAAATTGTTGTAATATTTTTATAATGTTTGTAAATTATTTTTCTATTTTTTGTAACTTAGTTCTTTTTTTATTTTTTGTACTTTAGTTAGTGTATTTATTTGTATTTATTTGTAGGTATTTGTATTTAATTTATTTAATTTATTTAATGATAGTGTAGTGTTAGGTTTAATTGTAACTTAGGTTAGGATTTATTTTACTGGTAATTTTGTATTTCTTTTAGCTATTTAGTTATTAAATAGTTAATAACTATTTAATAGCTATTGTACCTAGTTAAAATAAATACAAAGTTGCCTGTAAAATAAATATAAATCCTAAAATAGCTACAATATAATTATTATTTATATTGTAGCTATTTTAGGGTTTATTTTACAGGTAAGTATTTAGCTTTAAATAAGATTAATTTATTTAATAAGATTTATTTTATTTCGTTAGATTTAAATTATATTTAATTTAGGGGGTGTTAGTGTTAGGGTTAGACTTAGCTTTAGGGGTTAATACATTTATTAGAGTAGCGGTGACGTCCGGTCGGCAGATTAGGGGTTAATACTTGAAGTTAGGTGTCGGCGATGTTAGGGAGGGCAGATTAGGGGTTAATACTATTTATTATAGGATTTTAGAGGTGGTAGTGAGGCGGATTAGGGGTTAATAACTTTATTATAGTAGCGGTGAGGTCCAGTCGGCAGATTAGGGGTTAATAATTGTAGGTAGGTAGGTTAATAAATATTATGTAGGTGTCGGCGGTGTTAGGGGCAGCAGATTAGGGGTACATAGGGATAATGTAGGTGGCGGCGGTGTGCGGTCGGCAGATTAGGGGTTAAAAAAATTTAATAGAGTGGCGGCGATGTCGGGGGGCCTCGGTTTAGGGGTACATATGTAGTTTATGGGTGTTAGTGTACTTTAGAGCACAGTAGTTAAGAGCTTTATGAACCGGCGTTAGCCCAGAAAGCTCTTAACTCCTGGTTTTTCTCTGCGGCTGGAGTCTTGTCGTTAGATTTCTAACGCTCATTTCAGCCAAGACTCTAAATACCGGCGTTAGGAAGATCCCATTGAAAAGATAGGATACGCAATTGGCGTAGGGGGATCTGCGGTATGGAAAAGTCGCAGCTGGAAAGTGAGCGATAGACCCTTTCATGACTGACTCTAAATACCAGCGGGTGGTAAAAACCAGCGTTAGGACCCCCTAACACTGGTTTTGACGGCTAACTCAGAACTCTAAATCTAGGCGTTAGGGTTTATTTTATAGGTAAGTATTTAGTTTTAATTAGAAATTATTTAGTTAATGATATTAATATTATTTAGATTTATTTAAATAATAATTAGGTTAGGGGGTGGTAGGGTTAGACTTAGGTTTAGGGGTTAATATATTTAATGTAGGTGGCGGCGGTGTAGGGGGATCAGATTAGGGGTTAATATATTTAATGTATGTGGCGGCGGTGTAGGGGGATCAGATTAGGGGTTAATATATTTAATGTAGGTGCTGGTGGTGTAGGGGGGTCAGATTAGGGGTTAATATATTTAATGTAGGTGGCGGCGGGGTCCGGGAGCGGCGGTTTAGGGGTTAATACATTTATTATTAGGAGTGAGAGGGGGGATTGCGGATATAGGGGTATACATTTCGGGATGATGTTTGGGAGGCGTGTTATACAGTTACGGGAGATTTAATACTTTAGTTAGCTTTTGTAGGCGACGGCAGTTTCTAAGGTGCCGTAAGTCACTGGCGACTCCAGAAATTTGTACTTACGCTTATTTCTGGACATCGCTAGTTTGTCCGACTTACGGCACTTTAGCAACGGCCGGCGGCAATTGTTTGAGACCAGAGATAAAAAATTAGGAATGGAGGAAAGGAGTTTTAATTATCAACAATGTAAATGTTGTTTTACTGTAAAAGCAATCAAATTGTGGAACTCATTGCCTACAGAAGTAGAGACTGGCAATATTTTAGCTAAATTTAAAAATGGTTTAGATACATTTCTGGCTAGAAAAAGATTTCAGTGATATGATTGCTTGTGGGTCACCTTCCTAAATGTATTAATGTAAGTTGAATTGGCAGCTTCTTAATGTATACCAGGTAGGATCTGTATAGGTTTATTTTCTTTCAAACTCTACAATGTAACTATCTTACTATGGGCCAGATTACAAGTGGAGTGCTAACAAAAGTTAAGTTGTAATACCAGCATGCTAATGTGCGCTAGTATTACAAGCAAAGTGAACGCGACATAGGAGAGTGTGTATGGCTGTCGTATTCAAAGCTCTTTTCAGGGCTGCTAAAACAGGAAACTTTATGCTCATTTGTAACTAATTTAGCAGCATATTTTTTAATGTGTCAAAGGCAAAATGTGTCTATACATATTTCTCTATTAAATTATTGTATTTTACGTTTTGATTAAATTGTCCCTTTAAGCAAATTATTTTATTTAGGAATTGCATAATGGCACTGATGAAATATTTAAAGGGACAGTCAAGACCAAAAAAAACTTTCATGTTTTAAATAGGGCCTGCAATTTTAAACAACTTCCCAATTTACTTTTATCACCAATTTCCCTTTGTTCTCTTGGTATTCTTAGTTGAAAGCTAAAACTAGGAGGTTCATATGCTAATTTCTTAGACCTTGAAGACTGCCTCTAATCTGAATACATTTTGACCACTAGAGGGCATTAGTTTACATGTTTCATATAGATAACATTGAGCTCATACACATAAAGTGACCTAGGAGTGAGCACTGATTGGCTAAACTGCATGTCTGTCAAAAGAACTGAAATAAGGGGGCAGTCAGCAGAAGCTTAGATACAAGATAATTACAGAGGTAAAACGTGTATTATTATAACTGTGTTGGTTATGCAAAACTGGGGAATGGGTAATAAAGGGATTATCTTTCTTTTTAAACAACAAAAATTCTGGTGTTGACTGTCCCTTTAAAGGGACACTCAAGTCAAAATGAAACTTTCTTTCTTCAGCTAGAGCATGCAATTTTAAAGAACCTTTTAATTTACTTCCATTAACAAAATGTGCACAGTCTTTTTATATTCACACTTTTTGAGTCACCAGCTCCTACTGAGCATGTGCAAAAATTCACAGGATATACGTATATGCATTTGTGATTGGCTGATGGCTGTCACATGATGCAGTGGGAGTGGAAATAGACATAACTTTAAAAATTGTCAGAAAAAAAATCTACTAGTGATTTCAAGCTCAGACTAAGGGGCTGATTTAACAAGTGCCGAATGGCCCCTTATCCGCCTGTTTCCTAAGACCACTGCTCCTTAACTAGTTCGCTGCCTCTGAGGCTGCGGACATCAATCTGTTTGATCGTGTACGATCGGGTTGATTGACACCCCCTGCTAGGGGCCGATTGGCCGTGAATCTGCAGGGGGCAGCATTGCACAAGCAGTTTACCAGAATGAGAAATGCCAACAGAGTACATTATACGTATCTGATCAGGCTGATTGCTGTCCGCCGCCTCAGAGGCGGTCTTAAGACTGCTGCTTCTTAATTCCTGTTTCCGGCGAGCCTGAAAGCTTGCGCAGAAACAGATGCTTTGGGGCTGATTGGCGCTTTGATAAATCACTAATCAGCCCCTAAGGGGGAGATTTAATAAGCAGCAGATGCTGCTTTCTCCGCCCGAAGTTTCCGGCTCGCTCCTTAAATTGTCATCCACCTTTCAATTGGCGGGCGGCATTGCACAAGCATTTCACAAGAAATGCTTGAAAATGTTAAATGCCCGACGCTTAGTAAATTGACCCATAAGTGCTATTGCATTGTCTTTTTATCATGTTTTTGTTGATTATGCAAATCGACTGTATTTACTGCTCCTTTAAGCTAGAATGAGGAAGTCTCTTCTACTACAAGCATTTGTTTTAGAAATGACATGCCATTCTTAGAAAACCTCAGTGAAGATAAGAAACACATTCACATAGTTGTTTAAGAGGAAGTTGTCATAGAAAATGATAGTGATCATAAAACATTGCTCACTGGTAAGCAAAAATAACACCATTCGCACCATTTAACAAATCTGAAAGGTTTAATCATTAATACACTGATAAATGATAAGCATAAATGTTTGCTGTCTTACCTTTCCATTAAGTTAGATTAGATTAGATTAGATTAGATTCGTTTTATTGTCATTGTACAAAGTAGGAAAACAGAGACAACGAAATTATATTTGAAAATCTAACCAATCCTATACACAGATAGCACTATAATGGTAAAAACTAATAGATAGCAAAAAATTCAGTATCTAAATATCTATGAAACATGCTCTTCTTTCCACTGATTCATTCTATGGGTTCAATTTATTAAAGGGATATGAAACAGTGCTCCATAGCTAAAAATAAATAAATGTTACATTGAAGTAAACGTAAAAAAAATAGATTGTGTTAAAGAACAGCAAGCATCTTGTTTTCTTGCAAAATTACCACTTAGAAATTCCCTGTGATACTGAGATAAGGGAACTGGCATGGTGAGAACCTAGGCTTAATTCTGCCCTCTTCTGAGCATAGGCACAAAACTGACTTGACCGGTTACTGTTCAGTGTATGCTAGTTTGTGTATGCAAGTTTTGACACCAAGCTCCTGCTGGAACTAAATCAACTGCTGCTATATAGACCCTTGAGTTTATCAGTCAGATACTCTTCACCGATTTTCCGGTAATACTAAACTTATTTCTTTCATTTGTATAATATATTATATTTAAATTGTTATATTTTTTATGCACAAGTATCCTCTGAAGCCAACTCAGCAGTACATTTTTGCTATTTTATTTTTGTTTGTTCTCTAACACATTTTCTGATAAGTGGTTCAATTAAACAACTACAGTTGTAAATAATAATGTAATCCTACCTTCTTTGAATTGCCCCTAGTAAGAGGTGGTGTTTGTACATACTTATCTTTTACTACCTCTTCTGATGAATGATAAATATTGTAATGGTTTCTATTAAGTATAACCCAATGCTTAGTGATTTTTACAACAGCAATGAGGAGTGTTTTATATCCCTTTAAGTAGTAGAGGCTGCTTTGGAACATTTGTGGTGCAGGCTTGCTCATGGTAGAGATAAATCAACCTGAACTCATTTAGGGCTTTTGTGCAAACAACACACAAAGTAAAATGATAATGAGGGCGGGATAGCTAGCATATTATAAATTCAACGTAAATTGTTTGCAAGGGAACCAAAGACTCAGGGGCGCGATCCGATATAGATCGTAGTTTGCGGCACAAGCGAGGGAACCCCCGCTGCCCGTAGTTTCAGCTCGCAACTCGAGCTATCCCATATACAGCGCCGTCAGATGCTAAAGTGCCGTAAGTCGGATAAACCAGCAATGTCCAGAAATCTGCGTAAGTACAAATTTCTGGAGTCGCCAGTGACTTACGGCACTTTAGAAACTGCCGGCGCCTACAAAACCTGACTAAGTTATAAAATCTCCCGTACTGTCTAACACGCCTCCCAAACATAGCCCGACACGTCTAACCCTCTATCCGCTACCCCCCCTCACTATCCTAACAATAAAAAATGTATTAACCCCTAAACCGCCGCTCCCGGTCCCCGCCGCCACCTAATAAAGTTATTAACCCCTAAACCACCGCTCCCGGACCCCACCGCCACCTACATTAACTACCCCCTAATGTGAGCCCCTTACACCGCCGCCAGCTACATTAAAATTATTAACCCCTAATCTAATCCCCCTACCCCGTCGCCAGCTATATTAAATTAATTAACCCCTAATCTAATCCCCCTATACCGCCGCCAGCTATATTAAATACATTAACCCCTAATCTAATCCCCCTAAAGTAATTACCTCTATTACCAGCCCTTAAAAGGGCCTTTTGCATGACATTGCCCCAAAGTACAGCTCTATTGCCAGCCCTTAAAAGGGCTTTTTGCGGGGCATGCCCCAAAGAAATCAGCTCTTTTACCAGCCCTTAAAAGGGCTTTTGGCGGGGCATTGTCACAAAGAAATCAGCTCTTTTGCCTATAATCTAAATCCCCCTACACCGCCGCCACCTATAATAAATGTATTAACCCCTAATCTAATCCCCCTACACCGACGCCACCTATAATAAATGTATTACCCCCTAATCTAATCCCCCTACACCGCCACCACCTATAATAAATGTATTAACCCCTAATCTAATCCCCCTACACCGCCGCCACCTATATTAAATAGATTAACCCCTAATCTAATCCCCCTACACCGCCGCCAGCTATATTAACTATATTAACCCTAATTATATTAGGGTTAATATAGTTAATATAGTTATTATATATATATATTAATTATATTAACCCTAATTATATTAGGGTTAATTTAGTTAATATCGTTGTTATATTATATATATATTAAGTATAATAACCCTATCTAACTCTAACATCCCTAACTAAATTCTTATTAAAATAAATCTAATTAATATTAATATTATTAATTAAAATATTCCTATTTAAATCTAAATACTTACCTATAAAATAAGCCCTAAGATAGGTACAATGTAATTAATAATTACATTGTAGCTATTTTAGGGTTTATATTTATTTTACAGGTAACTTGGTATTTATTTTAACTAGGTACAATAGCTATTAAATAGTTAATAACTATTTAATAGCTACCTAATTAAAATAATTACCAATTTACCTGTAAAATAAATCCTAACCTAAGTTACAAATACACCTACACTATCAATAAATTAAATAAACTACAAATATCTAAATTAAACTACAATTAAATAAACTAAACTAAATTACAAAAACCCCCCACTAAATTACAAAAAATAAAAAAAGATTAATTTTTTTTTAAGCTAATTACACCTATTCTAAGCCCCCTAATAAAATAATAAAGCCCCCCAAAATAAAAAAATTTCCCTACCCTATTCTAAATTAAAAAAAGTTAACAGCTCTATTACCTTACCAGCCCTTTAAAGGGCCTTTTGCGGGGCATGCCCCAAAGAAATCAGCTCTTTTGCCTGTAAAAAAACCCCACAATACCACCCCCCAACATTACAACCCACCACCCACATACCCCTATTCTAAACCCACCCAAACCCCCCTTAGAAAAACCTAACACTACCCCCCTGAAGATCTCCCTACCTTGTCTTCACCCAGCCGGGCAGAACTCTTCATCCAATCCGGGCGATGTCTTCAATCAAGCGGCAGAGAAGAAGTCTTCCATCCGGGCGATGTCTTCAATCAAGCGGCAGAGAAGAAGTCTTCCATCCGGGCGATGTCTTCAATCAAGCGGCAAAGAAGAGGTCCTCCATCGGGGCGAAGTTTTCTTCCAAGCGGCATCTTCAATCTTCTTTCTTCGCTCCTCCGACGTGGAACATCCATCCGGCACGCAGACTTCCCGACGAATGAGGTTCCTTTAAATGACGTCATCCAAGATGACGTCCGTCGAATTCCGATTGGTTGATAGGATTCTATCAGCCAATCGGAATTAAGGTAGAAAAATCTGAACCGATCAGCCAATCGGGTTGAACTTGAATCTGATTGGCTGATTCAATCAGCCAATCAGATTTTTCTACCTTAATTCCGATTTGCTGATAGAATCCTATCAGCCAATCAGAATTCGACGGACGCCATCTTGGATGACGTCATTTAAAGGAACCTCATTCGTCGGGAAGTCGTCGTGCCGGATGGATGTTCCGCGTCGGAGGAGCAAAGAAAGAAGATTGAAGATGCCGCTTGGAAGAAAACTTCGCCCCGATGGAGGACCTCTTCTTTGCCGCTTCATTGAAGACATCACCCGGATGGAAGACTTCTTCTCTGCCGCTTGATTGAAGACATCGCCCGGATGGAAGACTTCTTCTCTGCCGCTTGATTGAAGACATCGCTCGGATCGGATGAAGAGTTCTGCCCGGCTGGGTAAAGACAAGGTAGGGAGATCTTCAGGGGGGTAGTGTTAGGTTTTTCTAAGGGGGGTTTGGGTGGGTTTAGAATAGGGGTATGTGGGTGGTGGGTTGTAATGTTGGGGGGTGGTATTGTGTTTTTTTTTTACAGGCAAAAGAGCTGATTTCTTTGGGGCATGCCCCGCAAAAGGCCCTTTTAAGGGCTGGTAAGGTAATAGAGCTGTTAACTTTTTTAATTTAGAATAGGCTAGGGAATTTTTTTTTGGGGGGGGGCTTTATTATTTTATTAGGGGGCTTAGAATAAGTGTAATTAGCTTAAAAATCTTGTAATCTTTTTTTATTTTTTGTAATTTAGTGTTTGTTTTTGTAATTTAGTTTAGTTTATTTAATTGTAGTTTAGTTTAGATATTTGTAGTTTATTTAATTTCTTGATAGTGTAGGTGTATTTGTAGGTTAGGATTTATTTTACAGGTAAATTGGTAATTATTTTAACTAGGTAGCTATAAAATAGTTATTAACTATTTAATAGCTATTGTACCTAGTTAAAATAAATACCAAGTTACCTGTAAAATAAATATAAACCCTAAAATAGCTACAATGTAATTATTAATTACATTGTAGCTATCTTAGGGTTTATTTTATAGGTAAGTATTTAGATTTAAATAGGAATATTTTAATTAATAATATTAATATTAATTAGATTTATTTTAATAATAATTTAGTTAGGGATGTTAGAGTTAGATAGGGTTATTATACTTAATATATATATAATAACGATATTAACTATATTAACCCTAATATAATTAGGGTTTATATAGTTAATATAGCTGGCGGCGGTGTAGGGGGATTAGATTAGGGGTTAATCTATTTAATATAGGTGGCGGCGGTGTAGGGGGATTAGATTAGGGGTTAATACATTTATTATAGGTGGCGGCGGTGTAGGGGGATTAGATTAGGGGTTAATACATTTATTATAGGTGGCATCGGTGTAGGGGGATTAGATTAGGGGGTAATACATTTATTATAGGTCGCTGCGGTGTAGGGGGATTAGATAAGGGGTAATACATTTATTATAGGTGGCGGCGGTGTAGGGGGATTTAGATTATAGGCAAAAGAGCTGATTTCTTTGTGACAATGCCCCGCCAAAAGCCCTTTTAAGGGCTGGTAAAAGAGCTGATTTCTTTGGGGCATGCCCCGCAAAAAGCCCTTTTAAGGGCTGGCAATAGAGCTGTTACTTTGGGGCAATGTCATGCAAAAGGTCATGCTGGTAATAGAGGTGATTACTTTAGGGGGATTAGATTAGGGGTTAATGTATTTAATATAGCTGGCGGTGGTGTAGGGGGATTAGATTAGGGGTTAATTAATTTAATATAGCTGGCGGCGGTGTAGGGGGATTAGATTAGAGGTTAATTCATTTAATATAGCTGGCGGCGGAGTAGGAGCTCACATTAGGGGGTAGTTTAATGTAGCTGGCAGCGGTGTAAGGGGCTCACATTAGGGGGTAGTTTAATGTAGCTAGCGGCAGTGTAAGGGGCTCACATTAGGGGGTAGTTTAATATAGCTGGCGGCGGGGTAGGAGCTCACATTAGGGGGTATGTAATGTAGCTGGCGACGGTGTAGGGGGATCACATTAGGGGCGGGGTTATACTTTTAATGTAGGTGGCGGCGGGGTCCGGGAGCTGCGGTTTAGGGGTTAAACACTTTATTTGGGATTGCGGCAGGGGATCGTGGTTGACAGGTAGATAGACATTGTGCATGCGTTAGGTGTTAGGTATTAGCAGATCGCGGTTGACAGGTAGATAGACATTGTGCATGCGTTAGGTGTTAGGTTTGATTTGGCAGCTAGTTTAGGGAGTTACGGGGCTCCAATAGACAGCGTAAGGCTTACTACGGCTGCATTTTGTGGCGAGGTGAAAATGGAGTAAGATTTCTCCATTTTCGCCACGTAAGTCCTTACGCTGTATATTGGATACCAAACTGCATGGGTTTGGTATACCTGCCTATGGCCCAAAAAACTACGGGTGAAGGCAGAAATATACGAGCGTAACTTCTAGGTTATGCCGTATATAGGATACCAAACCCGCGCAAAATTCGGCGTTGCCGGCTTTTGCGGGCGACGCTGCATATCGGATCGAGGCCCAGCTGCGCTAACTTTGAGATTTTGGATATCACTTGCGTGCAAACGTATTCTCCAATTAACTTCTATGCAGCGCTGTAAAAAAAAAAAACTAACAGTGCTGGAGCGCTAAACTGATTTTTTTGTAGTCCTCTTTGAAACATCAATAAAATTAAATATGCTTCAAAATATTAAACGTGTACAAGTGTCTTTTTGTTTGCATTTTATTGTCTGAAATTAGTATAAAACCGTATCAGTGTATATCCTAAAAGGGCTAATTAAAGGGACAGTCAACATCAGAATTTTTGTTTAAAAAGAAAGATAATCCTTTATTACCCATTCCCCAGTTTTGCATAACCAACACAGTTATAATAATACACATTTTACCTCTGTAATTACCTTGTATCTAAGCGTCAGCTGGCTGCCCCCTTATTTCAGTTATTTTGACAGACTTGCATTTTAGCCAATCAGTGCTCTCTCCTAGGTCACTTCACGTGCATGAGCTCAATGCTATGTATATATAACACATGATCTAATGCCCTCTAGTGGTCAAATTGCATTTAGATTAGAAGCAGTCTTCAAGGTCTAAGAAATTAGCATATGAACCTCCTAGGTTTAGCTTTCAACTAAGAATATCAAAGAGACAAAGCAAAATTGGTGATAAAAGAAAATTGGGAAATTGTTTAAAATGACATGCTCTATTTAAATCATGAAAGTTTTTTTGGGACTTGACTGTCCCTTTAAGTAAAAATATTTTGCATACATTCTTTTTTTTAAATAGGCAAGTATTTTAAAATAATTTTCAAAAATAAGCAAAATTAGTTACAAAGCCATGCTGTCTGGAGCACTGTGCTCCCCCCCCCCAACTTATCAGTGTTTAGACACAGGCATTGTATTTCAACACAGCTTTTAGGCATGCTCCAGCAGATAATACCTATGCACTTTTGCATTCTACAGAAACAAAAAAATAGATATAGATACAGCCATAGAAGGAAATGTGTGGGGGGAGTTAGAGCTTTACAATTCAGAAGTTAAAAAGAAAGGGTTAATGGTGAGGCACTGCAGTATACATTTGCAGGTAAAGTAATTAAAGTACATATTATTATATTTTGTCTCAATCCCAACTTGTTTTATGTCCCTTTAATGAGGATTAATTTTCATTGCAGAAGCCACTAATAGGTCTCTAGAAATATGCAGTGTTTGGCTATAGTTGTGCATGCCATCCACAGCATATCTATGTATATTGCTAAACAGTAATACATTTTCCTGCAAACATAGGCTGATAAAAAACATCTAACTCCATTAAAGTATACAGAGGTTTCTTATGTTACCAACAGTTTCCAAACTTTACCACCTCAATGGAAATTAGGCCATATTTAGATAATGAAAGAATAATAAAAAAAAGAAAATTATTAAAATGTGAAAAGCATATGTACACATTTACTTTTAACTATTATGCTACATAATAATAATAATAATAATAATAATAATAATAATAAATGATTTACTAATTCATCTATATTTAATTCATTGTGTAAAATATACTTCCTTGTAAATGTAATTTGGGCCATAATTAAATGTACTAACACTGGCATTTAACGCTCTCACTTACTCGCTAACTCCACTAGAAGTAAGCTTTTTGTGCGAGCTGGGTAGCTCAAAGTAAAAAGTTTTTGCTCGTAAGCTAACCCGATGCACGCAAAAAAAAGAACTTCAAATATCATGATCACGTTAATGTATTCCACCATAGAAGTCAATGGAGCAAGAAAAGTGAAAAAAAACACCCTACTCGCGCACAAACCCAATTGCATATTCTCAAGTGCTAAACTTGAGATATACAATATTAATATTTCACATTCGAATGTTCTTTACATAGCATAATATGTTCTATTATTTCATAAATACATATTTCTACATATATCTGATAGTATTTTGGTACAATATATATATATATATATATATATATATATATATATATATATATATATATATACAGGGAGTGCAGAATTATTAGGCAAATGAGTATTTTGACCACATCATCCTCTTTATGCATGTTGTCTTACTCCAAGCTGTATAGGCTCGAAAGCCTACTACCAATTAAGCATATTAGATGATATGCATCTCTGTAATGAGAAGGGGTGTGGTCTAATGACATCAACACCCTATATCAGGTGTGCATAATTATTAGGCAACTTCCTTTCCTTTGGCAAAATGGGTCAAAAGAAGGACTTGACAGGCTCAGAAAAGTCAAAAATAGTGAGATATCTTGCAGAGGGATGCAGCACTCTTAAAATTGCAAAGCTTCTGAAGCGTGATCATCGAACAATCAAGCGTTTCATTCAAAATAGTCAACAGGGTCGCAAGAAGCGTGTGGAAAAACCAAGGCGCAAAATAACTGCCCATGAACTGAGAAAAGTCAAGCGTGCAGCTGCCAAGATGCCACTTGCCACCATTTTGGCCATATTTCAGAGCTGCAACATCACTGGAGTGCCCAAAAGCACAAGGTGTGCAATACTCAGAGACATGGCCAAGGTAAGAAAGGCTGAAAGACGACCACCACTGAACAAGACACACAAGCTGAAACGTCAAGACTGGGCCAAGAAATATCTCAAGACTGATTTTTCTAAGGTTTTATGGACTGATGAAATGAGAGTGAGTCTTGATGGGCCAGATGGATGGGCCCGTGGCTGGATTGGTAAAGGGCAGAGAGCTCCAGTCCGACTCAGACGCCAGCAAGGTGGAGGTGGAGTACTGGTTTGGGCTGGTATCATCAAAGATGAGCTTGTGGGGCCTTTTCGGGTTGAGGATGGAGTCAAGCTCAACTCCCAGTCCTACTGCCAGTTTCTGGAAGACACCTTCTTCAAGCAGTGGTACAGGAAGAAGTCTGCATTCTTCAAGAAAAACATGATTTTCATGCAGGACAATGCTCCATCACACGCGTCCAAGTACTCCACAGCGTGGCTGGCAAGAAAGGGTATAAAAGAAGAAAATCTAATGCCATGGCCTCCTTGTTCACCTGATCTGAACCCCATTGAGAACCTGTGGTCCATCATCAAATGTGAGATTTACAAGGAGGGAAAACAGTACACCTCTCTGAACAGTGTCTGGGAGGCTGTGGTTGCTGCTGCACGCAATGTTGATGGTGAACAGATCAAAACACTGACAGAATCCATGGAGGGCAGGCTTTTGAGTGTCCTTGCAAAGAAAGGTGGCTATATTGGTCACTGATTTGTTTTTGTTTTGTTTTTGAATGTCAGAAATGTATATTTGTGAATGTTGAGATGTTATATTGGTTTCACTGGTAAAAATAAATAATTGAAATGGGTATATATTTGTTTTTTGTTAAGTTGCCTAATAATTATGCACAGTAATAGTCACCTGCACACACAGATATCCCCCTAAAATAGCTATAACTAAAAACAAACTAAAAACTACTTCCAAAACTATTCAGCTTTGATATTAATGAGTTTTTTGGGTTCATTGAGAACATGGTTGTTGTTCAATAATAAAATTAATCCTCAAAAATACAACTTGCCTAATAATTCTGCACTCCCTGTATATATATAAAATTATATAAAGGTATAGATATATACAGATACAAATACACTCCTGAACTTACTTCCCTGCTTTTCAACAAAGCATACCAAGAGAACAAAGAGAATTTGATTATAGAAATAAATTGGAAAGTTGATTAAAATTGAATATGAATCATGAAATAAAGTGTTTTAGTTTTATGTCCCCTTTAATGTAGCAGTGAGAGCTACTGCTACAAGCCAGCAGCAGCATGATTTTTGTAATAGTTCCAGGAACAAATATACTGAAGCTTACATACACTGGAATCAACTAACTGACAGAGACCAGGGCTGCAACAAACGTTTATTCTTATAATCGATTAGATGGCCGATTATTTTTTCGAGTAATCGGATTAAAAAACAGGTTTATTAATTACGAAGTGATATTAAAGCACTAATTTATTTCCCTTTGCACACCTTGGAGTAAGGTTACATTGCTTCTCCAACCTCTTTCATTAGAAAATAAAGCGTTATAATTGCACATATAGGTGTTACCAACAGATCACAAGACTTGTGTGATTTCCCCTTTCCCTCTCAGCCATGGGTTGAAGTTAATAGAAGTAAAAATGTATTTAGCACAAGTATATCATGAATCAAATAGTGGCCTTAATTATAAAAGTGATTCTGCATAGTAATAATAATACAAATAAATGGATACAGACACTGTTAGGCAGGACCTACCAAGTAATGAAAATGATATATATATATATATATATATAATTTTCATTACCTGGTTGATCCTGCCTAACAGTGTTTGTATCTATTTTATATGATTTATCTTTGTCTCCTTTTTTTACATAACAGAAACCTGACATTTTAACAGGGGTGTGTAGACTTTTTATATCCACTGTATATATATATATATATATATATATATATATATATATACATACATACATATACAATATATATATATATATATATATATATATATAAAATAGATACAAACACTGTTAGGCAGGATCAACCAGGTAATGAAAATATATATATATATATATATATATATATATATATATATATATATATATATATAATTTTCATTACCTGGTTGATCCTGCCTAACAGTGTTTGTATCTATTTTATATATATATATATATATATATATATATTGTATATGTATGTATGTATATATATATATATATATATATATACAGTGGATATAAAAAGTCTACACACCCCTGTTAAAATGTCAGGTTTCTGTTATGTAAAAAAAGGAGACAAAGATAAATCATATAAAATAGATACAAACACTGTTAGGCAGGATCAACCAGGTAATGAAAATTATATATATATATATATATATATATATATATATATATATATATATATATATATATATATATATATTTTCATTACCTGGTTGATCCTGCCTAACAGTGTTTGTATCTATTTTATATATATATATATATATATATATATATATATATATATATATATATATATATATATATATATATATATATATATATTGTATATGTATGTATGTATATATATATATATATATATATATATACAGTGGATATAAAAAGTCTACACACCCCTGTTAAAATGTCAGGTTTCTGTTATGTAAAAAAAGGAGACAAAGATAAATCATTTAAGAACTTTTTCCACCTTTAATGTGACCTATAAACAATACAACTCAATTTAAAAACAAACTGAAATCTTTTGGGTGGAGGGATGTAAACAAAAACCCATAAAATAATGTGGTTGCATAAGTGTGCACACCCTTTTAATACTGGGTATGTAGCTGTGTTCTGAATTAAGCAATCACATTCAAAATCATGTTAATAGAAGTCAGCACACACCTGCCATCATTTAAAGTGCCTCTGATTAACCACAAATAAAGTTCAGCTGTTCTAGTAGATCTTTCCTGACATTTTCTTAGTCGCATCCTACAGCAAAAGCCATGGTCTGCAGAGAGCGTCTAAAGCATCAGAGGGATCTCATTCTTAAAAGGTATCAGTCAGGAGAAAGGTACAAAAGAATTTCCAAGGCATTAGATATACCATGGAACACAGTGAAGACAGTCATCATCAAGTGGAGAAAATATGGCACAACAGTGACATTACCAAGAACTAGACGTCCCTCCAAAATTGTTAAAAAGACGAGAAGAAAACTGGTCTGGGATGCTGCCAAGAGGCCTACAGCAACATTAAAGGAGCTGCAGGAATATCTGGCGAGTACTGGCTGTGTGGTACATGTGACATCAATCTCCCGTATTCTGCATATGTTTAGGCTATGGGGTAGAGTGGCAAGACAGAAGCCTTTTCTTATGAAGAAAAACATCCAAGCCCAGCTAAATTTAGCAAAAACACATCTGAAGTCTCCCAAAAGCATGTGGGAAAAGGTGTTATGGTCTGATGAAACCAAGGTTGAACTTTTTGGCCATAATTCCAAAAGATATGTTTGGCGCAAAAACAACACTGCACATAATCAAAAGAACACCATACCCACAGTGAAGCATGGCGGTGGCAGCATCATGCATTGGGACTGTTTTTCTTCAGCTGGAACTGGGGCCTTAGTGAAGGTAGAAGGAATTATGAATAGTTCCAAATACCAGTCAATATTGGCACTAAAACTTCAGGCTTCTGCTAGAAAGCTGACCATGAAGAGGAACTTCATCTTTCAGCATAACAACAGCACAAAGCATACATCCAAATCAACAAAGGAATGGCTTCACCAGAAGAAGATTAAAGTTTTGGAATGGCCCAGCCAGAGCCCAGACCTGAATCCGATCGAAAATCTGTGGGGTGATCTGAAGAGGGCTGTGCACAGGAGATGCCCTCGCAATCTGACAGATTTGGAGTGTTTTTGCAAAAGAAAAGTGGGCAAATCTTGCCAAGTCAAGATGTGCCATGCTGATAGACTCATACCCAAAAAGACTGAGTGCTGTAATAAAATCAAAAGTTGCTTTAAAATAGTATTAGTTTTAGTATTAGTTTAACTATACTATATTATTTTTCATAATTATTTTTACTTCCTTTCACCTAAAAGATTTGTTTGTTTTTCAATTGAGTTGTACAGTTTATAGGTCACATTAAAGTTCTGAAATGATTTATCTTTGATTTTTTACATCACATTTTAACAGGGGTGTGTAGACTTTTTATATCCACTGGAAATTTATATAGTATATTATATAATATATATATACTGTGTGTGTGTATATATATATATATATATATATATATATACACTGTATATATACAGCAAACCAAAAAGACGAATCCACCTTCCAATGAACAACTACCTGGGTGCAATTATGTTACCAATACATACATCAAATAAAAGCACTCACAGGAATTTTGGATAACGAAGGTGTCAAAATATATTGACGTTTTGGGGATTACATTATCTCCTTCATCATAATTATTCTGATATATATATATATTATTATATGTATAAGGATTGATTTTATCGATACGTTGTTGCAGTCCTGGGACATTACTAAATAATTTTTGAATAATGTAAATTTTACCTATCTAGGCCTTTCCTGATTAATAATGTATATTTAAACTTTTTGAAGCCTTTCCATCTTGCATAAAAACCTTTACTGCCTGCAAAAAATACTTCTCTTCCTGCAGAAAAACCTTTCCCACCTTTCCCTGCCTGCATGCAGTCAGCTTATTTATTTTTCTTAAAGGCTTGTTCTTTTATCAGACAAATTAAATAAATATGGAAAACAATATTTTTTTTTACATTCATCCGGAAACAAATGCACATGTCTACAGTTTACTTTGTTTTGCCCTGTTAAGGAATGTTTCTCATTCATGTCTGGGCCTTCTCTTGCATGAGTTTACCCATTAGTTACTGGGTTGTTTTTTCTATAAGCTTCCCAATCAAGATCACCAGCATTGTTCTTGGATAAAAAGTGTTTTCAGCTTTAACTAAAGTAAAACATGATTGTGCCAGCACCCTCAAAACTGCCAGGTAGCTAGTTCCAAACAGTGCATTCTTAATATCTTGATAAAACCTTTTAATCAGCCAAAACAAGCTGATATCTATGGAGCCAGCTATGGAGTCCAGCATGATATATGATAGCTATGGAGTCCAGCATTCATATTGACTGATGCTAACAGGAGATTTTGGACAGAGCAAAGCAGTGGCGTCACTAGGGGGGGGGGCGGGCCGCACCCGGGTGACACCCTCCAGGGGGTGACACCAAAAAAAAAAAAAAAAGATTTTTTTTTTTTTTTTTTTTTTTTTTTAAATTTTATTGAAATTCAAAGAAATACAATGTTGAGATGCATAGATTTTTTTTTTATTAGAGGGGCTGGCATTTGTGAACATTGGTGGGACTGGGGAAGTTGTAGACAGACAATTTTTTTGCCCCTTGAGCCAGTGCTGCAATTTAAACAAATAGTTTTCCCGGCTGCTTTTGCTTGTTTGTACTTTGCTTCTCCCCTGCCCAATTTTGCTATGAATGTTGTGGGCATGCCATGGGGCTTGCAAAGTTGCGCTGCTAGCCTAAACCTGCCTGCCTATGTGTGCTCACTGCTCAGGGACTTGTGGAGCAGTGGAGTCACTCACTGCTGTGCTGTCTCTCTAAACGGGAACTGGCAAATCATGAGGGGATGCCTGGCACCTGACCGCATGACTGTTTGACACTGTCTTTAAAGTGAAGGAGCCACGTATGATGCCCACCAGACCATTACGGTTACACTAAGTGCACACTGAACTGGTTGGTGGGGGGGGGGGGGTCTGGGGGTGGGCAGAGTGCAGAGGTGATTGGCCATAAGAAGCGGTAGGCACGCGGCCCGGGGCTGTGCACTGACAGACTTGGAACAGAGTCAGAGAGCAGAATTTTCATAGTTTGCGCCTAAACCTTTTCTTTAGTGATTTATTTTAGAGTGCTCTGTTTATCTTTCATTTGATGCTCTGCTGAGCCAGGGAGCAGCTCTAGGCATGCGCTTTATAATTAAGTGCAGTTTACATATTTTGTAAGTGTGTGTCTGAGTTTTTGTGTGTGTGTCTCAGTTTTTTTGTGTGTGTGTGTCTGAGTGTGTTTCCGAGTGTTTGTGTGTGCATCTGAGTATGTTTTTAAGTGTGTCTGAGTGTTTGTATGTGTGTGTGCCTGTGTGTTTGCTTTCTGGGGGGGGGGGGGTGACACCATAACTTACCGCACCGGGTGACACCAACCCTAGTGACGCCACTGGAGCAAAGTGGCTAACTGAAACAACTGTGATATTTTACATATTTACTGTTATCCAGATACACTCTGTATGTTTCTAAGCAGATGTTGGTCAGTCTGTTACTTATAAACAAAATTAGTTTACAATATAGGGCTAGATTACAAGTGGAGAGCTAATTTGGTAGTGCCCTAAAGTGATTCAGCTCTTTTGCTGCCCCAAAAACTAAAAAACTAGTCTAAAAAACCCCTATCCTAAAAAAAAATTGCTCTGAAAAGTGCATTTGTTTGGGCATTGCCCTAAAGTGATTACAGCTCTTTTGCCCATTAAAATTAAATTTAAAGGGGGAGCGGAGCTAGCCATCACAGCAACTAACGCACATATAACCTGCTCCTGGATCCAACTGATAACTAAGGGGTTCTTTTTGCCCTAATAGCCCATAATAAGTGGCAGATATACTTTGAGCCTTGTCTGGGAGCTTGCAAAACAGAACTGAGAAGATTCGGGAAAATTTTCATGACCCATTGGAGGAGAGACTTAGTGCGGCCTTGCCACGCAGAGGACCTATGATGGCAGATCCCCACATGGCTATCCTAGCTCTCTTCAAGGAGTATGACCGCAACCTCAGGGACAGATTTGACCGGCTTATTGCAGCCGTTGCATCTCAGGACGAGGAAGAGAGTAGCGCTGAAGTGAGTTGCGCTGAATTACGTGCAGAAGAAGCTGTGGCTCCGGGTACACCCGTGATTACTTCCCAGGGGCCTCCTACCCGACATCCTCTACCGGAGACTGCTTTTTCTACAGAACCTACCTTAATCTACAAGGGCGGTGGCCGCGCACCATATCCCGCTCCCTTGGGAGACACGGTCAGTGCCTGTGATCCACGTAGAACCTTTTTACCCCTTGAGGATGAAGCGGCTGTGGGGAGCGCTGGAGGCGGGGCCCTCGAGATGTCTGTGTGGGGGTTTCTGGATGTGCCCGTCCAAGCGGTCATAGCTACAGAGACACTCTGCCTCGCCATGTGGACTCTCTCTCATCGCTGTCTGGTTTTCCACTGCAGCCGCTCTACAACCCTTGTGCTGCTGACGCCTTTTCAAAGTTCCGGTAGGTTTGGTTGGGCCATCATGAAGGTCGGTGTCGGGTGAAAACCTGATGGAGGCGGTGGATGCCAAAATCTTGGACTGCTGCTCAATCCTACCCGCCCTATGCGCTCCTGATAGAACTTAAGGTTTGGCCTTGCCAAACAACTGCCTCAAAATCTAGAATCAGAGAACCTGCACTTATGAAGAATAACATCGGAAAATATGCAGACTGTGTAACTAACTAATTTTGCTGTTGACAGTATGTACAGCTCTCATAGAGATCTAACGACAATGACTGTACTTATGTAGCTGCCTGGGAATATCTTCCATATGTAACCGGGTTACTGCTTAACATCCTACCGTTTGTATTCTTTCAAGCAATTGGTTTATGTTTCAAATCCCTTCCTTTTATAGTAGAACAGGGTGGTACAAATTCGCGCAGACTACAATATTTAATGCCTAAATTATGCCTGGATGGTATTCTAGTCTGTTAGACTACCCTCTGTAGATCGTGTACTCCTAGTAGCCTAGCTGGCTTTGAAAAGTCCCACTTAACCACCTCTATTTTAAACTAATAATAAGGATCTAGAGAACAACAGTTTTTGCATATTCATTGTGTGCTAGTTGCTCCTTAGATAAGCACCTGTCTTGTATGTATTTATTACTTCTCGCAATAATGTGCAAAAGCCTGTATACATTTCCCTGAGTAGTTATTAGGCAGTCATTGTCATAAATATTTATGTTCATCTGTATCTTACTGGATTAAATGCACCTATGTTCTAGAGTAACAATAAGGATCCAGAGACAGGCAGTTTTTGCATGTTCACTGTGTGCTAGCAGCTGACCTGTGCCACATTTGTTTACCTTTTAGGAAAGTTATTCCTTAGAAAAGTACCTATCTTGTATGTATTGGTTGAACCTCACAAAGATATGCAAAAATTTGTATGTTTAGCTTAGTACTATCACATGCCCATACCCTAGATAGAGAAATGATGACTGGGATCACTTATTGCAACCAAATAACACACACCATACCCTAGGGGGATATTCCACATCAGCTATTGCAACCTTATAAAGGGTCTTATCTCACCCCCTTTGCGGGATTTATCCCACGTACGATTCTCTTATAGCAATCGCCTACATGAGTACTTGTGGTAATGGGGTATTCACTGAGTAGAGTGTTTTTATTCTCGGTACTGACTAAGTCCCATCTTAGTTATAATAGTTCTGCCCGTGAGGCAGGTCAGCATATATGGAGAATAATAGCTTTTGTCTGCTGTGCACTACTTCGCCCCCCCCCCCCCTCTTCTCTGCGGCAAGGGATGAGTAATTTCTCCTCTGCAGCCACACTCTGACAGAGTTAAGTAGTCTCTGTCCTATCCGTAAAGTCTTTGTGGTTGAATGTCCCTATATGTGGGTAAGAACGGCTCTACGGATCTTAAAATTTAAAGTTATATTTCATTATTATTCAGTGTTCCAAAGTCTGCAGAATGCTCATCCTTATAAACCTTGTATACATATCAGCTCATGTATATATTTAAAGTATGAGATTGATTCTTGTTGCGTTGTTTAGAAGTTAGTGGATGTAAGATATCCAATGCAAGTGTTTCTTGAGTCCTCCATAGAATTAATTTTTGCTGATGTGTCTGATAATTAACAAAGGAAAAATATTACTGATGTGTTTATATATGTCTAAATGTTTACTTTTTTCTACATATAGTTTGTTAACTTTTGTAAGCTTATTTAATCGTTAACCGGAAGATGAGTTAACACAAGACTGTTTACTGATCTACTTTGTGTGTCCTATTTCTGTTTTGCGCATATTCCACATTTATCACTGTACTATATTATTTACTGTCTAATATTCCTTTGAAGATGCTTAAACGGGTTAAGTTTGAGTGTATAGATTGTTTTAACTCATTATATGGTATCACTGTTTTGTTGATGTGTCTTCATCAATACCTTAGTTTTCTGGTCCCTTGGGTGGACCTCTGTTGCATTGAAGACTTCGCGCAGATACATCAATAAAATGAGGTGCAATGTTGAAGGGTTTTATTTGGAGCCGGATAAGCGGAATGTGATCCCCTGCTCATTGATGTTTTGAGCTATGTAACCAAGGTCTCTCGCACCAGTGTATTTGTGACGTTGCCCTTCAATTGTAAATGTTATGTGTTTATTTGGATTGCCTCAATAAAAATATTAATTATAAAAAAAAAAAAAAAAAAAAAAAAAATTAAATTTAAATTTAAAAAAAAAAAAAAACCTATCCAAAAAAAAAATTGCCCTGAGAAGAGCATTTGGTAGTGCATTGCCCTAAAGTGATTACAGCACTTTTCTGTATTGAAAAAAAACCCTGAATAAAACCTTACCTGAAAAAAACCCTATGTCAGTTTTTTCAGCTCTTTTGCACTCTAAGCTAAAACAAAACAAAACAAAGAAAACACAAAAAACTCATATCGCTAAAACCCAAAATTTTTACTAACCAAACTTGATTCTGGCTCCTAGGTGATCGCCTCCTTTCTTCATCCATGGCAACGCTCTGCTGGTCCAGTCTTCTTCCTTCTTCTATCTTCCATCCGATACTTCTTATTTTCTTCTTCTTATCTTCCACATGATCTGTCTTTATGCGGTTACCCCCCGCACACTGAAACTTTAATGCGAGTTTCCCCCATATATAAGGGTGCCCTTACATTCCTATTGGCTGAATTTCAAATCCAAATTTAAATCAGCCAATAGAAAAAGCTTTTATTCTATTGGCTAATTTGAATTTGGATATGAAAATCAGCCAATAGGATCACCTTAGTTAGGCCTAGATTTGGAGTTTGGCGGTAGATGGGTTGTTAACGCTACGCAGGCTTTTTTCTGGCCGCACCATAAAATTAACTCTGGTATCGAGAGTCCAAAAAAATGCTGCGTTAGGGGCTCCAAAAAAGGAGCGTAGAGCATTTTTACCGCAAATGCAACTCTCGATACCAGAGTTGCTTACGGACGGGCCAGCCTCAAAAACGTGCTCGTGCACGATTCTCCCATAGGAAACAATGGGGCTGTTTGAGCTGAAAAAAAAACTAACACCTGCAAAAAAGCAGCGTTCAGCTCCTAACGCAGCCCCATTGTTTCCTATGGGGAAACACTTCCTACGTCTGCACCTAACACTCTAACATGTACCCCCGAGTCTAAACACCCCTACCCTTACACTTATTAACCCCTAATCTGCCGCCCCCGCTATCGCTGACCCCTGCATTATATTATTAACCCCTAATCTTCCGCTCCGTAAACCGCCGCAACTTACATTATCCCTATGTACCCCTAATCTGCTGCCCCTAACACCGCCGACCCCTGTATTATATTTATTAACCCCTAACCTGCCCCCCACAACGTCGCCGCCAGCTACGTACAATAATTAACCCCTAATCTGCCGACCGAAAATCGCCGCCACCTAGGTTATCCTTATGTACCCCTAATCTGCTGCCCCTAACACCCGCCGACCCCTATATTATATTTATTAACCCCTAATCTGCCCCCCTCAACGTCGCCGACACCTGCCTACACTTATTAACCCCTAATCTGCCGAGCGGACCTGAGCGCTACTATAATAAAGTTATTAACCCCTAATCCGCCTCACTAACCCTATCATAAATAGTATTAACCCCTAATCTGCCCTCCCTAACATCGCCGACACCTAACTTCAATTATTAACCCCTAATCTGACGACCGGAGCTCACCGCTACTATAATAAATGGATTAACCCCCTAAAGCTAAGTCTAACCCTAACACTAACACCCCCCTAAGTTAAATATATTTTAAATCTAACGAAATTAATTAACTCTTATTAAATAAATTATTCCTATTTAAAGCTAAATACTTACCTGTAAAATAAATCCTAATATAGCTACAATATAAATTATAATTACATTGT
Source organism: Bombina bombina (assembly GCF_027579735.1). Lineage (NCBI taxonomy): Eukaryota > Metazoa > Chordata > Amphibia > Anura > Bombinatoridae > Bombina > Bombina bombina. The sequence goes on from NC_069503.1 coordinate 940,135,849, forward strand.
AGCTATTTTAGGATTAATATTTATTTACAGGTAACTTTGTAATTATTTTAACCAGGTACAATAGCTATTAAAATAGTTAAGAACTATTTAATAGTTACCCTAGGTTAAAATAATAACAAAATACCTGTAAAATAAATCCTAACCTAAGTTATAATTAAACCTAACACTACCCTATCAATAAATTAATTAAATAAAATACCTACAATTACCTACAATAAAAACCTAACACTACACTATCAATTAAATAAATTAAATACAATTCCTACAAATAACTACAATTACATAAACTAACTAAAGTACAAAAAATAAAAAAGAACTAAGTTAAAAAAAATAAAAAAATATTTACAAACATAAAGAAAAATATTACAACAATTTTAAACTAATTACACCTACTCTAAGCCCCCTAATAAATAACAAAGACCCCCCAAAATAAAAAAAATGCCCTACCCTATTCTAAATTAATAGAGTTAAAAGCTCTTTTACCTACCTTACAGCCCTGAACAGGGCCCTTTGCGGGGCATGCCCCAAGAAAATCAGCTCTTTTTGCCTGTAAAAAAAAACATACATACCCCCCCCCCCAACATTACAACCCACCACCCACATACCCCTAATCTAACCCAAACCCCCCTTAAATAAACCTAACACTAAGCCCCTGAAGATCTTCCTACCTTGTCTTCACCTCAACAGGTATCACCGATCCGTCCTGGCATCCGGTGCTGAAGAGGTCCAGAAGAGGCTCCAAAGTCTTCCTCCTATCCGGCAAGAAGAGGACATCCGGACCGGCAAACATCTTCATCCAAGCGGCATCTTCGATCTTCTTCATCCGGTGTGGGAGCGGGTCCATTTTGAAGCAGCCGACGCGGATCCATCCTCTTCTTTCTGCGTCTCCCGACGAATGACGGTTCCTTTAAGGGACGTCATCTAAGATGGCGTCCCTCGAATTCCGATTGGCTGATAGGATTCTATCAGCCAATCGAATTAAGGTAGGAATATCTGATTGGCTGATGGAATCAGCCAATCAGAATCAAGTTCAATCCGATTGGCTGATCCAATCAGCCATCAGATTGAGCTTGGCATTCTATTGGCTGATCGGAACAGCCAATAGAATGCAAGCTCAATCTGATTGGCTGATTGGATCAGCCAATCGGATTGAACTTGATTCTGATTGGCTGATTCCATCAGCCAATCAGAATATTCCTACCTTATTCCGACTTGGGCTGATAGAATCCTATCAGCCAATCGGAATTCGAGGGACGCCATCTTGGATGACGTCCCTTAAAGGAACCGTCATTCGTCGGGAGACGCAGAAAGAAGAGGATGGATCCGGCGTCAGCTGCTTCAACATGGACCCGCTCCGCACCGGATGGAAGAAGATCGAAGATGCCGCTTGGATGAAGATGTTTGCCGGTCCGGATGTCCTCTTCTTGCCGGATAGGAGGAAGACTTTGGAGCCTCTTCTGGACCTCTTCAGCACCGGATGCCAGGACGGATCGGTGATACCTGTTGAGGTGAAGACAAGGGTAGGAAGATCTTCAGGGGCTTAGTGTTAGGTTTATTTAAAGGGGGTTTGGGGTTAGATTAGGGGGAATGTGGGTGTGGGGTTGTAATGTTGGGGGGGGGGGTATTGTATGGTTTTTTTTTTACAGGCAAAAGAGCTGATTTTCTTGGGGCATGCCCCGCAAAGGGCCCTGTTCAGGGCTGGTAAGGTAAAAGAGCTTTTAACTCTATTAATTTAGAATAGGGTAGGGCATTTTTTTTATTTTGGGGTCTTTGTTATTTTATTAGGGGGCTTAGAGTAGGTGTAATTAGTTTAAAATTGTTGTAATATTTTTCTTATGTTTGTAAATATTTTTTTATTTTTTGTAACTTAGTTCTTTTTTATTTTTTGTACTTTAGTTAGTTTATGTAATTGTAGTTATTTGTAGGTATTGTATTTAATTTATGTATTGATAGTGTAGTGTTAGGTTTTATTGTAGGTAATTGTAGGTATTTTATTTAATTAATTTATTGATAGGGTAGTGTTAGGTTTAATTATAACTTTGGTTAGGATTTATTTATACAGGTAATTTTGTTATTATTTTAACTAGGTAACTATTAAATAGTTCTTAACTATTTAATAGCTATTGTACCTGGTTAAAATAATTACAAAGTTGCCTGTAAAATAAATATTAATCCTAAAATAGCTACAATGTAATTATAAATTTATATTGTAGCTATATTAGGATGTATTTTACAGGTAAGTATTAGCTTTAAATAGGAATAATTTATTTAATAAGAGTTAATTAATTTCGTTAGATTTAAATTATATTTAACTTAGGGGGGTGTTAGTGTTAGGGTTAGACTTAGCTTTAGGGGTTTAATCCATTAATTTAGTTGCGGTGAGAGCTACCGGTCGGCAGATTAGGGGTTAATAATTGAAGTTAGGTGTCGGCGATGTAGGGAGGGCAGATTAGGGGTTAATACTATTTATGATAGGGTTAGTGAGGCGGATTAGGGGTTAATAACTTTATTATAGTAGCGCTCAGGTCGCTCGGCAAGATTAGGGGGTTTAATAAGTGTAGGCAGGTGTCGGCGACGTTGAGGGGGGCAGATTAGGGGTTAATAATATAATATAGGGGTCGGCGGTGTTAGGGGCAGCAGATTAGGGGTACATAAGGATAACCGTAGGTGGCGGCGCCTTTGCGGTCGGCAGATTAGGGGTTAATTATTGTAAGTAGCTGGCGGCGACGTTGTGGGGGGCAGGTTAGGGGGTTAATAAATATAATACAGGGGTCGGCGTGTTAGGGCAGCAGATTAGGGGTACATAAGTATAACATAGGTGGCGGTCGGCAGATTAGGGGTTAAAAAAATTTAATCGAGTTTGCGGCGATGTGGGGGACCCTCAGTTTAGGGGTACATAGGTAGTTTATGGGTGTTAGTGTACTTTAGGGTACAGTAGTTAAGAGCTTTATGAACCGGCGTTTAGCCCAGAAAGCTCTTAACTCCTGCTTTTTTTCTGCGGCTGGAGTTTTGTTTGTTTAGTGCTCTAAACGCTCACTTCAGAAACGACTCTAAATACCGGAGTTAGGAAGAATCCCATGGGAAAAAGATAGGATACGCAATTGACGTAAGGGGATCTGCGGTATGGAAAAGTCTCGGCTGAAAAGTGAGCGTTAGATCCTATTTTGAGTGACTCCAAATACCGGCGGTAGGCCTAAAACCAGCGTTAGGAGCCTCTAACGCTGGTTTTCACGGCTACGCCAAAACTCTAATCTAGGCCTCAGGTAGTAGGTACTTTGCAATGTGGTGGTTTAGGGGTTAATAGTGTAGCAGGGTACTTTGCATATGTGGCAGTTTAGAGGTTTTATAGTGTAGTGAGGTACTTTGCGATGTGGGGGGTGTGGCAGATTAGGGGTTAAAAGTGTAGTGAGGTACTTTGTGATATAGGGGTGTGGGGATTTAATGCTTCTTAACTTCAGTTTCAGGGAACCTGAAACTACGGGGTAGATTGCAGCATACCGCTGCCTGATAAATCTACCCCTTAATATCTACAGGTGGGTAAAAAAACATTAACATTATGAATTTCCCATAAATTGGTAGATAATCAAAATAATATTCTTTAAAAGTTTCTTTACAACTACGTATAAATGTTAACATTTCTGCAAAAATAAAAGAGAATAAAAAAATCATTTTGTTTAGGGAAGTTGCACCTAACACGTGCAAGGAAGTGAAATTTAATGATTTACCATATGTTATTAAGAATGAAAAGACTTCCTGTCACAACTAAAATGTATTCAAATTCCAAAACACATACCTGGTCACTTGTGATGATTTGTATTTTACACAGTGCAGAGTAAGATATGCAACATTAAAAAAAAGGAAAATATGTGTCATATAAAATTATAACCTAATTACATGTTTTTTATGTTAGTTTCCCCCGCAATATCTTAATACAATACGGTTTGGTCATTAATTAATCATTACTGCTTTGGAAATTATACTGCTTTTTCCTGCTACTATTTAGCACAGGAAACTACTTCATATTTAAAGAATGTATACAAATAAAATGCGCACGTGCTATAAATAAGAATGAATTTCTTTAACAAAACTGCTTTATTTAACTTAAAGTGACATTCAACCCAAAATTTTTCTTTCATAATTCAGATAGAGAATTAAAATGTATACAACATTCTTATTTACTATCTATTATCTAATTTGCTTCAGTCTTTAGATATCCTTTGTTGAAGAAATATCAATGCACATAGGTGAGCCAATCACACGAGGCATCTATGTGCCAGCCACCAATCAGCAGCTACTGAACCTATCTAGATATGCTTTTCAGCAAAGGATATCAATATAATTGAAGCAAATTAGATAATAGAAGTAAATTAGAAAGTGTTTAAAATTGCATGCTCTTTCTGAATGATGAAAGAAAAAAAATGTTAGTTTCATGTCCCTTTATAGTACTCATAATGATAACAATAAATAAAAAATAAAAAATGGGCATTATTAAAAAGAGGAATGCTTTATTTAAAGGTTTTCATTAATGTTTAAATATTTTTCCATGTGCAATAGACTCTCATAATATATTTTACATCATTATCCCGTGCACAGGTGTGCACATGCATCGTGCTTGTGATGTACTGGTTTCTGTGCATTAGAGGAGCCCTTAAAGGGATATTAAAGGTTTTTATACAATATGTGTGTGTGCACTCTATCAACAGGATTTAAACATAGGTGCAAGCAGTCATAAGATAATCGTAAAAAAGGTAAAAAGAGAAAGATATTCACAGTATTGGTGAATATGAAAGAATGACAAGGCTGCACTCGAAAATCCTTAATAAAAAAAGTATTTATTTATACCTTTATACAAGCCTAAAGGAACCCCCCATGCAAAACTCCTTAGAGTGAAAAAATACAAATAAACACAGAAGCCAATATAAAAAACCCTAAATTACTCTTGTATACCAATGTATAATGTAAATATTAAAGAACCAAAGTTAGAGCACATAAGTGTACAAGACTCAGAAGGAAACATTCTGCAACAGTTCCTTTTATGTATCCTTATGTTGCAACGGCAATTATGCATAAAGAAACCAGCTTGCGTTTCAGATTCCCAGTACTATGAGAAATAATTGTTGCCACTTCAGTCCTAGGAGCACTTAGTGCTCCTAATATTAAAAGTGTCAAACCACACCGTTTGGTCTAGGACCTGATATATCCTGATTAATTAAATTAGTCCCCAAATTTTACCGCTGCCGCTCAAACTTCGTTTTCCAGGTTCAGGTTTTTTAGCGGGGCGGAGAAGTAATCAGGAGTCTCCCCGGCTCTTGGTTCAAAGTTACCAGTCAGATGAGTGCCAGTTGTGACGCGTTTCACCCCTCCCTAAACTGGGTTGGCTTACAGGGCTTCGTCAGATACCTCCTTCAGTGAGTGCTAGCTTTTTATTTTATTTTATTTTCTTTAGCAGCGCCTCCTTTATCTTTACTCATCTCCCATTATTTGTTTCTTAAAGGGCACCGGATCATTTAAATGAGAAAACAGGCTAATTATTATTATTATTATCGGTTATTTGTAGAGCGCCAACAGATTCCGCAGCGCTATAAACAAAGGGGGAATACAACAAAACAATTTATAGGGTAGAGGGCCCTGCCAAGAGTTGCACTGTTGTAGTCAGCGCTTAAGAAGGTGATCTACAAACAGCTGGACTTTTAGGCTTACATGCTAAGAGGGTTCAGGGGATTGCAGTGGAGGAGAGGAACTGGTATTAGGAAAGGTTAGCATAGGTTGTATGCGTCCCTGAAAGTAGAGTCTTTAGGGAGCACTTGAAGCTATTAAAACTAGAAGAGAGTCTTGTGGAGCCGAGGCAGAGAGTTCACAAGATGGGAGCCAGTCTGGAGACTGTCCTGTAAACGGGAGTTGATGATGGTGACAAGAGAGGAGGAAGAGTAGGAGGTCATGAGCAGAGCGAAGGGACGGGAGGGGAGAGTATCTGGAGACAAGGTCTGAGATGTAGGGGGGAGCAGTGCAGTTGAGGGCTTTGTATGTAAGAGTGAGAGTTTTAGTGTTTGATCCTTCAGGCAAAGAGGAAGCCATGTGAAGGGATTGGCAGAGAGGCGCAGCAGATGAAGAGCGACGTGTAAGGAAGATGAGTCTGGCAGAGGCATTCATTATGGATTGTAAAGGAGATAGGCAGCAGGTGGGGAGACCAGAGAGGACCAGAGTTGCAGTAATCAAGGCGGAAAGAATGAGAGAGTGGATTAAAATCTTAGTTGTGTCTTGTTAAGGAAGTGTCTAATTTTAGAGTGTTTTTAAGGTGGAAGCGGCAGGCTGTAGCCAAGGATCTGAATGTGAGGAGTGAAGGAAATATCTGAGTCAAATGTGACCCCAAGACATCGGGCATCGCGGGGTAGGGGTAATGATGGAGTTGTCGACAGTTATAGAGATATTGGGGGTGGAGATTTTGGAAGAAGGGGAGGAAAATGAGGAGCTCAGTTTTGGAGAGATTTAGCTTGAGGTAGTGAGGAGGACATCCAGGAAGAGATGTGAGAAAGACAGTTAGTGAACACGGGTTAGCAAGGAAGGAGATAGTTCTGGTGCAGAGAAGTAGATTTGGGTGTCATCGGCATACAAATGATAATTGGGAAACCGTCGGGACATAATTAGGGAACCTAGTGATGACGTATAGATTGAGAAGAGAAAGGGGACCGAGGACAGAGCCTTGCGGTACTCCGACAGAAAGTGGTGACCGGGGCAGAGGAGGGCCCCAGAGAAGGCTACACTGAAGTTACGGTTTGACAGGTAGGAAGAGAGCCATGAAAGGGCGTGTGTCACAGATGCCGAAGGATTGGAGGGTTTGGAGCATAAGAGGGTGGTCGACAGTGTCAAAGGACTGCGGACAGATCAAGGCGGATAAGCAGAGAGAAGTGGCCTTTTGATTTAGCTGTAAGTAGGTCGTTGGTGACCTTAACAATAGCTGTCTCTGTGGAGAGATAGGGACGAAATCCAGATTGCAGGCGGGTCCAGAAGGGAGTTTAACGTAAGTGAAAATGGGGATAGGCGTGCATATACTAGTTTTTCGAGAAGCTTTGAAGCAAGAGGGAGGAGGGAAATAGGGCGGTAGTTGGATGGGAGGTAGGATCAAGGGAAGGTTTTTTGAGGATAGGTGTGCCAGCGCATGTTTCAATCGATGAGGGAAATGTACCAGTGCTGAGGGAGAGGTTGAAAAAGGTGTGTATAGTATAGGGGTAAGGGTAGCAGAGAGAGAGGGAGCAGCTGTGAGGGGATAGGGTCAAGGGGACAGGTAGTGAGGTGAGAGGCAGCAGGATAAGTGCTGAAACTTCGTCCTCACTAACAGGGGAGAATGAACTAAGTTAGGTTATGAGGGTAGTGGTTTGAGCATTATTTTTTCATATTTAGCCCATTTCTAACTTACAAAACATTAGTTTGTTAAACTCTATGGTATCTAAAGTGAACCCGCCATGTCTAACCATACTATTTTAAAAACCATTACAGTATAATTTCTTAAATTAAAAAAATAAAAATATTGGCAATTACAACAGTAAGTTTTCATCAGTAAGACAAAATATTTTCAAAGGGAAATAGATTTTAAAACTGTGTACACAGAAATGATAACCACAAAAAAGTTTGTGACAAATGATTGGTATGTCCAACATTTATATTCAAAACCTTTTAATATTTTTGAATATCTATAGTAAAATAGGAAAAATTGATTTTCTCATTTAGGCCATTGGGTGTTAAGGTGTTCAGATTGTACATCATTTTACTCTCATGTTGCAGCAAAAGTCTATCTACATCCCCCTGCACGACGATGCCTGTTTTATATGCTCAATCCCTGTGACTTTTAGGATTGTGAAATCTGAGTTATGATGGCTTTCAAAATGCCTAGCCACAGGGCTATCTTGCACTTTACCCTTAATGTCAATCCCTATGTTCCTGACTCGATCCTTTAGATCTCTCTTAGTTTTTCCTATGTAATACATTGGCACGAACAGTTGTAGAAGATAAATGACACCTGTTGTGTTGCAGGTTATCCATTGTTTTATATCATAGTGCTCATCAGGTTTTGTACCAAATTTATAGTTTTTTTTTGGATAAACCTGCAAAACACACAGTGGCCACAGGGACTACAGCCTAGCCATTTTCCCCTTCTGTCCAACCAGGGTTTTGACACCTCTTTTCTAGTGTGTTCACTATGAACAATCTGTCTTTTAGACTTTACGCCCAACGAGCTGTGCGAAGTGGATAATCCCCAATATATTCCTTTTACCTCTGATTCTACTGTTAGTATATGCCAATATTTTCTCTTATGTCTCTGATTCTCTTCTAGTGAGAGTTATACATAGTTATGAGGCAAATCTTGCTTGTATCTTGATTGTTATTCTGTCTGTTAATACAGCAGTCACCTTCTAGTACTCTGTCTGGATCTAATCCATGTTTTTTTTTATTTTACGTTTTGAATAACCCCTTTCTAAACATTTTCTTTTGCTTGTTCTTCAAAGTCTTTTCACTGGAACAGTTCCTTTTCAAACATCTGAACTGCCCCACAGAAATACTTGACTTTAAACTTTCATGGTGGTGACTGCTAGCTGCAGTAAGCCTATTTGTATACTTTTTATATCACCTTAGTATTTTAAGCTATTTCCTTCTTCTCCAAATTTTTAGATCTAGGAAAGTTGCTTCATGTTGACTCGTCTCCCTAGTTTAGGAAAATGTTGTAACCATTATCTCTATTTAGTGTGTCAATAAAGGAATCTAAAAGCTCTTTACTACCTTTCTAAAGTAAAAGAAGATCATCGACAAATCTAATCCAGAAGGGCATGTGCGCTTCTACAAGGGTTTCAAAGTTTGAGAAAATTTCTCGAGCTTCCCATAAACCAAGGTGTAAACATGCATATGTTGGAGCGCATATAGCCCCCATGGCTGTACCCTGTAACTGTCTGTAAAACTTACCATCAAATGAAAAGATATTGCTGGTAAGTATTAATAACAGTGAAATAACAAATTCTGTGTGTGCCTTGTATTCATGACCTCTTTGCTCTAAAAAGAATCTAGCTGCCCTTATACCAACTGTGTGTGGGATGGAGGAATAAAATGATTCCACATCAAGAGTTACTAGTAATGTTGTCACAGATCTCTAGCCCATCTAATTTTCTCAATACATCTGATGTATATAGGACATAGGAGGGCAATGAACTTAGGAAGGGTCTCATAAAAAAGTCAGCATAGCGACTAGCTCCTTCCATTGGTCCTCCTATGCCCGAGATAATGGGTCTTTCTGGGTTTTTTTTTTCCATTTTTTAATGGAGTTTAGGTATGCAATAAAAGGTATGAATTATTGAATTATTTTTATGCATAAACTCATGCTCCTTTTTATTTATCAGACCTTGTCTTAAAGCATTATTAAGCAGAAACTGTAATTCATTACATGTTTTAAAAAACTCACTTCTATTGCTTAGTTCATATTGATCTTTATTTGACAGCTGTCTGTGCACTTCTACAACATAGTCAGCCTCATGTAGGATGAGCAAATTTCCTCCCTTATCAGAGGATTTAAAAATCAAATTTTCTTGATTCAAAAGTTCGTATAAAGCTCTGCACTCATCCCTATTCAAATTGTCATTGACTACTCCAAAACACTGCATTTGCCCTATTTCTTTTTCAACACATTTTACAAAGTTTAAACGTAACATTGATAAATTGCAAAATGAGATAACATTTAGGAAAAGGAGAAAGTTAATGAGGGATCAGGATGATGAAAGAAAAGGTAAAATCTATGTTTACAAAAACAAGCAAATGAAGTACACATTTTTGAGATATATTTCCCTTTGAAAAATATTTTGTCTTACTGTTGAAAACTTACTGTTGTAATTGACAATATTTTTATTTTGTCAGACCTAATTTAAGAAATTACACTGTAATGGTTTTTAAATAGTATGGTTAAACATGGCAGTTCACTTTAGATACCCATAGAGTTAACAAACTAATGATTTGTAGGTTAGGAATGGGCTAAATAAGAAAAATAATGCTTAGCCTGTTTTCTCATTTAAATGATCCGGTGCCCTTTAAAAAACAAATAATGGGAGATGAGTAAAGAAAAAGGAGGAGCTGCTGAAGAAAATAAAAAGCTAGCACTCACTGAAGGAGGTATCTGACAAAGCCCTGTAAGCCAGTCCAGTTTAGGGAGGGGCGAAACGCATCACAATTGATACTCATCTGACCGGTAACTTTGAACCAAGAGCTTCTCTGCACGCTCTAAACCTGGAAGACCATGGCTGAACACACCATAGGCCTGTCTCTGAAGCAAGGTTTTAGGACAGAACGCCAGAAATTTGTTTGCCACAATACAGCCAGCGGTAAAACGGAGGCTGAGCGGTGAGATTTGGGGACTAATTTAATTAATCAGGATACATGCTGTGCTCCACCAAACGGTGGTTTGACACTTTTACATAACCGAATATCAGGAGCGTGTTTTTTCACTAAGTGCTACTAGGACTGAAGTGGCAATAATTATTTCTCATAGTAATGGGAATCTGAAACGCAAGCTGGTTTCTTTATGCCTAATTGTGGTTGCAACATATGGATACATAAAAGGAACTGTTGCAGAATGTTTCCTTCTGAGTATTCAGAGCGTGTCTTGTACACTTATGTGCTCTGATTCTGGCTCTTTAATATTTACATTATACATTGGTATATGAGAATAATTTAGGATTGTTTATACTGGCTCATGCGTTTATTTGTATTTTTTCACTCTAAGGGGTTTTGTATGGGGGGGGGGGTTCCTTTAGGCTTGTATAAAGGTATAAATAAATACTTTTTTGATTAAGGATTTCAAGTGCAGCCTTGTCATTCTTACCAATACTGTAAATATCTTTCTCTTTTTACTTTTTTTTTACATTAAAGATTAGTCTGAGAATAACATGTAGATGCCTTTTATAAAAGTTTTATTGGTTCTTTAAATATCAACAAAGTCAGTGTAAAGTTTTAGCGTCTATAAAACAATGGGAGCTGCCATGTTATAACTTATGTTACTTTCTCTGCTGTGGTCATTTAGGGGCAGTTATAAATAGTGATGTTGCGAACTGTTCGCCGGAGAACAGTTCCCGGCGATCTTAGCTTGTTCGCGTTCGCCGCGGCGGGCGAACATATGCGCTGTTCGATCTGCCCCCTATTAGTCATCATTGTTGAAACTTTGACCCTGTGTCTCACAGTCTGATGACACATTTCAGCCAATCAGCAGCAGACACTTCCTCCCAGACCCTCCCAGCTACTGGGCAGCAGCCATTTTAGAGTCATAACAATCCTGCTGTCTTAGTGATAGGAGGTTTAGTGCTGCTGCTGCTGTTGATATTATAGGGAAATAGATAGCTAGGCTAGTGTATTTAGTGTCCACTACAGTCCTGAAGGATTCATCTAGTCTCTGCTGTAAGGACAGCACCCCAAAAAGCCCTTTTTAGGGCTAGAACTTCAGCCCAAAAAGCCCTTTTTAGGGCTATAACTTCAGTGGGTTCTTTTTTGTGGTAATTTTATTTGCATTTGCCTGCCTGTCAGCCTGTGGCTCACAGCATATACTGTGATTAATTCTTCTGTGCCACCACTTATATCTGCTTAATATTAGTGTAAATTTAAAAAAAAAAAACTTTTACCTCATTTTGCTAGTGTAATCTAATTTCATTTTCCATCAGACCTGTGTGTCAGGTACACAGCATATATTGTGCCTAATTGCTCTGTTTTCCACCACTTATATCTGGTGTAACATTAGTATTAATAAAAAAAATAAAAAAACGTTTACATCATTTTGCTAGTGTAATCTAATTTAATTTTCCATCAGACCTGTGTGTCAGGCCCACAGCATATACTGTGATTAATAGCTCTGTTTTCCACCACTTATATCTGGTGTAACATCAGTGTAATTTTTTTAAAAAAAAACTTTTACATCAGTCTGCTATTGTTATTTAATTTTAGTTGTCAGGCCAGCGTGCCACTAGTGCCAGCCTGTGTGTCAGGCTCCCAGCATATACTGTGCCTACTTCCATCCTGAGTGCCACCACTCCTATCTGGTGTAACATTAGTTTAAATTTTTTTTTTTAAAAACTTTTACATCAGTCTGCTAGTGTTATTTAATCGCAGTTGCCTGCCTGCCTGCCAGCGTGTGTGCCAGGCCCACCAATCATATTTGTTATAACAGTAGTGTAAATAATTAAAAAAAAAAAATTTGACTGTGAAACATCAGTCTGCTAGTGTAATCTAATTGAAGTTTCCAGCCTGCCAGCGTGTGTGCCAGGCCCACTTGCCAACTAGTGCCACCACTCATATTTGTTATAACAGTATTGTAAATATTTAAAAAAATGAATTTTTTGACTGTGAAATATCAGTCAGCTAGTGTAATCTAATTACAGTTGCCTGCCTGCCAGCGTGTGTGCCAGGCCCACTTGCCAACTAGTGCCACCACTCATATTTGTTGTAACAGTATTCTAAATATTTAAAAAAAAAACTTTTTTGACTGTGAAACATCAGTCAGCTAGTGCAATCTAATTGCAGTTGCCTGCCTGCCAGCGTGTTTGCCAGGCCCACTTGCCAACTAGTGCCACCACTCATATTTGTTATAACAGTATTGTAAATATTTAAAAAAATGAATTTTTTGACTGTGAAATATCAGTCAGCTAGTGTAATCTAATTACAGTTGCCTGCCTGCCAGCGTGTGTGCCAGGCCCACTTGCCAACTAGTGCCACCAATCATATTTGTTATAACAGTAGTGTAAATATTTAAAAAAAAACTTTTTTGACTGTGAAACATCAGTCTGCTAGTGTAATCTAATTGCAGTTGCCTGCCTGCCAGCATGTGTGCCAGGCCCACTTGCCAACTAGTGCCATCAATCATATTTGTTATAACAGTAGTGTAAATATTTAAAGAAAAACTTTTTTGACTGTGAAACATCAGTCTGCTAGTGTAATCTAATTGCAGTTGCCTGCCTGCCTGCCAGCGTGTGTGCCAGGCCCACTTGCCAAGTTAGTGCCACCACTCATATTTGTTGTAACAGTAGTGTAAATATTTAATATTTCTTAGACCTTGAAGCCCACCTCTTTCAGATTGCATTTTAACAGTTTTTCACCACTAGAGGGTGTTAGTTCATGTATTTCATATAGATAACACTGTGCTCGTGCACGAGAAGTTATCTGGGAGCAGGCACCGATTGGCTAGACTGCAAGTCTGTCAAAAGAACTGAAAAAAGGGTCAGTTTGCAGAGGCTTAGATACAAGATAATCACAGAGGTTAAAAGTATATTATTATAAATGTGTTAGTTATGCAAAACTGGGAAATGGGTAATAAAGGGATTATCTATCTTTTAAAACAATAAAAATTCTGGTGTAGACTGTACCTTTAAACGGGGAGTTTGGTCTGTCACTGTGAAGCGGGCGTAACCCTTACACTACATGATCGATACAACATCATACCTGATGTTTTAGAGCACGTTATTCCAAACTATTTAGGAATTTTAGGTGATTTATGCCTTTTATGGCTTAAAAACCAGACTCTGCATCAACTATGTAATTTTCCATGGGAGTTTTGCCATGGATCCCCCTCCGGCATGCCACAGTCCAGGTGTTAGTCCCCTTGAAACAACTTTTCCATCACTATTGTGGCCAGAAAGAGTCCCTGTTGGTTTTAAAGTTCGCCTGCCTATTGAAGTCAATGGCGGTTCGCCCGGTTCGCTAACAGTTGCGGAAGTTCGAGTCCGCCGTTCGCGAACCGGAATTTTTAGGTTCGCGACATCACTAGTTATAAATAGGTTGCTAGAGAGTGCAGCCAATGGCTATGTGGAATATAACAGTGTTCTGCACTTCTATTTCTAACAGGAAACAAAAAACTCACAACTTAAGAATGAAATTACAGGAAAAGGGAACAAAATAAATAATGAAAGTATATTTACAACACTAAGTACCAGCGCTAGTTAGCCTATGTTAAATACCATGGAACAAGATAATTCCAATTCTGATATCAAAAATAACAGAGAAGAAAAAATGCAAAAAACTTCAAGAAAAGGAGTGTGAAGCAATGAAACAAGGTGTGTCCGATATTCAATCAATAATCTTATAGTTCATATAGAACACGTTTGAGTCAATTCCAAGTGAAAAAAGCATTGCTTAGAGCCCACGTGAGAGCACCAAAAACAAATCTGTGCAAACAAATATACAGTACTTGGTAGTAAACAGCAGCGGCCTCAATCAGGCTTTTAGTAGGCAAAAAATGTCTTGTTATAGTTTGCTTAGGGAGGTGCTGCTCTCAGAGTAAAGTGAGTAGCTTGGAAATCTCCCTTAGGTGGATCAAAAACAGAAAAGGCAAAAAAAGTGTGCACGTTGCTTTAAGCATAGTATTTATTAAAGTTAAATAAGTGCAATGTTAAAAACACACTTATTAAAAACACTTTAAAAACAATCATGTAGATAAATTCAAATAAGAAACTTCTCCCACCGAGTACCTCGGTAGTACCATCCTCGGAAACTCTTGTTTTTTAATCTAAAACAAATAGGATACTGTGTCCGGTAGCGGTAAGGTTCTTCTACGGGTACCTCTCACTTTACAAGACTCCTCCTGTGGATTAGTGGGCTAAGGCTTTTCATTATGTGTATTAACACTTTCACTACACTCCAACTGGATTTTTTCTGACAGTTACCAATTCCTCTGCTTATCACAGTAATCAAGCTGCAGGCTGTGTCATTACTAAATACGGAGAACAAGGAGGAAGAGTTTCTGAAGTTTATCGTAGGTGTTTGCGTGCCTCAAATTTAGCGCTCATATCAGTTGAAAGTAAACGCGAATGTGTGAGCGCAATCTCGATTTACACTAGAATGATTGCTGCATCCTCCGTGCTCTGGTTAACTGTTTTGCAAAATAAAAAAGTTGCACAAAATACATCAAAAATACATTACAAAGTACAATAACACTCATAATAACACTATCTAATAAAAAATATTTGAAAAAATTGCACAAAAAAATTATAAGATACGAGGCAAAGGGCTTTAACATAGAGATACATACATATATTGCTAAAAATTTATATATATATATATATATATATATATATATATATATATATATATATATATATATATATACTGTATGTGTGTGTGGTTGTGTGTAGCAATGTATTTATGTGATTATATGTATTTATAGACATATATACACATATAAACATGTAAATACATATGTACACACATATAGACATATATATAAGTGCATTGGAGCCCTTTGCAGTTAAAGGGACAGTAAACAGCAAACATTTTCTTATTTAAAAAGATATATAATCCCTTTATTAACCATTCCCCAGTTTTGCACAGTTATATTAATATACTTGTGATTACCTTGTATCTAAGCCTCTGCAGACAGCCTCCTTATCTAAGTGCTTTTGACAGACATGCAGTGTAGTCAATCAGTGAAGACTCCTAAATAACTTCACGGGAGTGAGCACAATGTTATCTATTTAACACACATTAACTAACACTGTCTAACTGTGAAAAACTTTCAAAATGCTCTGAGCTAGGAGGCGGTTTTCAACTGTTTAGAAATCAGTTTGAGCCTAGCTAGGTTTAGCTTTTCAAACATACCACCAAGGGAACAAAGCAAATTTGATGATAAAAGTAAATTGGAAAGTTGTTTAAAATTGCATGCTCTATGTGAATCATGAAAGTTTAGTTTTGACTTTACTGTCCGTTTAAGCAAATTAAAAAATGAAAAAGCATATTTATGCAATATTCATAGTATGTTATACTATGTATTTACTGTAAATATTTTACATTCCAATATTCTGCACATAGTAGAATATGTATAGAAGTATTTATAAATATATGTTCCTTTATATATATATATATATATGTATATATCTATGCCTATATATAATCATGTATATATACTGAATATAGGTATAGATATATATTGTACCAAAATTCCATCAGATATATGTTGAAATATGTATTTATGGGTAAATATAAACATTTCTGCTATGGAATGTGAAATATTCAGATTTTCATGTTGGGTTAGCGCACTTGAGAATATGCAAATACATTTACGAGCATTTCACGTGGAGAATATAACGTGGGTTAATTACTCTCTTTAAATCATTGTCAGCTTAGAGTTTGTAAATTTGGCTGAATAACTTTCACATATCTTATTACAAAGTTATGTCTCTGCATCCAACATTTTTGTTTAGACTTGGTGTCTAAAACTGATTCTTGTTTCATATTAATAGCTTCTTTACAGGCCTTAGTAATTATTTTGGTTGGATAGCCCCTATCTTTCAAATAATCACTTATAATTTTACCCTCATGCAAGAAGTCTCCATTCACAAAACAATTGCCCCCTTGATATACCATAGTTCACATGTTTAGGGTGTCATCTTTCTGTATAAAGGAGAGTATTAGCTGAGTTATGCTTCCAATACAAAGTGGTTTTGATATTAAATGTCCTAAAATCTCTTAACTCAACATAAAGTTACATGTTATATAAAGATTCATAGGCATAAGGGAACAGAAAAGTACCAGTTCATTCTGATTAAGAAAAGAGAGAAAATCTCCAGCTTGGGCTTTTGTCCCTCTCCAAATAAAAATCAAGTCATCAATGTACCATTTGTAAAACACATAATGATCATATTATTATTATTATTCTTTATTTATAAAGCACCAACAGATCTTGCAGCACTGTCTATGAGTACAGATATAAAAGTACAATGGTGAGACATTACAATGTAAGACAAAATATAACAAACAAATACAGTGGGTTTGAGGGCCCTATTCCCATGGGAATTTACAATCTAGGTGGGTAGGAGGATGAGAAACAAGAGGTAGGGTCTGCAAAGATGAGAATGATGTTAATGCAGAGTTAGATGAGGGGAAGTATTAGGTAAGTGGAATCCATTTGTTATTGAGTTGGGTGATAAGCTTCCCTGAACAAAAAGGTCTTTAGGGAGTGTTTAAAGAAGGACAGGTTAGGGGAAAGTCTGACAGCTTGAGGAAGTGGGTTCCAGAGGGTTGGTGCCACATGAGAGAAGTTTGGTAGTCTAGCATGGGAGGAAGTGATGGTAGAGAATGCAAGGAGCAAGTCATTGGTGGACTTTAGGGGGTGGTCTGGAGTATATTTGTTGATGAGTGAAGACAAGTGGGGGGGCAGCATTGGTGAGGGCTGTGTAGGTCAGGGTGAGAATTTTTAATTTAATTCTGCTGTGAATTGGGAGCCAGTGAAGGGACTCACAGAGAGGTGCAGCATATACAGAGCATCGGGATAGGTGGATTAGCCTGGCAGAGGCATTTAGGATGGATTGTAGGGGGGAGAGGTACTGTATGTGTGTGTGGTTGTGTGTAGCAATGTATTTATGTGATTATATGTATTTATAGACATATATACACATATAAACATGTAAATACATATGTACACACATATAGACATATATATAAGTGCATTGGAGCCCTTTGCAGTTAAAGGGACAGTAAACAGCAAACATTTTCTTATTTAAAAAGATATATAATCCCTTTATTAACCATTCCCCAGTTTTGCACAGTTATATTAATATACTTGTGATTACCTTGTATCTAAGCCTCTGCAGACAGCCTCCTTATCTAAGTGCTTTTGACAGACATGCAGTGTAGTCAATCAGTGAAGACTCCTAAATAACTTCACGGGAGTGAGCACAATGTTATCTATTTAACACACATTAACTAACACTGTCTAACTGTGAAAAACTTTCAAAATGCTCTGAGCTAGGAGGCGGTTTTCAACTGTTTAGAAATCAGTTTGAGCCTAGCTAGGTTTAGCTTTTCAAACATACCACCAAGGGAACAAAGCAAATTTGATGATAAAAGTAAATTGGAAAGTTGTTTAAAATTGCATGCTCTATGTGAATCATGAAAGTTTAGTTTTGACTTTACTGTCCGTTTAAGCAAATTAAAAAATGAAAAAGCATATTTATGCAATATTCATAGTATGTTATACTATGTATTTACTGTAAATATTTTACATTCCAATATTCTGCACATAGTAGAATATGTATAGAAGTATTTATAAATATATGTTCCTTTATATATATATATATGTATATATCTATGCCTATATATAATCATGTATATATACTGAATATAGGTATAGATATATATTGTACCAAAATTCCATCAGATATATGTTGAAATATGTATTTATGGGTAAATATAAACATTTCTGCTATGGAATGTGAAATATTCAGATTTTCATGTTGGGTTAGCGCACTTGAGAATATGCAAATACATTTACGAGCATTTCACGTGGAGAATATAACGTGGGTTAATTACTCTCTTTAAATCATTGTCAGCTTAGAGTTTGTAAATTTGGCTGAATAACTTTCACATATCTTATTACAAAGTTATGTCTCTGCATCCAACATTTTTGTTTAGACTTGGTGTCTAAAACTGATTCTTGTTTCATATTAATAGCTTCTTTACAGGCCTTAGTAATTATATTGGTTGGATAGCCCCTATCTTTCAAATAATCACTTATAATTTTACCCTCATGCAAGAAGTCTCCATTCACAAAACAATTGCCCCCTTGATATACCATAGTTCACATGTTTAGGGTGTCATCTTTCTGTATAAAGGAGAGTATTAGCTGAGTTATGCTTCCAATACAAAGTGGTTTTGATATTAAATGTCCTAAAATCTCTTAACTCAACATAAAGTTACATGTTATATAAAGATTCATAGGCATAAGGGAACAGAAAAGTACCAGTTCATTCTGATTAAGAAAAGAGAGAAAATCTCCAGCTTGGGCTTTTGTCCCTCTCCAAATAAAAATCAAGTCATCAATGTACCATTTGTAAAACACATAATGTTCATATTATTATTAATATGAACACCAACAGATCTTGCAGCACTGTCTATGAGTACAGATATAAAAGTACAATGGTGAGACATTACAATGTAAGACAAAATATAACAAACAAATACAGTGGGTTTGAGGGCCCTATTCCCATGGGAATTTACAATCTAGGTGGGTAGGAGGATGAGAAACAAGAGGTAGGGTCTGCAAAGATGAGAATGATGTTAATGCAGAGTTAGATGAGGGGAAGTATTAGGTAAGTGGAATCCATTTGTTATTGAGTTGGGTGATAAGCTTCCCTGAACAAAAAGGTCTTTAGGGAGTGTTTAAAGAAGGACAGGTTAGGGGAAAGTCTGACAGCTTGAGGAAGTGGGTTCCAGAGGGTTGGTGCCACATGAGAGAAGTTTGGTAGTCTAGCATGGGAGGAAGTGATGGTAGAGAATGCAAGGAGCAAGTCATTGGTGGACTTTAGGGGGTGGTCTGGAGTATATTTGTTGATGAGTGAAGACAAGTGGGAGGGCAGCATTGGTGAGGGCTGTGTAGGTCAGGGTGAGAATTTTCAATTTAATTCTGCTGTGAATTGGGAGCCAGTGAAGGGACTCACAGAGAGGTGCAGCATATACAGAGCATCGGGATAGGTGGATTAGCCTGGCAGAGGCATTTAGGATGGATTGTAGGGGGGAGAGGTGGTGAGAGGAAGGCCAGTTAGTAGGTTATTACAGTAGTCAAGTCGGGAAATTACCAGGGAGTGGATTAGCTGTTTAGTAGTTTCAGCGCTCAGAAACGGACACATTTTGGAGATATTGCATAGGTGGTTGTGGCAGGATGAAGAGAGCAATTGGATTTGGGGTATGAAGGACAAATTTTAGTCAAGTGTCACTCCAAGGCAGCTGACTTGGGGTGATGGGGAGATAGTGGTGCCGCCAACAGTGATAGAAAAGTTAGAAAACGGAATAGAATTAGAAGGGGGATTAGAAGTAGCTCGGTCTTAGACATGTTTATTTTTAGGCGGTAAGAGGACATCCAGGAAGAAATGCTAGATAAGCAGTCACTGATGTGAAAATTTACAGAAGGAGAGAGTGCAGGGGTAGATAGGTAGTGGATATAAAAAGTCTACACACCCCTGTTAAAATGTCAGGTTTCTGTGATGTAAAAAAAATAAGACAAAGATAAATCATTTCAGAACTTTTTCCACCTTTAATGTGACCTAAAAACTGTACAAGTCAATTGAAAAACAAAAAGAAATCTTTTAGGTGGAGAGAAATAAAAATAAAAAACTAAATCAATATGGTTGCATAAGTGTGCACACTTAAACTAATACTTTGTTGAAGCACCTTTTGATTTTATTACAGCACTCAGTCTTTTTGGTATAAGTCAATCAGCATAGCACATCTTGACTTGACAAGATTTGCCCACTCTTCTTTGCAAAAACACTCCAAATCTGTCAAATTGTGAGGGCATCTCCTGTGCACAGCCCTCTTCAGACCACCCCACATATTTTTTTTTTTTTTTCTTAATTTTTTTATTGAAACAAATAAACAAAACAGGTTACACCATTCATCGAAAAGTACATAAAGATGATTGGTTACAAGTGAGATGGGTTTGGTCACAGTACGATCCGATCCCCAATTTTACATCTACTGTTCCTATTACATTAAATTCCTGCTGGTCGCTTTATTAAATCTTACAAAGTTGTATTGTTAATTCTCCTTTTAACAGTTACCTCAGGGTTCTTCATCAAGAGAATTATTCTATACTCTGTTAGGCTTGTGAAACATTAGGTTCATTACATTGTGTGGAATGGCAATATTCTTCCCATATTAAGTTCATAGCTAAAAAGTCATCTAATCTTTTCGTAGCACAATAGTAATACTTTTCCATTGCTGGTGTGTGATTAACTAAATAGCGTTACTCTGATAGTGAAGGAGCTACTGTAGACTTCCATTTCCTCGGTATTAACCTTCTGGCGCAGTTAAGTAGAATAATTATAAGCCTTTGTCTCAATTTACATTTAATTTTTGGTGTACTATCGAATAGAAATATAAGAGGATCTAGGGGTATCTCAATATTAATTGACTGTTTAATGGCTAGGTGAATATCTTTCCAATATTGGCTAATATGAGGGCATGTCCACCATATGTGATGGTAGTTTCCCACCCCCCCACATGCTCTCCAACACTTATTATCGTTGAGGTCATATATCACAGCTAACTTAACTGGGGTTTTGTACCATCTGCATAGCAGTTTTATGTTTGATTCTAATTGCGCTATAGATGATGTATGGGAACACATATTGTTAAATATTCTTGCCCATTGTTTCGGTGTAATAGGTGTTTGAAGTTCCTCGGACCATTTGTTTGTGTAAGTTGGGAGGTTTTTAGAATGGTGTTCTAGCAGCAATTTATAAAATTATAGAGAGGGAACCTTTGGAGTACGTGTCGGATCTGCATATAGACTCAAAGGGAGACAAAGATCTATAAAACACCCCCACATATTTTTTAATCGAATTCAGGTCTGGGTTCTTTCTGGGCCATTCCAAAACTTTAATCTTCTTTTGGTGAAGCTATTCCTTTGTTGTTTTGGATGTATGCTTTGGGTCGTTGTCATGCTGAAAGATGAAGTTCCTCTTCATGTTCAGCTTTCTAGCAGAAGCCTGAAGTTTTTGTGCCAATATCGACTGGTATTTGGAACTGTTCATAATTACCTCTACCTTGACTAAGGCCCCAGTTGCAGCTGAAGAAAAACAGCCCCAAAGCATGATGCTGACACCACTATGCTTCACTGTGAGTATGGTGTTCTTTTGGTGATGTGCAGTGTTGTTTTTGCGCCAAACATATCTTTTGGAATTATGGCCAAAAAAGTTCAACCTGGTTTCATCAGACCATAACACCTAAAAGATTTCAGTTTTGTTTTATTGAGTTTTACAGTTTATTACAGTCAAATTAAAGGTGGAAAAAAGTTCTGAAATGATTTATCGTTGTTCTCATTTTTTTTACATCACAGAAAACTGACATTTTAACAGTGGTGTGTAGACTTTTATATCCACTGTAGATCTGAGTATCATCAGCTAGAGGCAATAGAAATGGAAACCATAGCTGTTGATAAGTTTACCCAGCAAAGAAGTTGTAAATAGAGAAGAGTAGAGACAGAACAGAGCCTTGAGGTACAGACAGAGGCAATGGAGAGGAAGAGTCACCAGCAAAAGAGACAACACAATCAGTCACAGTCAGTTAGCTGTCTGAAGTAGCCAGTTAACAAAGGCTCCTCAGTAATTATACAAAGTCGGGATCAATTCTTACTGTCATTTTTAAGGATTAAAGCTCTAGACTAGGAAGCAATAGACACAAGCTCATGCCATGTAACACCAATATCCTGTTTATAGAGCATATTATCAAGGACTGATATGTGACTGATTGTGTGCTCCAAACAAGAAGTAATAAGTAATAGCTGACTGTTATATCAGTCACAGGTTTAAGTAGACAATGATTTATATATAGAGTTATTAAACTAATCTGTACAGACAGCTGTGGTAAAAAGAGACTCCTGACTACAAAATGCTATTTGTGCTGTGCATCTCAGAATATATATATGATGCATGTGCTTGTTCTATGTTAAATAGACATGCAAGAAAGTATATGCTTATACAACAGCAAGAGTACTTGCATTCACACAATCTTAATGTAAAAGTTGTGAGTGTCTCAAATCCTGCACAGATCTCCAAATTCAGGAGTCCAAAAACTGATTTATTCCTGGATTATCATAGTAATGGAGTCAAAGGGGGAGCAGTGCAATGATTACTATCTTGGTGTGTGAGTGTCTGTTCTTTAAAACCACATTCCTTCCTTCTGTTTTTACCCCTTGGCTGCCAATAAAACACATAGTGCAAAGATTCTACCCCACTTTTCTGCCATCTTGTCTGCCATCTTGGAAATGCCACTTTATCAGATTCAACCCTTAAAATTTATATTGTTTGGGTGATTTTTTATTTGAATTGATGACCCGTTTTCATAGATTCAATTTACTGTACAGCGAATTGAAACACTGGACTGTTTACATGAAAACCTGATGCCTTGCATAGAAGGTGTTTTCATGCACAAGTGCATTTTTTTTAAATAAAAAAATAAATAAAAATAAATAAAATTAAGTTATCTCAGGGTTTTCTAAAGGATTGGGTTGCCTTCAAATTTTAAAACACCCAAACAAAGTCATCCAATGATGCTCAAATGAGAATTTGTATGGATTTAAATGCAATTCAGTATATCACTATCATCATTTATTCATTTGATTGTAACCCTAGATAAATGTGAATTTGGAAAGAGACAGGTGCGATTGTCCACAGAGATTTGTGGCAAGAATGAATCCAATACTTTGCTTTATTTAGTGATTTATATTTTTTTCAAATTATAGTAATAGTAGCAGTATTATAACTAGAAAAACATTCTTGTGAATAAAAGTTAATGTTCGTTTTACCAATCACACAGTATGGGCAAATGAACAAACTGTGCCATATGCAGCTGGTTTTTAATAATTATATTTCAGTTTGCCCTTATGAGCAATGTATTGTTATCAGTAACTGTAACTGTAAACCCTTGCTATTGAATGTGGTGTTTGTGGTTGTAATGTTCATGCCTCAGTAACTCCTAATGAAATAATAACGATGGACAAAAATCCATCTCTTATAGGAGATACAGCTCATTTAATTGAGAACTAAAAAGTGAGATTAAAGGCCAAACATGCTGCTGGCAGGTTGCCATAGCAGTGTTAAAGACACATACATATGATTAATTCATTTGAATTCACTACATAAAGCCAGACTGTTGTTAGAGTTTAATATGCAATTATTGTAAGACTGCAGGAATATGTTTGTACATGTTTAACATTAAAAAGACACCTGTTTATGGGGAAGCAACGAGAGGAGACATAGGGATGGTCTGGAGGGAATAAGCAAAAATAGAGTTGGTACAGTATGAGAGAGATCAGTACAGAGTACTGGGCATTTAATGAGAAGACTACAGGTTAAAACACATACGTGGAGTGCAAAAATATTAGCAATATTGTGTGTTTACATCTCTCAAGCACAATAAATAGCGCTGCTATATTTGCATTCATATTAAGTATATAGTAAGTCTACATTTTTTTTATCAATCAAGCAACATCTGTATGTTGGATAGTGTGGGTGCACTAAATTCCATACATAATAGACTTCTATGGGGGGACATGCTGTATGTTGGGTATTACTTCTGCACTAAGCCAATGGCACGAACGTTGATGGTGGAGTAGGGCAGTACTTCAGGTCACAAAACATTACGTTTTTCATTGGTATTTTGTATTGCGCTTGAGCACAACATCTAACTCACCACTTATAGGGCTCCATGTACTAAGCCGTCAATTCATCCGTCATTGTAGACGCGGATAAACTTGCCGTTACTCGCCGCGGGCGAAATGGTGTCCGCTGTCGCTATGTACTAATATTCCTACAATAAATAGACAAGTCTAGCCCGCCGCGAGCAGTTGCAGATTGTTGATAAATTTGACGCCTCGCTCGCCGCGACTAAGCTGATGTACTTAACTTTCAGTTGAATTGTCTGGCCAATTATTAACACGTGACATGCAAGGTGTCACGAACATCATAGTAGTCGCGGGAATAGAATTTTGCTCCTATAAAAGTTCAACTTATCTAAACAACTTTATTATTGTTCAAAATTTTTTGAAGAGTGATAACAGAGCGTTATTTTTGTAATATTTATTTACAATTTGGATATGGCTTCATCTGGATCTGATAATATATAAATATTAATATAAAATAATTATAAAGATTGACAACTATACAATACAAATTTAAATAGATTACTCTTTAATTACAGTCGACAAATTGGGCGCAATTTATGTACATGGAAATGAGAGACAAATTAGACGCCAGTTATGCTGTAAGTACAATGCTGATATTACTGCCTTTTATATATGTCTAGACTGGCGTCTAGATTGACTTTCCTATTGTTTTGTACCTTGCCCGCCACAAAAGGTGGCGAGGCAAAAATAACGAGGTGGGAGCGGAAATTGTAGCGAGCGGGCAAATAGATTTTTTAGTACATTCGTTTTTTGGCGAGTTGGTGGTCAAATGTGTCTAATTACAGTGAAAAATGGAGCGGTAGCGAGGTTTGGCGGATAAGTACGCTCGCAATTTTAAAGATGCGAGTTTTAACATAATTGACGGCTTTGTACATATCAGTTTGCGAATTTTGACGCGAGATTTGTTGCGGGTAGCTCGCTGACTGCTTAGTACATGGAGCCCATAATATTAGCGCAATGAGCATTCTAATAGCGCTCCCTGCATTATGCATTACAAGTATAGAGCTAGATTACAAGTGGTATGCTTTAGTTAGTGGTTAGAAGTGATAAGAAATATCTCGACCATGCTAACTTGCGCTTGTATTAAAAGTTGAAAGTAAACACTTATATATACTTGCATGCATATGGGTGTACATATATATATATATATATATATATATATGTGTGTATTCATGTATTTATGTATTTATATATGTATATACATATTAGATAAGTTTATACTGTTAGGTAAGGTCGGGCAGACTTGCTGGGCCTATGGCTCTTATCTGCCGTCAATATCTATGTTTCTATGTTTCTATATATACACATAAAGTCATGGCCAAAAATATTGGCACCCCAGCATTTCTGTCAAGTAATGCACCACTTCACCCAAAAAATTGTTGCAATTACAAATGTTAAGGCATTCTCATGTTTATTTCTTTTGTTTGTTTTGGTATGACACAAAAAAGTGGAGAAAAAAAATAGCCAAATCTGACACATTCCATGCAAAACTCCAAAAATGGACTGGACAAAAATATTGGCACCCTCAATTTAATATTTGGTAGCACACCCCTTGGAAAAAATAACTGAACTCAATCGCTTCCTGTAACCATCAATGAGTTTCTTACACCTCTCTACTGGAATTTTGGACCACTTCACCAACTGCTCCAGGTATTTCAGATTGGAAGGGTTTATTTTGAAATCTCTCCACAGGTGCTCTATGGGAGTTAGATCTGGACTCATTCCAGTTCAGTACTCTCCAGCGCTTTGTCTTAAACCATTTTTGGGTGCTTTTTGACGCGTGCTTTGGGTCATTGTCCTTCTGTAAGATCCATGACCTCTGATGGGACCCAACTTTCTGACACTGGGCCCTACATTAGATCACAGAATTCTTTGGTAGTCTTCAGATTTCATAATGCCATGCACACAGTCAAGACTTCCAGTGTCTGAAGCAGCAAAGCAACCCCAAAACATCATTGAACCTCTACCATGTTTAACTGTAGGGACTGTATTCTTTTCTTTAAAAGCCTAATTTTTTTTCTGAAAACAGTAGAATGATGGGCTTTAACAAAAAACTGTAATTTGTTTTTCATCTGTCCACAGCACATTCTCCCAAAAGGATTTTTGTAAGTTTTGGAAAACTACAATCTGACTTTTTTATGTTTCTGTGTCAGCAGTGGGGTCCTCCTGGGTCTTCTACCATAGAGTTCCTTTTCATTCAGATAGCGACGTATAGTGCGAGCTGAAATATTTGTACCCTGTGCTCAGTGATGTTTTGGGGTTGCTTTGCTGCCTGTGGCAGTGAACGCCTAGAATTGGTGTAGGGCAAGATTAAACCAGAAGACTGTTAAGGCATTCTTAAGTTTCCTGCTATTGGCCGGGTAGGCTAGGGCACCCCGTTAAGGACTACCAGAGGGTTCTTGTATTGACACCTTTGGTGTCTGATGGATCTGCCTTCTAAACAAGCCTTTTTTGCAACCTGAAAGGATATCAAGTGATTATTAACTCCTTTTAGCTCTTACATATATAATTTTTCGTTTAAAGAGCCTATCACGTAATTACACAGATCTTAGTATATCTAGAAAAAGTTATGTTTTAAGGAAAACTGTAGTGCACCCTTATTCTTGTTTTTCCTTCCTTTTCCTTTCATAGTATATCAGAGAGAAGGTAACACCTGGAATGGACTTTATTTGTTTTTCCAGTAAATTTAAAGCCCTATTTGCTACATAGGATAGTGCCAACTTAACTTTCTACAAACTGCATTTCCTAGAACAGTTATGCAATGGATATGGCAACACTGCACAAGACTATAAATCTTCATCAGTGAATAAAAGAGACATTAAAGGGACTGTCTAATCAAAATTAAGCTTTTGTGATTCAGATAGGGCATGCAATTTACTTTTATCATCAAATTTGCTTTGTTCTCTTGGAATTATTTGCTGAAAGCAAAACCTTGGTAGGCTTATATGCTAATTTCTAAGAACTTGAAGGCTGCATCTTATCTCAGTACATTTTGATGTTGTTCACAGCTAGACAGCACTAGTTCATGTGGACCATAAAGATAACATTGTGCTCACTCCCGTGGAGTTTTTTTAATGAGTTGCACGGATTGGCAAAAATGCAAGTCTTTCAAAAGAACTGACATAAGGGGGCAGTCTGCAGAGGCTTAGATACAAGGTAATCACAGAGGTAAAATGTATATTAATCTAACTGTGTTGGTTATGCAAAACTGGGGAATGGGTAATAAAGGGATTATCTATCTCTTTAAACAATAAATATTCTGGAGTAGACTGTCCCTTTAAAGTCAAGTAATTTTTATATATGCTTTGTATATATCAGCAACTGAATTGCAAAATAATCTGCATACAATACAAAACAAAGGTTTTAAAAACATGTACAATTTTATTAAAAGGACTTGAAACCCAACATTTTTCTTTCATGGTTTAGATTAACAATTTTGAACAATTTTCCAATTAACTTCTGTTATAAAATTTCCTTAATTAACTTGGTATACATATAAATGCAACCACCAATCAGCAGCTAGCTCCCAAAAGTGCATTGCACTTACCTAGGTATTGTTTTGAACAAAGGATACCAAAAGAATGAAGCTAATTAGGTAAAAGAAGTAAATTAAAAAGTTGTTTAAAACTGCATGAAAGAAAAATGTTGGCTTTCATGACCCTTTAATGATTTCAAGACTCTGCATTGTGTTAGCAAATTAAAAACCTTTGTGAGTATTTCTCTTTTTGTGGCCATTTAAGGCAAGATGTAAATAAATACAGTATTTCTAGCAAAATCTGCATTTTATTTATTGTTAAGAACATGTAATATATATATATATAAAGAGATAGATGGAAAGATATATAGATGTACACTTTTGCGTATTGTCCACAAGATGGCAGAACATGCTCTTTACAGAATGTGATAGACACAGCAAGGTGTTGTTGCATGACATAATGCAGTTAGTAATCAGGAAAGGAGGTCAACTTAACAGGCATCTGGAAAGAGAGGGGAAATCCTTTCAAGAAAAAGAATGATTGTGACAAACATTACTAGTGACAACATATTTCCTGGGAAGAGCTAGAACATGCTTTACGCATCACTCAATGCCATAATAATATAGCACACTCTATAGTTTTTTACTTATGCAGACCCATAGAGAGATAAGGTAACTGAAATTGTATAGGTTTGTAAACTGGGCATATTGTATTCTATGGCTCTGTCACATTGTAATAAAAAACTGTAAGTAATAACAAAAAAAAAGTCTGCAGTAAAGGTTATATATTGTCCCTCTTATTAGTTGTAAAGTTTATAATTGGGATGAGATCTCTTTGTAAATGCAAATAAATACTCAGGTGGGACTTTCTTAACCTGCTCTAAAAGTAAACCCAAGACAGTATGGGCCAGGCTGGGCAAGTTATGGGGTATACAATTTACTGCTAGCAAATTCCTCCCAATTCAGGGCAATCTCTCCTTCTTGCCTGGATACACTACTGAAGTGTTTCGGATGTGGCAGGAAAAGGGTCTTACCAAAATCGGGCAATTATTTAACCCCCTTACTCTTACGATCCACTCCTTTCAAGATCTAAAAAATACATACTCGCTCCCAAACACACATAGATTTGCATACTTACAGTGCAGGCACTATGTCACGCAATTAAAAACTGATGGTCTCCTGCACACAGAAAACAATAACCTGACTGCACTATGCTCACTGGCTAAACAGGGCTCTTACGGGCTGGCAAACACATATAACCTAGTATTAAGACACTTTGACACCCTTACCACCCAAAAACTAGCATCAAAATGGTCCAGATGTAGAAACATACAGATTGATGATGAAGGGCTCCTAAACAGTTTAACAAAAGTTAGATCTATTACCTTATCAGCAAACCTAAGAGAGACACATACCAAAATTTTGCAACAAGCCTACATTACTCCAGCTCTCAGGGCCAAATGGATTCCAGGAGCACAAGATGTATGTGTTAAGTGTAACCATGCGAATCCTGACTGGATTCACCTATTCTGGGACTGCCCTAAGCTACAGTGGTTCTGGGGTAAACTAACCTACTGGCTCTCTAAAGTCACCAAAACTCGAGTCCATCTTTCGGCACAAAGAGTTCTGTTTCTGCTCCCAGAACACGCTGCCAGCCCCTATGACACTTTTGTCTCTATATCTATCTTGACTGCAAAGCAAATGATCTTACAACACTGGGCAGAAAACCTTTCTCCACCCTTCCAAAAGCTACTTACCAAGATACACACCCAGATGCTCATAGAACAAGCGGATGTTAGGGGAAACGTCGAACAAAGGATAGCTAAGTATATAAAGAAATGGGAACCATATCTACTACACCTACCAGATGCTGTCAGGGAGCGTGTCCTATACCCGTTTAGAAGCAGTGATTTCATCTTGAAGGAAAACCTTAGGGGGAAGTGGTGTTTTTCTAACATAACCGCACGATAGACAGGTACATTCCAACATAATCTGCCCCTCATACCTACTACCTCAGTACACCAAGATACGGCTGGCGGTCCAGGGGAGCTCCGGGTAAGTAAGGGATGCCACAGCCTCTGGTGGCACTCCCCCCCCCCCTCTCCCTTTATTTTCTTATTTATTTCTTTGATTGTTTGATTTTGTTTTCTTTTCTTGTTTATTGTTGTTGTTTATTGAAAATATTTAAAGGAAAAGAGGAAAAAGGTGAGGAGAGGAGGCATGAACTTTGACTTTTAAGACGCCCTGATGCAGGGCTATTGAACCACACTTAAAGGAACTTCTTTATATGATGAAGGGGCCTAAGCCTGTATGGGTTGTGATGTACTTACTTTCTTTGTATGTACTGCATTTCAATGCTGTTATTGTTTTTTCATTTTTTGTGCCTACTTCTCTCTCATGTGGTATAAATAAAAGTTTTTTAAAAAAAAAAAAGTAAACCCAAGACACTGGTACTGCAGTTAATCTCTTCCCTAGTGTAGTTTGTCATCTGCCTCAAAGACTTCAGTAAACAGTAGTTTTATTCCCCGAATTAAAGGGACAGTCCACACCAGAATTTTTATTGTTTTAAAAGATAGATAATCCCTTTATTACCCATTCCCCAGTTTTGCATAACCAACACAGTTATAATAATATAATTTTAACCTCTGTGATTATCTTGTATCTACGCCTATGCAAACTGCCCTTTTTTCAGTTATTTTGACAGACTTGCAGTCTAGCCAATCAGTGCCTGTTCCCAGATAACTTCACGTGCACGAGCACAGTGTTATCTATATGAAATACGTGAACTAACACCCTCTAGTGGTGAAAAACTGTTAAAATGCAATCTGAAGAGAGGTGGGCTTCAAGGTCTAAGAAATTAGCATATGAACCTACTAGGTTAAGCTTTTAACTAAGAATACCAAGAGAACAAAGCAAAATTGGTGATAAAAGTACATTGGAAAATTCTTTAAAATTACATGCTGTATCTGAATCATGAAAGTTTATTTTGGCCTAGACTGTCCCTTTAAGCAAAACATGGAGATTGCAGCATTAGAGTGTGCAAGCAGCTGCTTTACTCTATTAAATAGCTTTCTCTTATA
Organism: Bombina bombina; assembly: GCF_027579735.1. NCBI lineage: Eukaryota > Metazoa > Chordata > Amphibia > Anura > Bombinatoridae > Bombina > Bombina bombina. Next base: position 940,166,591 of record NC_069503.1, read on the forward strand.
ATATCCTGCACCCATGCCCAGATTACAAAAAAACAAAATCAATAAAAGGCAAGGCCTGGGCAGGTGTGGCGCCATGTCAACTTAAATAGGTGAATGTTGCTGAATTAACTCTAATGTTATCATCACTATTACTTGCATATAGCTATGTGTTTAATCCCTGCAAATATCTGGATATCCAATGACAAAAGGGATATAGTGCAGCCACCAATCACCAGCAGGCTTTTAGAAGTGCATTGTTGCTCCTGACCATACCAAGCTATGCTTTTAACAAAGTATACCAAGATAACGAAGTAAAAATGATAATAGAGGAAACTGAAAAGTCTGATAAAAATGCACGCTCTAACTGAATCATAAAAGTTTAATTTTAGGTTTTTAAGACTGATACAAGTCTTGTTTTGTATATGTTTACCTATTTATGGCATGAGCCCATTTTTATATTTCTTTCATGTAATTAGCAAGAGTCCATGAGCTAGTGACGTATGGGATATACATTCCTACCAGGAGGGGCAAAGTTTCCCAAACCTCAAAATGCCTACAAATACACCCCACACCACACCCACAAATCAGTTTTTACAAACTTTGCCTCCTATGGAGGTGGTGAAGTAAGTTTGTGCTAGATTCTACGTTGATATGCGCTCCGCAGCAGGTTGGAGCCCGGTTTTCCTCTCAGCGTGCAGTGAATGTCAGAGGGATGTGAGGAGAGTATTGCCTATTGAATACAATGGTCTCCTTCTACGGGGTCTATTTCATAGGTTCTCTGTTATCGGTCGTAGAGATTCATCTCTTACCTCCCTTTTCAGATCGACGATATACTCTTATATATACCATTACCTCTACTGATTCTCGTTTCAGTACTGGTTTGGCTTTCTACTACATGTAGATGAGTGTCCTGGGGTAAGTAAGTCTTATTTTCTGTGATACTCTAAGCTATGGTTGGGCACTTTTATATAAAGTTCTAAATATATGTATTCAAACATTTATTTGCCTTGACTCAGGATGTTCAACGTTCCTTATTTCAGACAGTCAGTTTCATATTTGGGATAATGCATATGAATAAATTCATTTTTTTCTTACCTTAAAATTTGACTTTTTTCCCTGTGGGCTGTTAGGCTCGCGGGGGCTGAAAATGCTTCATTTTATTGCGTCATTCTTGGCGCGGACTTTTTTGGCGCAAAACCTTTTTTTCTGTTTCCGGCGTCATACGTGTCACCGGAAGTTGCGTCATTTTTTGACGTTTTTTGAGCCAAAAGTGTCGGCGTTCCGGATGTGGCGTCATTTTTGGCGCTAAAAGCATTTAGGCACCAAATAATGTGGGCGTCTTTTTTGGCGCTAAAATTATGGGCGTCACTATTGTCTCCACATTATTTGTCTCATTATTTATTGCTTCTGGTTGCTAGAAGCTTGTTCACTGGCATTTTTTTCCCATTCCTGAAACTGTCATTTAAGGAATTTGATCAATTTTGCTTTATATGTTGTTTTTTCTATTACATATTGCAAGATGTCCCAGATTGGCACTGAGTCAGAAGATACTACTGGAAAATCGCTGCCTGGTGCTGGATCTACCAAAGCTAAGTGTATCTGCTGTAAATTATGGTAGCTGTTCCTCCAGCTGTTGTTTGTATTGAATGCCATGACAAACTTGTTAATGCAGATAATATTTCCTTTAGTAATGTTACATTACCTGTTGCTGTTCCGTCAACATCTAATACTCAGAGTGTTCCTGTTAATATAAGAGATTTTGTTTCTAAATCCATTAAGAAGGCTATGTCTGTTATTCCTCCTTCTAGTAAGCGTAAAAAGTCTTTTAAAACTTCTCATTTTTCAGATGAATTTTTAAGTGAACATCATCATTCTGATAATGTTTCCTCTGGTTCAGAGGATTCTGTCTCAGAGGTTGATGCTGATAAATCTTCATATTTATTCGAAATGGAATTTATTCGTTCTTTACTTAAAGAAGTCTTAATTGCATTAGAAATAGAGGATTCTGGTCCTCTTGATACTAAATCTAAACGTTTAAATAAGGTTTTTAAATCTCCTGTAGTTATTCCAGAAGTTTTTCCTGTCCCTGATGCTATTTCTGAAGTAATCTCCAGGGAATGGAATCATTTGGGTAATTAATTTACTCCTTCTAAGCGTTTTAAGCAATTATATCCTGTGCCATCTGACAGATTAGAGTTTTGGGACAAAATCCCTAAGGTTGATGGGGCTGTCTCTACTCTTGCTAAGCGTACTACTATTCCTACGGCAGATAGTACTTCCTTTAAGGATCCTTTAGATAGGAAAATTGAATCCTTTCTAAGAAAAGCTTACTTATGTTTAGGTAATCTTCTTAGACCTGCTATATCTTTAGCGGATGTTGCTGCAGCTTCAACCTTTTGGTTAGAAGCTTTAGCGCAACAAGTAACAGATCATAATTCTCATAGCATTGTTAATCTTCTTCAACATGCTAATAACTTTATTTGTGATGCCATTTTTGATATCATAGAGTTGATGTCAGGTATGGGGGGGGGGGGGGGGGGGGGGGGGGGGGGGGGGGGGGGGGGGGGGGGGGGTAACTCTAGAGCTATTTTAGCTAGAAGAGCTTTATGGCTTAAAACTTGGAATGCTGATATGTCTTCCAAGTCAACATTTCTTTCCCTTTCCTTCCAGGGTAATAAATTATTTGGTTCTCAGTTGGATTCTATTATCTCAACTGTTACTGGAGGGAAAGGAACTTTTTTACCACAGGATAAAAAATCTAAAGGTAAATTTAGGTCTAATAATCGTTTTCGTTCCTTTCGTCACAATAAGGAACAAAAGTCTGATCCTTCATCCACAGGAGCGGTATCAGTTTGGAAACCATCCCCAGTCTGGAATAAATCCAAGCCTTTTAGAAAACCAAAGCCAGCTCCCAAGTCCACATGAAGGTGCGGCCCTCATTCCAGCTCAGCTGGTAGGGGGCAGATTACGTTTTTTCAAAGAAATTTGGATCAATTCAATTCACAATCTTTGGATTCAGAACATTGTTTCAGAAGGGTACAGAATTGGCTTCAAGATAAGGCCTCCTGCAAAGAGATTTTTTTCTTTCCCGTGTCCCAGTAAATCCAGTGAAGGCTCGAGCATTTCTGAAATGTGTTACAGATCTAGAGTTGGCTGGAGTAATTATGCCAGTTCCAGTTCTGGAACAGGGGCTGGGGTTTTATTCAAATCTCTTCATTGTACCAAAGAAGGAGAATTCCTTCAGACCAGTTCTGGATCTAAAAATATTGAATCGTAATGTAAGGATACCAACATTCAAAATGGTAACTGTAAGGACTATCCTGCCTTTTGTTCAGCAAGGGCATTATATGTCCACAATAGATTTACAGGATGCATATCTGCATATTCCGATTCATCCAAATCACTATCAGTTTCTGAGATTCTCGTTCCTAGACAAGCATTACCAGTTTGTGGCTCTGCCGTTTGGCCTAGCAACAGCTCCAAGAATTTTTACAAAGGTTCTCGGTGCCCTTCTGTCTGTAATCAGAGAACAGGGTATTGTGGTATTTCCTTATTTGGACGATATCTTGGTACTTGCTCAGTCTTCACATTTAGCAGAATCTCATACGAATCGACTTGTGTTGTTTCTTCAAGATCATGGTTGGAGGATCAATTTACCAAAAAGTTCATTGATTGCTCAGACAAGGGTAACCTTTTTGGGTTTCCAGATAGATTCAGTGTCCATGACTCTGTCTCTGACAGACAAGAGACGTCTAAAATTGATTTCAGCTTGTCGAAACCTTCAGTCACAATCATTCCCTTCGGTAGCCTTATGCATGGAAATTCTAGGTCTTATGACTGATGCATCGGACGCGATCCCCTTTGCTCGTTTTCACATGCGACCTCTTCAGCTCTGTATGCTGAACCAGTGGTGCAGGGATTACACAAAGATATCTCAATTGATATCCTTAAAACCGATTGTACGACACTCTCTGACGTGGTGGACAGATCACCATCGTTTAGTTCAGGGGGCTTCTTTTGTTCTTCCGACCTGGACTGTAATTTCAACAGATGCAAGTCTGACAGGTTGGGGAGCTGTTTGGGGGTCTCTGACAGCACAAGGGGTTTGGGAATCTCAGGAGGTGAGATTACCAATCAATATTTTGGAACTCCGTGCAATTTTCAGAGCTCTCCAGTCATGGCCTCTTCTAAAGAGAGAATCGTTCATTTGTTTTCAGACAGACAATGTCACAACTGTGGCATACATCAATCATCAAGGAGGGACTCACAGTCCTCTGGCTATGAAAGAAGTATCTCGAATACTGGTATGGGCGGAATCCAGCTCCTGTCTAATTTCTGCGGTTCATATCCCAGGTATAGACAATTGGGAAGCGGATTACCTCAGTCGCCAAACGTTACATCCGGGCGAATGGTCTCTTCACCCAGAGGTATTTCTTCAGATTGTTCAAATGTGGGGACTTCCAGAAATAGATCTGATGGCTTCTCATCTAAACAAGAAACTTCCCAGGTATCTGTCCAGATCCAGGGATCCTCAAGCAGAAGCAGTGGATGCATTGTCACTTCCTTGGAAGTATCATCCTGCCTATATCTTTCCGCCTCTAGTTCTTCTTCCAAGAGTAATCTCCAAGATTCTGAAGGAATGCTCGTTTGTTCTGCTGGTGGCTCCAGCATGGCCTCACAGGTTTTGGTATGCGGATCTTGTCCGAATGGCCTCTTGCCAACCATGGACTCTTCCGTTAAGACCAGACCTTCTGTCACAAGGTCCTTTTTTCCATCAGGATCTCAAATCCTTAAATTTAAAGGTATGGAGATTGAACGCTTGATTCTTAGTCAAAGAGGTTTCTCTGACTCTGTGATTAATACTATGTTACAGGCTCGTAAATCTGTATCTAGAAAGATATATTATCGAGTTTGGAAGACTTACATTTCTTGGTGTCTTTCTTATCATTTTTCCTGGCATTCTTTTAGAATTCCGAGAATTTTACAGTTTCTTCAGGATGGTTTGGATAAAGGTTTGTCGGCAAGTTCCTTGAAAGGACAAATCTCTGCTCTTTCTGTTCTTTTTCACAGAAAGATTGCTAATCTTCCTGATATTCATTGTTTTGTACAAGCTTTGGTTCGTATAAAACCTGTTATTAAGTCAATTTCTCCTACTTGGAGTTTGAATTTGGTTCTGGGGGCTCTTCAAGCTCCTCCGTTTGAACCTATGCATTCATTGGACATTAAATTACTTTCTTGGAAAGTTTTGTTTCTTTTGGCCATCTCTTCTGCTAGAAGAGTTTCTGAATTATCTGCTCTTTCTTGTGAGTCTCCTTTTCTGATTTTTCATCAGGATAAGGCGGTGTTGCGAACTTCTTTTAAATTTTTACCTAAGGTTGTGAATTCTAACAACATTAGTAGAGAAATTGTGGTTCCTTCATTGTGTCCTAATCCTAAGAATTCTAAGGAGAGATCATTGCATTCTTTGGATGTAGTTAGAGCTTTGAAATATTATGTTGAAGCTACTAAGAATTTCCGAAAGACTTCTAGTCTATTTGTTATCTTTTCCGGTTCTAGGAAAGGTCAGAAGGCCTCTGCCATTTCTTTGGCATCTTGGTTGAAATCTTTAATTCATCATGCTTATGTCGAGTCGGGTAAAACTCCCCTCAAAGGATTACAGCTCATTCTACTAGGTCAGTTTCTACTTCCTGGGCGTTTAGGAATGAAGCTTCGGTTGATCAGATTTGCAAAGCAGCAACTTGGTCTTCTTTGCATACTTTTACTAAATTCTACCATTTTGATGTGTTTTCTTCTTCTGAAGCAGTTTTTGGTAGAAAAGTACTTCAGGCAGCTGTTTCAGTTTGATTCTTCTGCTTATAATTTCAGTTTTTTTCATTATAAGATTTAAACTTTATTTTGGGTGTGGATTATTTTCAGCGGAATTGGCTGTCTTTATTTTATCCCTCCCTCTCTAGTGACTCTTGCGTGGAAGATCCACATCTTGGGTAGTCATTATCCCATACGTCACTAGCTCATGGACTCTTGCTAATTACATGAAAGAAAACATAATTTATGTAAGAACTTACCTGATAAATTCATTTCTTTCATATTAGCAAGAGTCCATGAGGCCCACCCTTTTTATGGTGGTTATGATATTTTTGTATAAAGCACAATTATTCCAATTCCTTATTTTTTATGCTTTCGCACTTTTTTCTTATCACCCCACTTCTTGGCTATGCGTTAAACTGATTTGTGGGTGTGGTGAGGGGTGTATTTGTAGGCATTTTGAGGTTTGGGAAACTTTGCCCCTCCTGGTAGGAATGTATATCCCATACGTCGCTCATGGACTCTTGCTAATATGAAAGAAATGAATTTATCAGGTAAGTTCTTACATAAATTATGTTTTTTGTGCCTAGTGGTGCACTGTTGTTGTTTCAGTGTTTTAAAAGAACAGTCAACACCAGCATTTTAGTTGTTTAAAAATATAGATAATCCCTTTTTTAATAATTCCCCAGTTTTGCACAACCAACACAGTTACATAAATACACTTTTTACCTCTGTGATTACCTTGTATCTAAGCCTCTGCAAACTGCCCCCTTATTTCAGTTCTTTTGACAGATTTGCTTTTTAGCCAATCAGTGCTCAATCCAGGGTAACTTCAAGTGCATGAGCTCAATGTTATCTATATGTAATACATGAACTAATGCCCTCTAGTTGTCAAAATGCATTCAGATTAGAGGCAGTCTTCAAGGTCTAGCAAATTAGCATATGAACATCCTAGAATTAGATTTCAACTAAGAATACCAAGAGAACGAAGCAAAATTGGTGATAAAAGAAAATTGGAAAGTTGTTTAAAATTACATTACCTATTTAAATTTAAGGAATCTTGTGCCAACTCTCATGCTCTGCAATTTGGTCCCTAATGTTACTGCTTCATTTGACTACTTTGCAACTTGATTTGGATTCTGCCACTCCATGTTTGTGTATGACCTTGACGTGACTGACTTTACATAACTCTATTGACTATAGGGACTACAAATAGTTACCTATAACATTTCATAAACCAACCGCATCCCACCTACATTCTCATCTACCATGGGTTGTGTCCAAGAATTTATCCTCTGTGCTGGGATAGTGTTTTCTAATCATTATTCAACTCTAGGATCCTTCCTGGACTGTCATTCACTTCTCTGCCAGACATCACTTATATTACAAAGCTGCATCAAATAACTGAAACTCTTTATACTACTCATTTTATAAAATACTTGATTCCTGATGTGGCTGCTATTTTACTAAAGCTCAGTATTAGTGGTATTTTTTATTCTGTGAATCATTTCAGTTATTCTGTCTTTCTACTGACTGAGCTATTCTGCACACCCCTTTATGTAGAAACAGCAGCTCCTGGATAGTATAAGTGCCGGTGCAGACTGCCGATTCTACTCAATCCTCATCGCAGTAAACAATACATCTATGTCCACAGCACTCCTTTGTGTAAAAAATCTTATCTTTATTTCTTTATTTCATTGTTAAAAACATAGCAACGTTTTGGGATTTCCTGCCTTAATCATGCTTTAAGGAATAGTCTAGTCAATATTAAACTTTCATGATTAAGATAGAGCATGCAATTTTAAGCAACTTTTTTATTTACTCCTATTATCAATTTTCTTCGCTCTCTTGGTATCTTTATTGGAAAAAGCAAGAATGTAAGCATAGGAGCTGGGCCATTTTTGGTTTAGCACTTGGGTAGAACTTTATGATTGGTGTGTAAATGTAGCCACCAATCAGTAATCGCTGCCCAGGTGCTGAACCAAAAAAAAAAGGCCGGCTCCTAAGCTTACATTCAAATAAAGATACCAAGAAAACGAAGAAAATGTGATAATTGGAGTAAATTAGAAAGTTGCTTAAAATTGCATGCTTTATCTGAAGCATTAAAGTTTAATTCTGACTAGACTATTCTTTTAACATTCACATTACTGCTAGTCTGTTTAAAGGGATAGTAAAGTCCAAATTAAACGTTCATGATTCAATTAGGGGAAGTAATTTTAAAAAACTTTCAAATTTACTCTTATCATCAAATTTGCTTTGTTCTTTTGTTATTCTTAGTTGAAAGCTAATTCTAGGTAGGTTCATATACCAATTTCTAAGCCCTTAAAGGCTGCCTCTGCATTTGACAGTTTTTCACAGCTAGAGGGCGTTAGTTCATGTGTTTCATATAGATAATATTGTGCTCATGCACGTGAAGTTATTTAAGAGTCAGCACTAATTGTCTGAAATGCAAGTCTGTCAAAAGATCTGAGATAAGAAGGCAGTCAGCAGAAGCTTAGATACAAGGTAATTACAGAGGTAAAAAGTATATTTCTATAACAGTGTTGGTTATGCAAAACTGGGGAGTGGTAAATAAAGGGATTAGCTATCTTTTAAAACAATAACATTTTTGGTGTTTACTATCCCTTTAAAGCGCTATTTTCGCTCTATTCCACAACTACATTCTGGCGCCATCTAATGGTTAATTTCTTACTTTTCTTATTGTCTTTAAAAAGGCTAACAAAAAACTTTTGTGCATTACCCCATTATTGTATTTTCATATTTGTAACATTGATGAATATTTAGTTGAAATTATGGTTTATATATTAGTTTTATACATCTATTTATCTTTAACATTCACATTTATGGCCTCTAATTTTGACTGTGTCTCCCTTATATGTGGTTCTTGGAAACACATCTGGTGTTTAACCAATCTAAATGAAAGAAAGCGATATCTTCTAAATGTATTGTATTCTTAATACAGCCATCATATCTAATTAAAAATACTGTGCTTCTTATGGAATAGAAGGAAACAGAAAAGGAAACAAAGAGTCACACAAGTTGAAGTTTTTTTTTTTTTTTACATGGAAAGCAATAATTGATGGTAGAACAATAGATCCTAATTAACTAAAGAGTGGGTACCATTTCTGACAAGGGCATGGTATGCTAAGCAAGTCACTAACGGCACTTTAGCCTTTATTTTAACACAGATTTATTAACTCTACGCTGTCTTTCAGTAAGCACAAAAAAAGCTATAGGGATAATTATGTAATTAGTGAAAAAATAGAATAACTGAGCATTGTATAGACTTCAGTAAAATTGTCTCAATAATAACTATCATAATGGCAAAATATAGTTTATATCTTAAATCTAAACATTTTAGATCTCTAATAATAACTTTCAATCCTATAATTTAATCTCTATATCATTTACATTAAAATGTGTTTTTATTCAACATAAATATATATTCCTCTCTGCCTGGCATCATTACTGAAAAAGTGACCTATAATACTGTTTTTTAATGTATACTTGTTAACAGATTTAATATTTAATATATTTCTCTGCTAAATGAAAAATATACATAGCATGAATTTTATAATACATTAACATTTTCAGTACATTAAATGACTGTTGATAATTCATCACAGCCTATCTACAAAATGACATTAAAGGTCATAGTATGATTAATTACTTATGTAAACCTATTACAGAGGAGTGGGAACTACACAGAAAAACAGCATATGAAACAACAATCTGCTTTCATGTGCAGTAAAAATGTTCACATACTTTGTGAGTCTTCGGCTTGCATGCGTGGCAAGGCCATTTCACATAACCCATGCCAAATAGCAAAGCTTGATGGGTTTAATGCACAGTTCTTCATTCTTCTTTGGCATATTTCTGTATTTTATTGCTTGTGATTCATAGATCATTATGAACTAAAAATTAAATAAATATTGTTTATCAGCTTTACGCTCAAAATCTATTAATTGCCTTCTATCTTATAATATTTTGCGTGTGTGCGAGTGTGCGTGCGTGTATGCATGTGTGTATGTGTCATGTGTGTGCATGTGTGTGCGTGCGTGTATGCATGCATGTGTGCGTGTATGCATGTGTGTGTATGTGTCATGTGTGTGCATGCGTGTATGTGTCCATGCGTGTGTGGGTAATGATCATTGCTAGGCATCACCTTTCATATGAGGTGCTATTTTTTTTTTATAATCCCCATAGCCAAATATAAAAAATACAAATACCACTACATAAGGACTTTTTACATTTTCTTATAATGAGCAATAATAAAAAAGGTGATTATGTGTGTGTATAGGGTGTTTTGGACACAGCACGTAAGGAGTGATGGAATTTAACTGATCCGTAATCAGCTGAGAACGCTAAATACCACACAGTGTTTTTTCCGTTGTAGATCTAATCTGTACTGTTACTGGTCCTTGATTATTGCCTGTGTGCTTATTGTTGTCCTTTTTATCCTATATATATATTTAATACATGTAAATTTCTTGGATCCTGTAGTCTCCTGTTGCCTTGTCAGTGGTGAAGTGGGATTCATATAGGCACATTTTACTGAGAGCTCAGTCATTCACTGTCTAGTGTGTGAGTACGGTCCTAAATATATATCACATATATTTGTTATCACAGAACATCACTATTAAACTTACCTTTTATTTTGAGGTCATCTGATAGTTGATATTAGAAGATCTGTAGATAAGTGTATATATAATATATATATATATATATATATATATATATATATATATATATATATATAAAAGTCGAAAAGTGTATATACCAAGTACTATATCATTATATATATATATGTATATATATATATATATATATTATATATATATATATACATTTTTGTAGTCATTGCTAAGCATCACACTACAGTTGAGGTGGTAATTTTCCTTTTACTCCCCACAGCCCAAAATAAAAATTACAAATACCACCTCTTCTTGAAGGTGGTACGACTAGGGTTTCCACCTTGGCCATGTTTTCTTGGACACTTATGAGTTACACTTGCTGCAGGGTGTGCAGTAGGGACATCAGCACTATTCATGTGATGTCCAGATGCTCAATACACATTCCCTCCTGCCTACCCTGCAAAACAGTAACTCATAAATGTCCAGGAAAACATGGCGGAGGAGGCAACTCTAGGTACAACACCTAACAAATGAACATTTTAGTTGGCTTTTAATGTGTGTGTGTACATTACATATACATAGAAGTGTATGTGCATAACCCCTATACATCCTAAAATAAAAATATATGGCAAATACCACCAATACTGAAAGGAAGTTCAAAGCAACCATATCCATTATATTTATCTTTTAAATTTAGATATTGCAATGCTATTTATTGTTTTAAACCATCTTTCCTAAAAGATGCTATTGGTAAGTTTTTTTTTGTGTTTTATTGGCATTTATTGATTCTTCAAATCTGTTGCTAGGCAATAACAGGCATACTCTTCTACACTGCACCAGTTGAGGCCAGCTGAAAATCACTGTTTTAGACATGTCCATTAGAGGGCTTCTCTGAGAAGATCATGTGACATGACTAGGTTTAAACATGGCAGCTCTCTTTGAAGTACCCTGCTATGCTACTGTCTGCAGGATGCTTGTTTAGAGTGAAAACAGGTAAATAATTTTGTTAATGGAAGTAAATTGGAAAGTTGTTTACAATTGCATGTTCTATCAGAATAATGAAAGTTTAATTTGACTTGGGTTTCCCTTTAAAGGGACAGTCAACACCAGAATTTTTGTTGTTTTAAAAAGATAGATAATCCTTTAATTAATGATTCCCCAGTTTGCATAACCAACACAGATATAATTGTACACGTTTTATCTCTGTAATTACCTTGTATCTAATCCTCAGCAGACTGCCCCCTTATTTCAGTTCTTTTGACAGACTTGCATTTTAGCCAATCAGAGCTGTCTCCATGGTAAATTCACGTGCATGAGCTCAATGTTATCTATATAAAACACATGAACTAATAGTGGTGAAAAACTATCAAAATGCATTTAGATTAGAGGCGGCCTTCAAGGTCTAAGAAATTAGCATATGAACCTTCTAGGTTTAGCTTTCAACTAAGAATACCAAGAGGACAAAGCAAAATTGGTGAAAAAAGTAAATTGGAAAGTTGTTTAAAATGACATGCCCTATTTGAAACATGAAAGTTTTTTTTTGACTGTCCCTTTAAGCATAAAACACTTCACACGTATACATAAACATACACACACACATATATATATATATATATATATATATATATATATACATACATACATATACATACATATATACATATACATATACTTATATACACACACACATACATAGACACACACATACATACATACATACACATACACACACACATATATATATATATATATATATATATATACACACACACACACACACACATACATACACAAACACACATACATACATACACATACACTTACACACGCGCACATACACACACAAATGCACAAACATATACATAAACAAACACACACAAACACACATACACACACCTTTGTTCCCTTTCCAGTCCCGTCCTTGTCCTATACCATAAACCTTTAATTCCTCCACAAAGTATTGTCTAAATATATCTTAAAACCTTTATCTCCCTTATTATTTTCATTTGTTTTGTTCTGCAAATTAGCATGTTATAATGGTTTACTTCAGGGGTGCGATCCGATATAGATCGTAGTTTGCGGCGCAAGCGAGGGAACCCCCGCCGCCCGTAGTTTCAGCTCGCAACTCGAGCTATCACATATACGGCGCCTTCAGATGCTAAAGTGCCGTAAGTCGGATAAACCAGCGATGTCCAGAAATCTGCGTAAGTACAAATTTCGGGAGTCGCCAGTGACTTACGGCACTTAAGAAACTGCCGGCGCCTACAAAACCTGACTAAATTATAAAATCTCCCGTACTGTCTAACACGCCTCCCAAACATAGCCCGACATGTCTAACCCTCTATCCGCTATCCCCCCTCACTCTCCTAATAATAAAAAATGCATTAACCCATAAACCGCAGCTCCCGGACCCCGCCGCACCTAATAAAGTTATTAACCCCTAAACCGCCGCTCCCGGACCCCTCCGCCACCTACATTAACTACCCCCTAATGTGAGCCCCTTACACCGCCGCCACCTACATTAACTACCACCTAATGTGAGCTCCTACCCCGCCGCCAGCTATATTAAAATTATTAACCCCTAATTTAAATCCCCCTACCCCGCCACCAGCTATATTAAATTCATTAACCCATAATATAAATACCCCTACACCACCGCCACCTATATTACATTTATTAACTCCTAATCTAATCCCCCTATACCGCCGCCACCTATATTAAATTAATTAACCCCTAAAATACTAAACTATCCCTACCACTAAAGCTAAGTCTAACCCTACAAATAGCCCTGAAAAGGGCTTTTTGCGTGGCATTACCCCAAAGTAAACAGCTCTATTGCCAGCCCTTAAAAGGGCTTTTTGGGGGCTTTGCCTCAAAGTAATCAGCTCTTTTACCAGCCCTTAAAAGGGCTTTTGGCGGGGCTTTGTCACAAAGTAAACAGCTCTTTTGCCTATAATCTAAATCCCCCTACACTGCCGCCACCAATAATAAATGTATTAACCCCTAATCTAATCCCCCTACACCGCCGCCACCTATATTAAATACATTAACCCCTAATCTAATCCCCCTACACCGCCGCAACCTATATTAACTATATTAACCCTAATTATATTAGGGTTAATATAGTTAATATAGTTATTATATTATATATTAACTATATTAACCCTAATTATATTAGGGTTAATATAGTTAATATCGTTATTATATTATATATATATATTAAGTATAATAACCCTATCTAACTCTAACACCCCTAAATTCTTATTAAAATAAATCTAATTAATATTAATATTATTAATTAAAATATTCCTATTTAAAACTAAATATTTACCTATAAATAAACCCCAACGGCTAGATTTAGAGTTGGGCGGTAGCCGTCAAACCAGCGTTAGAGGCTCCTATCGCTGGTTTTTGGACTGCCCGCCTGGTATTTAAGGTCAGTCAGGAAAGGGTCCTAACGCTCACCTTTCCAGCCGCGACTTTTCCATACCGCAGATCCCCTTACGTCAATTGCGTATCCTATCTTTTCAATGGGATCTTTCCTAACGCCGGTATTTAGAGTCGTGGCTGAAGTGAGCGTTAGAAATCTAACGACAAACTCCAGCCGCAGAAAAAAGTCAGTAGTTAAGAGATTTCTGGGCTAACGCCGGTTATAAAGCTCTTAACTACTGTGCTCTAAAGTACACTAACACCCATAAACTACCTATGTACCCCTAAACCGAGGTCCCCCCCCACATCGCCGCCACTCTAATAAATTTTTTAACCCCTAAATCTGCCGACCGCACACCGCCTGCCACCTACCGTTATCCCTATGACCCCTAATCTGCTTGCCCCTAACACCGCCGACCCCTATATTATATTTATTAACCCCTAATCTGCCCACCCAACGTCGCCCGTCCACCTACCTACAACTTATTAACCCCTAATCTGCCGACCGGACCGCGCCGCATTATTAATAAAGTTATTAACCCCTAATCGCCTCCACTCCGCCTCAATAACCCTTATAATAAATAGTATTAACCACCTAATCTGCCCTCCCTAACATCGCCCCGACACCTAACCTTCAAGTATTAACCCCTAATCTGCCGACCGGCAGCTCACCGCTACTCTAATAAATGGTATTAACCCCTAAGCTAAGTCTACAACCCTTACACTAACACCCCCTAAGTTAAATATAATTTAAATCTAACGAAATAAATTAATCTTATTAAATAAATTATTCCTATTTAAAGCTAAATACTTACCCTGTAAAATAAACCCCTAATATAGCTACAATATAAATTATAATTATATTGTAGCTATTTTAGGATTTAATATTTATTTTTACAGGTAACTTTGTATTTATTTTAACCAGGTTACAATAGCTCATTAAATAGTTAAATAACCCTATTTAATAGGTACCTAGTTAAAATATTTACAAAATTACATGTAAAATAAATCCTAACCTAAGTTACATTAAACCTAACACTACACTATCAATAAATAATTAAATAAACTACCTACAATTATCTACAATTAAACCTAACACTACACTATCAATAAACTTAATTAAATACAATAACCTACAAATAAATACAATGAAATAAACTAACTAAGTACAAAAAATAAAAAAGAACTAAGTTCAAAAAATAAAAAATATTTACAAACATTAGAAAAATATTACAACAATTTTAAACTAATTACACCTACTCTAAGCCCCTAATAAAATAAAAAGCCCCCCCAAAATAAAGACAATGCCCTACCATTCTAAATTAAAAAGTTCAAAGCTCTTTTATCCCTTACCAGCCCTGAAAAGGGCCCTTTGCGGGGCATGCCCCAAAGAATTCAGCTCTTTTGCCTGTAAAAAAACACATACAATACCCCCCCAACATTACAACCCACCACCCACATACCCTAATCTAACCCAAACCGCCCTTAAATAAACCTAACACTAAGCCCCTGAAGATCTCCTACCTGTACTTCTTCACCTCACCGGGTTCAGCGATCGGTCCAGAAGAGGGTCCGAAGTCTTGATCCAATCGGCGGCTGAAGAACTCCATCATCGGGCTGAAGTCAGAAGTCCATCATCGGGATGAAGTCTTCTATCAAGCCGCATCTTCAATCTTCTTTCTTCCGGAGCGGAGCCATCTTATTCCCAGCCACGCGGAACATCCTCTTCAACCGACGCCTACTCGCCGAATGACGGTTCCTTTAAATGACGTCATCCAAGATGGCGTCCCTCGAATTCCGTTTGGCTGATAGGATTCTATCAGCCAATCGGAATTAAGGTAGGAATATTCTGATTGGCTGATGGATCAGCCAATCAGATTCAAGTTCAATCCGATTGGCTGATCCAATCAGCCAATTTTTTTTTTTTTACAGATTGAGCTTGCATTCTTATTGGCTAGTCGATCACGCCAATAGAATGCGAAGCTCAATCTGAATATGGCTGATTCAAGCAGCCAATTCTGGATTGAACTTGAATCTGATTGGCTGATTCCATCAGCCAATCTGAATTTTCCTACCTTAATTCCGTATTGGCTGATAGAATCCTATCAGCCTGAATCGGAAATTCGAGGGACGCCATCTTGGGATGGTCATCCCTAAAGGTAACCTTCATTTTCCTTCAGTTGGACCGTGAACGAAGAGGATGGATTCCGCGCCGCGAAGGTCTTCAAGAGTCAGCTGCTCGTCATCCTGATGGAACAAGCATAGAAGATACGGCTGGGATGAAGTATGTTTGCCGGTCTGGATGTCCCTCTTCTGCCCGGATAGATGAAGATTTCTTCCCTGAAGATGGACTCTTCATTGGCCGCTTGGACCATACTTCAGCCGGATGATGGACGTCACTCTTCACGCCCTGCTTGGGCTTGGATTGAAGATTATTCGGAGGCTCTTCTGGACAGATCGGGAATCCGGTGAGGTGAAGACAAGGTAGGGAGATCTTCAGGGGCTTAGTGTTAGGTTTATTTAAGGGGGTTTGGGTTAGATTAGGGGTATGTGGGTGGTGGGTTGTAATGTTGGGGGGGGGGTATTGTATGTGTTTTTTTACAGGCAAAAGAGCTGAATTCTTTGGGGCATGCCCCGCAAAGGGCCCTTTTCAGGGCTGGTAAGGTAAAAGAGCTTTGAACTTTTTTAATTTAGAATAGGGTAGGGCATTTTTTTTATTTTGGGGGGCTTTGTTATTTTATTAGGGGGCTTAGAGTAGGTGTAATTAGTTTAAAATCGTTGTAATATTTTTCTAATGTTTGTAAATATTTTTTTATTTTTTGTAACTTAGTTCTTTTTTATTTTTTGTACTTTAGTTAGTTTATTTAATTGTATTTATTTGTAGGTATTGTATTTAATTAATTTATTGATAGTGTAGTGTTAGGTTTAATTGTAGATAATTGTAGGTAGTTTATTTAATTTATTTATTGATAGTGTAGTGTTAGGTTTAATTGTAACGTAGGTTAGGATTTATTTTACAGGTAATTTTGTAATTATTTTAACTAGGTAACTATTAAATAGTTATTAACTATTTAATAGCTATTGTACCTGGTTAAAATAAATACAAAGTTGCCTGTAAAATAAATATTAATCCTAAAATAGCTACAATATAATTATAATTTATATTGTAGCTATATTAGGGTTTATTTTACAGGTAAGTATTTAGATTTAAATAGGAATAATTTATTTAATAAGATTTATTTTATTTCGTTAGAATAAAATTATATTTAACTTAGGGGGGTGTTAGGGTTAGGGTTAGATGTAGCTTTAGGGGTTAAAAAATGTATTAGAGTAGCGGTGAGCTCCGATCGGCAGATTAGGGGTTAATACTTGAAATTAGGTGTCGACGATGTTAGGGAGGGCAGATTAGGGGTTAATACTATTTATTATAGGGTTATTGAGGCGGGAGTGAGGCGGATTAGGGGTTAATAACTTTATTATAGTAGCGGTGCAGTCCGCTCGGCAGATTAGGGGTTAATAAGTGTAGGCGACATTGAGGGGGGCAGATTAGGGGTTAATAAATATAATATAGGGGTCGGCGGTGTTAGGGGCAGCAGATTAGGGGTACATAGCTATAATGTAGCTTGCGGTGGTGTACGGAGCGGCAGATTAGGGGTTAATAATAATATGCAGGGGTCAGCGATAGCGGGGGCGGCAGATTAGGGGTTAATAAGTGTAAGGTTAGGGGTGTTTAGACTCGGGGTACATGTTAGGGTGTTAGGTGCAGACTTAGGAAGTGTTTCCTCATAGCAAACAATGGGGCTGCGTTAGGAGCTGAACGCTGCTTTTTTGCAGGTGTTAGGTTTTTTTTCAGCTCAAACAGCCCCATTGTTTTCTATGGGGGAATCGTGCACGAGCACGTTTTTGAAGCTGGCCGCGTCCGTAAGCACCGCTGGTATCGAGAGTTGCAGTGGCGTTAAATTATGCTCTACGCTCCCTTTTTTGGAGCCTAACCAGCCATTCTGTGAACTCTAAATACCACGGTATTTAAAAGGTGCGGGGGGCCAAAAAAAGCGATGCGTAGCTAAAGCACCCCTTTAGCCGCAGAACTCTAAATCTATCCAAGATAGCTGCAATATAATTAATAATTACATTGTAGCTATTATGGTTTATATTTATTTTACAGGTAACTTGGTATTTATTTTAACTAGGTACAATAGCTATTGAATAGTTAATAACTATTTAATAGCTACCTTGTTAAAATAATTATCAATTTACCTGTAAAATAAATCCTAACCTAAGTTACAAATACACCTACACTATCAATAAATTAAATAAACTACAAATCTCTAAACTAAAATACAATTAAATACACTAAACTAAATTACAAAAAAAAACAAAATACTAAATTACAAAAAATAAAAAAAGATTACAAGAATTTTAAGCTAATTACACCTATTCTAAGCCCCCTAATAAAATAATAAAGCCCCCCAAAATAAAAAAAATTCCCTACACTATTCTAAATTACAAAAGTTAACAGCTCTATTACAAGCCCTTAAAAGGGCCTTTTGCTGGGCATGCCCCAAAGTAAACAACTCTTTTGCCTGTAAAAAAAAACACAATACCACCCCCCAACATTAAAACCCACCACCCACATACCCTACTCTAAACCAACCCAAACCCCCCTTAAAAAAACCTAACACTAAGCCCCAGAAGATCTCCCTACCTTGAGTCGTCTTCACCCAGCCGGGCCGAACTCTTCATCCAATCCGGGCGATGTCTTCATCCAAGCGGCAAAGAAGAAGTCTTCCATCCGGCGATGTCTTCATCCAAGCGGCAAAAAAGAAGTCTTCCATCCCAGCGATTTCTTCATCCAAGCAGCAAAGAAGAGGTCTTCCATCGCGGCGAAGTTTTCCTCCAAGTGGCATCTTCAACCATCTTTCTTCTTTAGCCCTCTGACGCGGAACATACAGCTGACCCGATGACTGGACGACGAATGAAGTTTCCTTTAAATGACGTCATTCAAGATGGCGTCCGTCGAATTCCGATTGGCTGATAGGATTCTATCAGCCAATCGGAATTAAGGTAAGAAAATCTGATTGGCTGATTCAATCAGCCAATCAGATTCAAGTTCAATCCGATTGGCTGATCCAATCAGCCAATCAGATTGAGCTCGCATTCTATTGGCTGATCGGAACAGCCATTAGAATGCAAGCTCAAACTGATTGGCTGATTGGTTCAGCCAATCAGATTGAACTTGAATCTGATTGGCTGATTTAATCAGCCAATCAGATTTTCTTACCTTAATTGCCGCTTGGATGAAGACATCGCCGGATGGAAGACTTCTTCTTTGCCGCTTGGATGAAGACATCGCCCGAATTGGATGAAGAGTTCGGCCCGGCTGGGTGAAGACGACTCAAAGTAGGGAGATCTTCTGGGGCTTAGTGGTTTTTTTTGGGGGGTTTTGGTGGGTTTAGAGTAGGGGTATGTGGGTGGTGGGTTTTAATGTTGGGGGGTGGTATAGTGTTTTTTGTTACAGGTAAAAGAGCTGTTTACTTTGGGGCATGCAACACAAAAGGCCCTTTTAAGGGCTGGTAATAGAGCTGTTAACTTTTGTAATTTAGAATAGGGTAGGGAATTTTTTTTATTTTGGGGGGCTTTATTATTTTATTAGGGGGCTTAGAATAGGTGTAATTAGCTTAAAATTCTTGTAATCTTTTTTTATTTTTTGTAATTTAGTGTTTGTTTTTTTGTAATTTAGTTTAGTGTATTTAATTGTATTTTAGTTTAGAGATTTGTAGTTTATTTAATTTATTGATAGTGTAGGTGTATTTGTAACTTAGGTTAGGATTTATTTTACCGGTAAATTGGTAACTATTTTAACAAGGTAGCTATTAAATAGTTATTAACTATTTAATAGCTATTGTACCTAGTTAAAATAAATACCAAGTTACCTGTAAAATAAATATAAACCCTAAAATAGCTACAATGTAATTATTAATTATATTGTAGCTATCTTAGGGTTTATTTTAGTTTTAAATAGGAATATTTTAATTAATAATATTAATATTAATTAGATTTATTTTAATAAGAATTTAGTTAGGGGTGTTAGAGTTAGATAGGGTTATTATACTTAATATATATATAATATAATAACCATATTAACTATATTAACCCTAATATAATTAGAGTTAATATAGTTAATATATATAATATAATAACTATATTAACTATATTAACCCTAATATAATTAGGGTTAATATAGTTAATATAGGTGGCGGCGGTGTAGGGGGATTAGATTAGGGGTTAATGTATTTAATATAGGTGGCGGCGGTGTAGGGGGATTAGATTAGGGGTTAATACATTTATTATAGGTGGCGGCGGTGTAGGGGGATTTAGATTATAGGCAAAAGAGCTGTTTACTTTGTGACAAAGCCCCGCCAAAAGCCCTTTTATGGGCTGGTAAAAGAGCTGATTACTTTGGGGCAAAGCCCCGCAAAAAGCCCCCTTTTTAAGGGTCTGGCAATAGAGCTGTTTACTTTGGGGTAATGCCCACGCAAAAAGCCCTTTTCAGGGCTATTTGTAGGGGTTAGACTTAGCTTAAGTGGTAGGGGATAGTTTTAGTATTTTAGGGGTTAATTAATTTAATATAGGTGGCGGCGGTATAGGGGGATTAGATTAGGGTTTAAAAATGTAATATAGGTGGCGGCGGTGTAGGGGGATTTAGATTAGGGGTTAATAATTTAATATAGCTGGCGGCGGGGTAGGGGGATTTAAAATTAGGGGTTAATAATTTTAATATAGCTGGCGGCGGGGTAGGAGCTCACATTAGGCGGTAGTTAATGTAGGTGGCGGCGGGTAAGGTCTCACATTAGGGGGTAGGGTAATGTAGGTGGCGGCATTGTAGGGGGGATTACATTAGGGGGTTATACATTAATGTAGGGTGGCGGCGGGGCTCCGGGAGCGGCGGTTTAGGGGTTATAACTTTATTAGGGATTGCGGCGGGGATCGCGGTTTGACAGGTGATAGACATTGCGAATGCGTTCGGTGTTAGGTTTTATTTAGCAGTTCGTGGTTGACAGGTAGATAGTACATTGCGCATGCATTAGGTGTTAGGTTTTATTTTGCAGGGTAGTTTAGAGGAGTTACGGGGCTCCAATAGACAGCGAAGGCTTACTACGCCTGCAATTTGTGGCGAGGGTGAAAATGGAGTAAGTATTTCTCCATTTTCGCCACGTAAGTCCTTATGCTGTATATTGGATACCAAACTGCGCTGGTTTGGTATACCTGTCTATGGGGCCAAAAAACTGCGGCCGGAAGGCAGAAATATACGAGCGTAACTCTATTATGGTTAACACCGTATATGTGATACCAAACCAGAGCAAAATTTGGCGATCGCCAGCTTTTGAGGGCGACGCTGCATATCGGATTCGAGGCCCAGGTCTCAAAAGTGCTACATTTTTTAAAGCTGTATTTTGGGATTACGATATGAGCAATACTTAACTCACCACTTGTAATAAAAGAGCAATGAGAACGCTTATAGAGCACCCTGTTCTGTGCATTTAAACTAAAGGGTGTGCAATAAAATAGTCTTGGCCTCATTAAGACGCTCTTGTTAAAAATCGCTACCCATCAACTTGTAATACCAACTTTTTTTTTTTTGTGTGAGACCAACTGAGGCATAATGCACTCTCATTGTAGTGCTTTATTTGTAAACAAACGTTCCTGTCTTTTACAATGTGTATCACTCTTTCCAAAGAATTTAAACACAAAGGCAAAGTTGCATACCTAGAACCCCAGATTAGGATGCAGCCAGTGACTTGAAGCATATGCATGTATGCTTGATTTTTTATTTGCTCACCCAACTGCATAAATATCTGTGACAACTAACCCCCTGCACACAAAAGTCCACAGAAGCATTAAGTTATTAGATCAACAACAGCTCTCAAACTCTCTTAATTCTCTGTTCTGCTTCCAACTCGCTACTATTCCTGCTTCACCAATCAGTCTGCCACTACAACTTCACTCTCACATCACTCTTTCACAATTGGCCCCACCTACTACAGCCTCGCAAATCATGCATTGACCCTCAGCCCTTACATACTCCTCATTTGTACTACCTACACAAATGTTCCCACACTGCTGAGTATCACTGGTCTTGCTTTTCACCTGACTTTCTGCAGTGGCACGTTCATCTACTATACTTACCACTCTGCCCACCATCTATTACCACTTCCCTCTCATCTCAATATTTTGCTAGCCTAAATATACAACAAAATAGATTCCACCAGAATGCAATAATCTCTCACCAAAATCCACCACCGAATGCCTTACAAACATCCCACACACCTCTCCCTTATCCACAAATTCAGCTTCTTTGTCTCTGTTACTGAGGGCAATGTTATCCCTTATATCATCCTCCCACCCTCATTACCTGTCCCCCTCAATCTCATCCCCTCAAAACTACCGGACCTCCCCCAGGCCGGACTGGGAAACCCAGCCCCCCTACCTTGCCTAGGGCCATTTTTCTCTGGAACAGGCCCCCCACACCTTCATTAGGAGCAGTCCTTGACAGTACTTTTTTTGCCACCAGAGGCCCTCACACCCTTGTCAGGTGCCACCAATCAACAGCTAGCTAGAAGTAGTACATAGCTGCTCCTGAGCCTACTTAGTTATGTTTTTCAACAAAGGATTCCAAGAAAACAAAGCAAATAAACTATCTAAATCATAAAAGTTTAATTTATGACTTTACTGTCCTTTTAAATCTAATTTTGATAACTTTATAATTAGCTGGTTATTGTCTTATAACTGAAAGAACCATGCAATGAAATGTCATGTAGTACCAGAATATGTGTTACTGACAGTACTATAACATTCACAAAATAGAGCCAAGTCTCAGCACCATATAGATCAACTTTAAGAACAATTGCTTGTATGTATATGTCACTTGGAAAAGGATACCTTAGTTTCTTTTTTCGTTGCAGCGATTCTTAACTGCTAGTTATTAACAATACTGTATTCTCGTATTGACATTAGTCCTGTTTACTCATAGACACATTGTATATACCAAAACTTTGAGAGAGTGTGTATATCCACCACATTGAGACAGATTATCATGCACAGTTCAAATAAAGTCCCTGTCTTACCAGTCAGCTGCTTTGTGCAAGGGAATAGTACCTCTCTCCCACTTGGTTGGTCCTCAGGAGTCGTCTGGATGGCAGTCCGCTTGGTTTCACACTCAGTATCGCAGATTCCTTGCCTCTTCCGACTTCTTTCAGCAACCTTCCTCAACCATGGGCAACAGCTGATGATGTCACAATTTGATCCGTACATTCTGTCTCCCTCTCTCTCTTACAATGTGCTCGGTTGTCAATAAAACAAATTCCTCTTCCAGGTTTTGACTCCACATTCAATGTCTGTGCTCACTTCTCCCCAAACAGTGTATACCAAATACAATAAATGGTAGGAGCACTAGACAAGCGATGTGATAAAGTAAAACGTAACTTTTATTCAGCTCATAGCAGCTTACAGCAAACCGTATTTAAAATCCTTTGTTTCGTCAATAGCAACGGAATAGTGTTTCAAGGGTAGTGTTCCTGCTTACGTGTTTTCGGCATTGCGGCTGTAAGCATAGCATTATTGGGAACCTCTACCTGTGAGCCCACTGTTTTATAGCGGCTCACCAAATACCCAATTGGTTTAATTAAAATTTACACACCTCTTTGACTACCTTATCATTGACTAGCTAGAGTGTCTGAGTTGCAAATTCCTTACTGTTTACTTCACCTGTTGTGTATATTTTAATTAATGTGTGTTTCTTATTTACCTTAAACTTTTACTATGTATATATTTCCTCTAAATAGAGCAATAACATTAGTGACATAACTTCCATCTTCTCATAGGCAATATCTCTTACGTAAATGGCATTTAACTTTACATTTGGTCAATTGTCTCATATGCTTTTCTATATACAATTACCATGATGCATGCTACTCTTTGTCCTTGAATGTATATAATAATAGGTTCGTTCATTCTTTACCATTAAATCAGAATTATACACAATTCACACATACACAATAAAGGGTTAGAGTTTCGCTTCAGCTTTTTACTTTACCAGCTTTACCCACTTTTAAGGATCTTAAAGGGGAACTCCATCCTCTTCTATTGAATTATAATTAATGCCACAAATTTCTTTGAGGAGAATACATAGGGTCCGCTAAATCTGGTGTCTAACATTATTCCCTAGATGCCGGAGGGCCTCTATTTAACTAAGTCTGGGGGACATGATCCGACAGTGCCGGATCAGGTCCACCAGACCTTCGCTGAATGCGAAGAGTCAATACGCTCTCCGTATTCAGCATTGCACCAGGCAGCTCATCCTCCTTCTCAGATACATATAAGGTCATCTATAAACCTCCTGGAATAGATGATGTTTTCCTTGAGGGGGCTTCTACATCCATAGATGTGGGACAGCTCCACCACCCCATAAAGAAGTTAGCATAGGAGGGGGCAAATTTTTGCCCCCATAGCTGTCCCACATCCTCTGGAGTTAAAAAAAACCCCTCAAAGTTAAAGACATTTCTGATGTTAATGGCAAAGAATGAACGAACCTATTATTATATACATTGAGGACAAAGAGGTTACAATGGCTGCAAGTTAATACAGACAGTAGGCAATGCATCATGGTATTTTGTATATAGAAAAGCATATGAAACAATTGACCAAATGTAAAGTTAAATGCCATTTACTTAAGAGAATATTGCCTATGAGAAGATGAAGTTATGTACTAATGTTATTGCAAGTTATGTACTAATGTTATTGCTGTATTTAGAGGAAATATATACAAAGTAAAGTTTAAGGTAAATAGAAACAAACATTAATTAAAATATACCACAACAGGTGAAGTAGGCTGTAAGGAATTTGCAACTCAGCACTTAGCTAGTCAATGATAGGGTAGTCAAAGAGGTGTGTAAATTTTAATTAAGCAATTGGGTATTGGTGAGAGCTATAAACGTGGGGTCACAGGAGGAGTTCCGATATGCTAAGATTACGGCAAATGCCAAAACGCGTAAGCTGGAACACTAACCTTGAAAACACTATGCTGTGCTATTGACGAAAACAAGGATTTTAAATACGGTTTGCTGTAAGCTGCTATGAGCTGAATAAAAGTTACGTTTTACTTTATCACATCGCTGTCTGGTGCTCCTACCGTTTATTGTATTTGGTATACACTGACAGTACTATGTTTGACTATGTTTGGGTTGGATCACGTAACAGCAAAATGAGATTAGATTTGACACAACAGCATTATATAGAGGGGAGTGTTATGCAGCTTGTTTAGCTACTTCAAGTATATCTGGCTCTAACAATGGTGAGTTAGTATCTAAAACAGGTGTTTTACAACCACTGCAAATAAGGGGCCACTTTTTAAGGTTGAGGCTCCACTCTCAGCAGTATCCTTACCAGCAAGTCTTCTTGTTGTAGCAGGCAAACGCACAGCCAGTCAGCGTAAGCTGCAGTCACGCAGACAGAGCATGGAAGGTAAACTATTGGACACAGCCTCAGGCAGCATGAAATGACGTCACTGGCGGATGGGCGCCCCTGCGGGCTGAACTAGCAAGAATTAACATTTAAAAAAACAGCTTTTACATTGCATATTTCAGTGCTGCCGCTCCGCTCCGACCCACACCTGACCTGCTCACATGCCTGTATGAGTGGCTGAGCCTGTTTGTTGCTTCACTTGCTGGCAGGCTCTGTCGCTGCGCTCCCCTCACAACTGTGCTTTGCTAGTTTGCTGCTCTCCACACACTGCAGCGGCGCCTGTTGGCCCACCGGCTGCCAGCTTACTGGGACTTATCCCGGCGGCCCAATATGGCGCTGGACCTCCCTCTCAACATGATTTTACTCCTATCTTCACACATATTTTCAATTACTCCCAAACCACTGGTATAATTTCCCCTCATCTCTTAAACATGCACAAGTCACACCTATCTTCAAAACATGCACTTGTCACACCTTTCTTAAAAAAACCTTATAACCCTACTCCAACTACTGCCCTATTTCTCTTCTCCCCCCTTGCTTCAAAATTTTTGGAAAGGGTACGGTATAAACATCTATCATATTTCCTAACAATCAAACATAAAACATCCTTCATCGATTGCAATCTGGATTCAATCACCAATCCTTTGGCACTTGCAACCCAGTCCTTTTTCATCTCTCTAGGCATATCTTTAGTGTGTTTGCTCCCTGCATTACGCTAAATCGATCTAACACTGAGACTCTTGATTTATCCCCTTCTTCCAAGATACCTACCCCCACAACTCTCCATAAGTGTTGATATTAACATCATCACCCTAAAATTGATGCCTTGGAGTGAAACTTGATTCTGTCTAACTTTTACTACCCATATCGAGTCCTTTAGCCTATTCCTGACATTTACACTTTGAGAGGCCTATTTATCATATGTCTGTCGGACCTGATCCGACAGTGCGGATCAGGTCCGACAGACATCGCTAAATGCGGAGAGCAATACGCTCTCCGTATTCAGCATTGCACAAGCAGCTCTGGTGAGCTGCTGGTGCAACACCGCCCCCCTGCAGACTCGCGGCCATTCGGCTGCCAGCAGAGGGGTGTCAATCAACCCGATCGTATGCGATCGGGTTGAATTCCGGCGATTCCTGTCCGCTCTCATCAGGAGCAGGTGGACAGGGTGTTATGGAGCAGCGGTCTTTAGACCACTGCTTCATAACTGGGTGTTTCTGGTGAGCCTGCAGGCTTACCAGAAACACAGGGGCCTCAAGCTCTATTCGGAGCTTGATAGATAGGCCCCCTAAACATCTCCAAAACTTGCCACTTTCTCACACCTGTCCGACCAGACTAAAACAAAAGTCTATCAAAGTCTGTCAAGTAACTTAGTATACAAAGTAAACAGGGGGCACTATACTACACACAATACTTTAAATTAAAAACTCTAGAAGAATAATTAAAGTCACCAGGGCAGCTCCTCTTTTTAGGTGCAGGAAAACCATGAGTCATGTGAAAACTATAGGGCTTCCTCATGGTGTGAGACTGTGTGATTTATGAAATTAAAAAATATCCTGAATGAGTAACCCACTCCAGGGGATTTCCTACCTTAGCTGGATGTTTCAGCCACCAGCTGGCTGATGCTCCCCGGCAATAACCTCAAGGGGATTTCCTCCTAGCTGGATGTCGCAGCCACCAGCTGGCTGATGCTCCTGGCAATAACCCTCAGGGGATTTCCTCCTTATGATTGCCTAATGAAATGGCTTGTCTTTGAGCTGAGAACGCATGCATGTTTTTAACCAGATTCAGCTGTATACTGATGTTTTAATAACGTTTTTAGTACTTTTATCAAGTTGCGCGGTGGTAACGGTTTGTGGAAAGTAGCTGCTGGATTTTTCCTGATTGACTGTGGCCGGATATTGAAGACTCTTTTGTCTAACATAGAAATAAAGATATTGATGCCAGATAAGAGCCATAGTCCCAGCAAGTCTGCTTGATGTCTGACCTCAACTATAGCCCTAATAATTAGCAATACTTTTATGCAGGTATTTAGCCAGTGTGTTATATAAAACAATCCATTTCACAGTACTTGATATTTTCCACTCTGTAATAACTTTGCAGCAGAGTTTAAAGTGTTTTTTAAATATCAGTGGCCCTAGATTACGAGTCTTGCGTTAGGCTTAAAACAGCAGTGTTTAGCTGGTCCCAACTCTGCTTTTTAACGCCCGCTGGTATTACGAGTCTTGAAGTTACAGGTGTACTGCTCACTTTTTTGGCCAGACTCGGGAAATACCACAAATCCACTTACGTCAATTGCGTATCCTATATTTTCAATGGGACTTGCATAGCACCGGTATTACGAGTCTGCCAAAAAGTGAGTGGTAGACCCTCTCCTGTCAAGACTGGTACCTTCCGCATTTAAAAGTCAGTAGTTAAGAGTTTTACACTACAACGCCGTAGCATAAAACTCTTAACTAAAGTGCTAAAAAGTACACTAACACCCATAAACTACCTATTAACCCCTAAACCGTGCCCCCCCCCCACATTGCAAACACTAAAATAAATATTTTAACACCCTAATCTGCTGAACCGGGACATTGCCGCCACTATAATAAATATATTTACCCCTAAACCACCGCACTCCCGCATCACAAACACTAGTTAAATATTATTTAACCCCATAATCTGCCTTCCCTAACATCGCCGCCACCTACCTACATTTATTAACCCCTATTCTGCCACCCCCCGCCACTATATTAAATGTATTAACCCCTAAACCTAAGTCTAAACCCTAACCCCCCCAAGTTAAATATAATTACAATAAATCTAAATAAAATTACTACAATTAACTAAATAATTTCCTATTTAAAACTAAATAGCTTACCTATAAAATAAACCCTAAGCTAGCTATAATATAACTAATAGTTACATTGTATCTAGTTTAAGGGTTTATTTTTTATTTTACAGGCAACTTTGTATTTATTTTAACTAGGTAGACTAGTTATTAAATAGTTATTAACTATTTAATAACTACCTAGTTAAAATAAAGACAAATTTACCTGTAAAATAAAACCTAACCTAAGTTACACTAACACCTAACACTACAATATAATTAAATAAAGTTAACTAAATTAAATACAATTAATTACAATTAAATAAAATTATCTAAAGTATGAACCCCCCCCACTAAATTACAGAAAATAATAAACAAATTACAAGATTTTTAAACTAATTACACCTACTCTAATCCCCCTAACAAAATAAAAAAGCCCCCCAAAATAAAAAAGCCCTAACCTACACTAAATTACAAATAGCCCTTAAAAGGGCTTTTTGCGGGGCATATGCCCCAAAAGTAATCAGCTCTTTTACCTGTAAAAATAAAAAAGTACAAATACCCCCCGCCAACATTTAAAACCCACCAACCCACACAACCAACCCTACTCTAAAACCCACCCAATCCCCCCCTTAAAAAAAACTAACACTAACCCCCTGAAGATCACCTTACCGGGAGACGTCTTCACCCAACCGGGCCGAAGTCCTCAACGAAGCCGGGAAAAGTCTTTATCCAACCAGGCAGAAGTGTCCCTCCAGATGGCAGAAGCCTTCATCCATCTTCTATGCTTCATCAATCCGGCGCAGAGTGGGGTCCACTCTTCAAGACATCCGATGTGGAGCATCCTCTTCTTTCCATGGCCGACGACCTGAATGAAGGTTCTTTAAATGACGTCATCCAAGATGGGGCGGCCCCTTCAATTCCGATTGGCTGATAGAATTCTATCAGCCAATCGGAATTAAGGTAGAAAAGAATCCTATTGGCTGATCCAATCAGCCAATAGGATTGAGCTGGCATTCTATTTGGCCAATCTATCAGCCAATAGAATGCCAGTTCAATCCTATTGGCTGATTGCATCAGCCAATAGGATTTTTTTCTACCTTAATTCCGATGACGTCATTTAAAGGAACCTTCATTCAGTCATCGGCCGTGGAAAATAGGAGGATGCTCCGCGTCAGATGTCTTGTAGATGACCCCGCTCCGTGCCGGATGGATGAAGAGTAGAAGATGCCGTCTAGGATGAAGACTTCTGCCCGTCTGGGGGACCACTTCTGCCCGGTTGGATGAAGACTTCTCCCGGCTTCATTGAGGACTTTGGCCCGGTTGGGTGAAGACATCTCACGGTAGAGGTGATCTTCAAGGGGTTAGTGCTAGTTTTTTAAGGGGGATTGGGTGGGTTTAGAGGTAGGGTTGGTTGTGTGGGTGGTGGGTTTTTAATGTTGGGGGGGAGAATTGTAATTTGTTTTCAGTTTAAAAGAGCTGATTACGTTTGGGGCAATGCCTGCAAAGGGCCCTTTTAAGGGCTATTTGTAATTAAGTGTAGGGTAGGGTTTTTTTTTTTATTTTGGGGGGCTTTTTTTATTTGTTAGTGGGATTAGATTAGGTGTAATTAGGTTTAAAAATCTTGTAATTTGTTAATTAGTTTCTGTAATTGAGTGATGGGGTTTTTTTGTACTTTAGATAATTTTATTTAATTGTAATGTAACTGTGTATTTAATTTAGGTAATTTATTTAATTATAGTGTAGTGTTAGGTGTTATTGTAACTTAGGTTAGGTTTTATTTTACAGGTACTTTTGTATTTATTTTAGCTAGGTAGTTATTAACTATTTAATAACTACCTAGCTAAAATAAATACAAAAGTACCTGTAAAATAAAAATAAGCCATAAGCTAGGTACAATATAACTAATAGTTACATTGTAGCTAGCTTAGGGTTTATTTTTATAGGTAAGTATTTAGTTTTAAATAGGAATTATTTAGTTAATTGTAGTAATTTTATTTAGATTTATTTAAATTATATTTAAGTTAGGGGGGGTATGAGTTAGGGTTAGACTTAGGTTTAGGGGTTAATAACTTTATGATAGTGGTGACAACGTTGTGGGCGGCAGATTAGGGGTTAATAAATGTAGTTAGGTTGCGGCGACATTGCGGGCGGCAGATTAGGGGTTACTAATATAATGTAGGTGTCGGCGATGTTGGGGGCAGCAGATTAGGGGTTAATAAGTGTAAGATTAGGGGTGTTTAGACTCGGGGTTCATGTTAGGGTGTTAGGCGTAGACATAAATGTATTTCCCATAGGAATCAATGGGGCTGCGTTAGGAGCTTTACGCTGCTTTTTTGCAGGTGTTAGGTTTTTTTCAGCCGGCTCTCCCCCATTGATTCCTATGGGGAAATCGTGAACAAGCACGTGTTCAGCCAGCTCACCAGCTAACGTAAGTAGCGCTGGTATTGAGGTGAGATGTGGAGCAAAAAAAAAACCCGTAATACCAGCGCTGTCTGTAAGTGAGCGGTGAGCATAACTGCTCGTTAGCACTGCACCCCCTGTTAACACAAAACTCGTAATCTAGGTGAGTGTGTCTTAAAGGGACACTGATCCCAAATTTTTTTCTTTCATGATTCAGATTGATCATGCCAATTTTAAGCAACTTTCTAATTTACTTCTATTATCAAATTTTCTTCATTCTCTTGGTATCTTTATTTAAAAAACAAGAATGTAAGTTTAGATGCCGGCCCATTTTTGGTGAACAACCTGGGTTCTTGCTTATTGGTGGGATACATTCACCCACCAATAAACAAGTGCTGCCCAGTTTTCTGTACAAAATTGGTCTGGGCTCCTTAGCTTGATGCCTTCTTTTAAAAAAAAGACAGCAAGAGTAAAAAGAAAATTGATTTTAGGAGTAAATTAGAAAGTTGCTTAATATTCTTCTTTAAATTCTGAATCACAAAAGAAAAAAATGTGGGTTCGCAGTGTCTGTTTAATAAAGCGAGATTATGAATAGCAATATTCAATTCACCCTTGTTTTTAATACATTCATTACTATGTAACTATCCTCTAATTAATGGAGGGGTTAGCACTCTTTTCTGTTGCCCACTTTGCAAGCTCATAAATAAGTGAGTCTCCTTAGTGCCATTACCCCTCTATAAGTGCATAAAAGTAATTACAAATAATTATTGCACTTATAGTACTAAGAAACAATTGGTTCTCCCTTATTAACTCTTACTTATGAATTCTCCTGGGAGGTTGTTGCAGGAGCATCAGCGCAGCTGGTGGCTGCAACATCCAGCCTGCCTATTTGCACTATCCATCTATATAGTGCCATCATACTTGTGAGTGACCCATTTGGGATTTTTTTGTGTTCTGTTTCATAAATCACACAGTCTACACCATGAGGCGCCCTTTTGTTTTTACCTTGTAAAACACAAGTTTTAGACTTTAGGGAAGGCTGATTTTTTATACTATGGAAGAATACCTAAACAACTATTTAAAAGGGCAGCATCTTATTACGAGTGGGAATTTTTAAAGGGGGCCATTTTAGATTAAACTGCACACAGTATTAGACCATGTCTGGAAAAGTAAAAGAAAGAAGAAACCAATATGGTTTTCCATTGAAGTAGCACATGCTGTAAAGACAAAAAAAGATAGCTTATAAAAATTACAGACACACACAGACAGATGATGATATACAAATATGGAGACTCCAACAAAAAAAATAAGCAGTTAATTAGGAAGGTTAAAAGCTCAAGCGGAAGAGAAGATAGCACAGTCAGTAAAACATAGGGACAAAACCTTCTTTAGATTTATCAGTTAAAGAAGAAAAATTAGGGTTGGAATAGTAAGATTGAAAACAGTTGATGGTAGAATAGTAGAAGGAGATAAGCAAATTGCAGACGGTCTCAATGATTACTTATGTTTTCCACAAAAGATTGTGAATATAGAATGTCTACATTAAGGGATGTTACAAAAAAATGGAAATTAGCTTAAAACTAATCTTTTAACAGAGGATGAGGTTTTGTTGGCATTATCCAAAAATAAATGTAAAAAAAAGTCAGTAGGTCCTGATAATATTTATCCAAGGGTTTTAAAGGAACTTTGATCAGTGCAAACTGCCCCATTACCTGATCTGTTAAATCATTCACTATTGACAGGAGTTGTTCCAGATGATTGGAGAATAGTGAATTTAGTTACCTCTTCATAAAATAAGGGCAGTAGGAAAGTATCTGGCAACTACAGGCAAGTTAGTTTAACTTCAGTCGTAGGGAACATAATGGAAAGTGTCTTAAAATAAAGAATTAGGGACTTACATAAAGACAAGGACCAAAATCCAGCATGGTTTTACATTCAGAAAGATCATGTCAGACTAATCTAATTGACTTCTTTGATGATGTAACAAAAGTATTAGACCAGCAGTTGAATGGTAACATATCAGATATAGTAAAGCATTTGACACTGTCCCACACAACAAACTAATTCACAAACTGTATCTCCTTGGTTTAGACTCAAAAATTGACTGTGTAGAATACTGGCTTAAGGATAGAAAACATTGGCCTAGATTTAGAGTTGGGCGGTAGCCGTGAAAAACCAGCGTTAGAGGCTCCTAACGCTGGTTTTTACCGCCCGCTGGTATTTGGAGTCAGTCAGGAAAGGGTCTAACGCTCACTTTGCAGCCGTGACTTTTCCATACCTCAGATCCCCTACGCCATTTGCGTATCCTATCTTTTCAATGGGATCTTTCTAACGCCCGGTATTTAGAGTCGTGGCTGAAGTGAGCGTTAGAAATCTAACGACAAGACTCCAGCCGCAAAAAAAAAGTCAGTAGTAAGAGCTTTTTGGGCTAACGCCGGTTTATAAAACTCTTAACTACTGTGCTCTAAAGTACACTAACACCCATAAACTACCTATGTACCCCTAAACCGAGGTCCCCTCCACATCGCCTCCACTCTATTAAAAAATTTTAACCCCTAATCTGCCGCTCCGTACCCCGCCGCCAGCTACGTTATCCCTATGTACCCCTTAATCTGCTGCCACCTAACATCGCCGACCACTATGTTATATTTATTAACCCCTAATCTGCCGCCCCCACGCTATCGCTGACACCTGCATATTATTATTAACCCCTAATCTTCCGCTCCGTAGACCGCCGCACCTATATTATACCTATGTACCCCTAATCTGCTGCCCCTAACACCGCCGACCCCTATATTATATTTATTAACCCCTAATCTGCCCCCCACAACGTCGCCTACTCCACCCTACCTACAATAATTAACCCCTAATCTGCCGACCGCATCTCACCGCTACTATAATAAAGTTA
This sequence comes from Bombina bombina, assembly GCF_027579735.1. Lineage (NCBI taxonomy): Eukaryota > Metazoa > Chordata > Amphibia > Anura > Bombinatoridae > Bombina > Bombina bombina. The sequence goes on from NC_069503.1 coordinate 940,200,084, forward strand.
TTAACCCCCTAAATCCGCCTCACTCCCGCCTCAATAACCCTATAAGAATAGTATTAACCCCTAATCATGCCCTCCCTAAACATCGCCGACACTTCAATTATTAACCCCCAATCTGCTGACCCGGAGCTCGCCGCTACTATAATACATGTATTAACCCCTAAAGCTAATTCTAAACCTAACACTAACACCCCCCTAAATTAAATATGAATTTAAATCTAACGAAATAAATTAACTCTTATTAAATAAATTATTCCTATTTAAAGGCTAAATACCTGTAAAATAAACCGCTAATATAGCTACAATATAATGGATAATTATATTGTAGCTATTGTTAGGATTAATATTTATTTTACAGGCAACTTTGTAATTATTTTAACCAGGTGACAATAGCTATTAAATAGTTAAGAACTATTTAATAGCTAAAATAATTAAAATAATAACAAAATATACCTGTAAAATAAATCCTAACCTAAGTTACAATTAAACCTAACACTACACTATCATAAATAATATAATACAGTACCTACAATTATCTACAATTAAACCTAACACTACACTACTCATAAATTAATTAAATACAATACCTACAATTAAAACTACTATTAAATAAACTAACTAATGTACAAAAAAATAAAAAAGAACTAAGTTACAAAAAATAAAAAAAATATTTATTTTCTGGGGCCTGTTTTGTTTAACATATTTATCAGAGATATCAGGCAAAGGGCTACAAGGGCAAGGTATGTCTGTTGGCAGATATACAAAAATTTCTAATAGAGTAGATGTTCCAGTGGGGGGTAAAACAAAACGAGAAGTGCTAAACAACAATTTGAGGATTGGACAAATGACTGGAATCTAAAGTTTATCACTGCAAAGGGTAAAATTATGCATTTAGGGAAGAAAAATCCAGAGGTATTTGCATAAAAAATAGTAAGATTCTTATGCCATTATTAGTTAAGCCTCATCTTAGAGTACGTGTGCTGTTATTGAGTCCATATCTCCAGAAGGATATAAAGGAGGGCTACCAAAATTGGTACATTGTCTAAAAATTAAAACGTACCAGGAGAGGTTCAATGACCTAAATATGTATAGCTTAGAGGAGAGAAGGGAAAGAAGTGATATGATAGTAGACTTTCAAGTATATTTAAGGGTTTAGTAAACCTGAGGCTCTTGAGTATTTTTCATTAAAAATTCGAAGAACAAGGGGTCATGTTCTCAAGCTCAGGCCCCGGACTGGCCATAGGGCACACTGGGCAAATTCCCGGTAGGCTGACCAGGTATCAAAACCCCACCCACAAGTTGTGCCGCAAAGTTCCTTACACTTCTTACTAGGGACAGAGTGGACTGACATCAAGGGAGGACAAATTGGGCCAGTCAGGACAGGAAGTGTGCACCAGTATTTGCACACCATATTTATAACACATAGGCAATGCACAGCAGCCGCAGCCTTACAGATCCTGGGCTGGGAGTGGTAGCACAGTGCTTCTTACACAAGTAACGTGCTGGGGCTGGACTGCACAGGACTGAGATCCCCTCCGTGGCGGCAAGTAACACGTGGAACATGCAGGTCCATGCTATAGGTGAGTGACTGCAGCAGTAGCAGAATGTAAAGTTTGCATTTATCCCACTCAGTGCACAACTGCAGGTTTTTTGGTTTTCTATCTGTCCTGCTACGTCTTCAAGAGCAATCTCAGTTCTGTGAAATGCGGGGCCCCAGCTGACACTTCCTCCTGCACTGGACCAAGATAAAAACACATCTTAACAGGCAGATTACAATTTAACTCATTGGCTACCAGAAAGGACTGTAGTTTATTCCAAAGCAGTGCATTTCAGCCCCTTTTGGTAGCCATGGGGTTAAATTGTGCTCTGAAAGCTATTTTGTTGTTTTATGTACACTGCAGGGCAGGAGGTTATTTTGGAAGGGCTGATCAGTGCTTAGTTTGGTCTGTGAGACACTGCAAGTTGAGATTTTCAACTCTTAGCTTAGCAGGGCACTTAAACTCACAGACAAGCTTATCTGATTGTTAAAGTCACTTAAATTCTCTAGAAAAATACTAAATAAAATATGTAGTGTGTGTGTGTGTATATATATATATAGTGTGTGTATGGATATACTGTATATATAAAATGGTATAATGGTTACATTGTATTAGTGCTATTTGTTTTAATGCTCTCGCTGGGAACATGTAGGTTGCTGATGTGTATTTTCTGGGTCCCATAGTGTTACACTGCCAGGGCACTTGCTTGCATGCTAAATTGCTTGCCATCTTCTTCATCTGCAAAATGAAATATTTCTGTTTGCCACACTATTACAGTATATGAGTCTGTATAACTAACCTCTTGAATGCTATAACATAAGCACATATAAACTCACAGAGCTTCTATTTACAGATTTATGTAGATGAGATAGACAGACAGAAAGACAGAAAATATGCATGTCTATATATATATATATATTATATATATATATATATATATATATATATATATATATATATATATATATATATATATATATATATATTGATTATGTGTGTCACTTTTACTGAAAAATTTCTTTAAATTTTACTGTGGAATGGTAGACTAATAATAATGTGTTCTCATGTTCTATAATATTTCCCGCATATATGAAATAAAAGTAAACATTCTCGGCAAGCTCCTCTAGCTCTGAAATCAAAACGCTTCCAAATTCAACTCTGCAGCCGTCAATCCAGACCATCTGCATCTCCCTTGACAGGAAAGCTGTCCGGGATCAACTAGCAGACAGAGGGAACCTCCAGCTCCTCTCCCCCGGAAGTCACTTTAAGTAAAACTTGGGTTTTAGCCCACCACGTGTCGGTGCTTCTCTCTAACCCGAAGCAATGGAGACTTTCCATGGTCAAGGACCGTATTATGACACCTACATATTAGCAGAGATAAAGGCTATATTGCTACCGAAGCTAGATAGACTTCTAAGGTCCTGCATTAAACTAAGCACAATAGCGGAATCCACAAACCGGCATTTCCGATTCAAAGAACATATGTATACCCAGTATGATCCTGCTCCTCTGAAAGCTGTGAGCACCTCCACCCCATACTCGCAGATTTACAAGAGCCTCACAACATTTGAACCTTTGTGGAGGGGTAAAACCACGGAACCACTCGAGACCGGACTAAATCACTCCTGCCTTGGTGTTTCAAATCTAGCCAACGTTATGCCCCTAAAACTAGAGAGGAGCCTACTGATACCCCAATGGGCTCAATGTACGGCTGTCGTAGCTCCGGATGTGAGTTCAGTGCCTGTAAGACTACTCACTATACCGGAGACTATGAGACCGATCATATGGGACGTGTCACTCGTGGTGAGAGAGCCGCAAGACGAAGGTTGTCGGCACAATGAGAATCACTTTGGACCGACTGAGACGGCTTGCTGGAACTATACAATGGCCCGACGGCTTTAGCTAGGAGGGGAGTGGGATGAGTATGTAGATCCTGCCTGAACTGTTTTTCTGGACATTTGGACTGACGCATCTCTGCAGACATGCTATAATCGAGTACAGTTTGTTCAACATGGTTCTACGGACTAGTTCTATTTGCATGCGTGTATGCTACTGGTTGTCTTTTGGTTGTTTATTGTTTTAAGTCCTGTTTTTACCCGATGCTAGCTTTATTTTTATTTTTTTTTACTAGCTTTGGTTCTCAAGGAAGTGTCACTATCTATAGCATGTGTAATATTCAATTGCTACTATTTTAAACTGCTCACTCCCTATATTAATGTAACACCTGTTTTTCTTTATCAGGAATGTATACTTGTACTTAATTTTAGCAGAGAGATAGCGAGGTTTCTCTTACTTACTCAAGTGCATATAGCTCTCAAACATCTAACTAAATGTACATCAATTTGCATTGGATGAAATCTGTATCCATAACACCTTTAAGGGATCCACTCTACAATTCACTATTTTTTATCTGGAAAAAATTCATAGAATGCTAACTCTGTAGATATCAATGGATCCTCTATGATCTGCTCAGCCTTCTCTAAAACTGCCCTTGTAGAATGAGTAGCCCCCATATGCTGCACTTATCTATACCCGACCAATAGTGGAAAGACTTTTTTAGATAAGGCATAAGTGTACACTGAAAACATAAGTCGATCCAGCACTGGCAATCCTCCAAATCTATCTTCAGCTTGTGCCTACTATATTAAACCTGGACATCAACTAATCGGCTTGGCATCAGGATTAATCCAGGCCTCACCTTGAAAAATAATAATATAAATCCACCTATTTATTACCACCAATTAGGCCCACCCTTGCTATAGGGTTCCTGTTATGTGTAGTTTTTTTGTTGTTATATGTTCTGTATGTATGTTGTGAGTAGTTTCTGTTGTTGTCGTATAGGTTTGTTTTGTCTTAAATAGTTTAAAAATGAGAAAATCAGTCTAAAAAAAAATCTGGTGTGAGGATACACTTAAGTCATATCCCTACTAATGATCTGGGGAATGCTTCACTACATATATTGAATAATTCAACTGGGCTTCCTCACAGTCTTTGCTAGCATGAGAGCTACAAAGCTACATATTTCTTACGTTTGACTCAGCATAACAAAATTACTGTAATACCTGTCAATACAATGCTGCCATTTTGAAACTATATGCTGTAAAATCTTTCTCTTGATTATATTGACAATATTTTGCACATGAGCTCTCATTATGTATGTACTACTTTTCTCTCAATAAAAAGAAGTTAAAAAATAAATAAATAAGTAAACATTCTCTAATGATGGGGTACCTGTGTAGAAGGGTGTTCCAAACTTTTGTTTTTGTCAATCATACTAGTACATTATACTTGTCATTTTTGGTTTATGGTCAAAATATTACAATTGCAGGGGTGGAGGGGGTGGGGAGTGGGTAGGGAGGCTATGGCTGCTCTGCCTTAAAATGCCCGGGCCTAATTTTGGTCCCAGTCCAGCCCTGCTTAAGATGAAGGGCAGTAGATTCAGGAGAAATTTGGGGAAACCCTTCTTTACAGAAAGGGTAATGATTCTTGGAATAAACCTCTGCAGGTGTCGATAATGACAAACACTGTGATAAGCATAAGGCTATCCTGTGAACTAGATAACTTTTAACTTTATTCTTTTCGGAAATATCAGACAGACTTGCTGGGACTATGGCTCTTATCTGCTGAAAATCTATGTTTCTATGTTTCTAAGTTGCAGCTAAAATTCTAATCCACACTACCATCATCTTCCTCCTTGTTTTTTACAACTCCATTTTTTCTTGTCTTTTAATAATCAGTAAGGTAGAAAAATAAAGGGATACGTTTATTAATCTTTTTTTGTAAACTAGAAATAACCCATCAATAAGTGGTTATAACAAGGAATGTGACTGCCTCATTGCTACAAAAAGTGTTTTTTTCACAATGTAAAATATATATACATAAGGTGGTGAACCTCCACTGCACAGAACAAGGTTTATTTTTGTCAAATATCTATTACAGTAAGAAGATGACAAAGCAAGGGTCTAGATACTGTATATCATGCATTTTCAAAACAAAGTTTCTGAGATTTCTGTTTAATGTAAAAACTTGTGCAACTGGTCTAGGTACCAAACAAACAGACGTAATAGCAAACGGTTTAATCACAAATGTATGATTGCTGATAGAAATCCTGTTTAAGAAGATGAAAGTACTTTAACTTACTTCTACATACTTCATGTGTGGAAAGTCTAGTAAGGATAAGTTGGTAGATACATTATTGGGATTATTCAAATATGCTGAAGATTGTAGTACATGGATAAACACTATAATTTAATTATTAACTAAACACATGGACAACAGTATGAGTGATCACAATCCAAGTGATAACACTACTTCTGTATTGGGAACAGTTCTGATCAGATACAAGCAGAAAGTGGGGAAAATTGCCCATGCAATGTCCAGACAGCAATGGCTTCAGCGATCACCTGCAGTTTATTTTGGCAACTAAATGGAGACATTGATCAAATTCAACACACAAAGGGTGTTAATAAAGTAAAAAACTGACCATGTTTGTCACTATTTCAATATTTGGAAATATTACAATTTTTTGAACATGTACAGTACATTAAACCTATATTTCCCTTAGTAGTGGACAGGACAGAGACATGAGATCTGAAGAATGGCAGTAATGGCTTAAGTGTTCACAATCTACTTGACCACGGATTTGCCTTCATTTCAGCAAAAAAAGTGAGACCTCAAATTTAACAGACACAGGGCAAGAATACAAGTCATGAGGCAAGTCAGTTTGCGAAAACGCCAAGCGCGTTATGGCTTTTTCGCATTTGGGGTTGCGCAGCTATTACAAGTTGAAAAATAACTTATTTTGCATGCGCGTTAAGCCACATAATCCAAACAGCCAAATCGCGTGCGCATTCACGTATTCCCCCTAGAAGTGAATGGAGAAGACAAATAGAAAAAAAAAAACACAAAAAAACTCTAATATGTTGCACAAACCCCTTAATGTATTCTCCTTGAAAAGTGTACATGGAAATGCGAATATTTCATATTTGTGAAAATGTTTTTGTAATGGAATATGTTCCATATATTTATAAATATGTAACAAAGGTAAATGCTATTTATATCTGCACCCAGGCTGTTATCTCTTGGTGGGCTGATCTGTAAACTGCTTGGATATATTTATAAATAAATATTTCTCTATATATGAGTTGATTGTTCGACTGATATATCTATTTATAGCAAGACGAAATATGTATATGAATATATGTCTTTATATCTCGAGATCTAAATGCGAATATCTCTTTGAAAATCCTTCTGAGATATTGATTGATGCGCATAAGATTGTAATGTGAAATCTTTTCATTATCTCCATAGTTAAACATATCTCTATATATATAAATCCATGTTTCTTTATGTATATGTATGTATGTCAACGTAAAATCCGTATCTTTGAGCCATTATATTTTTTGTGAGCAATATTTTTTTTAAATAATTTTTATCAGACAGTGTTAATATGAGTGTAAGCGTACTTTCTAATGTATTTTTGAAGTGTTTCCTAAAACTTTGATGTTGCGCAAAACTATTAACTACAGCTCTTCGAGCGCGTAAAGAATTGTTGCGCAATCGCGATTTTTCAAAACTAATAGCTGTGCAATGGAAAATGATTTGGAAAAGAGCATATTGCACGTGGAAAACTCATAACATGCAACTTGTAATCTTGCCCAAAGGGTGTTAATAAAATGCAAAACTGGCCTTTTTGACATGTTTGTGAGTATTCCAAGATGATTTGTAATAACTGTATAATTGTATTATTTTGCGTATGTATAATACATTAAACCTATATTTCCCTCAGTAGTGGGCAGGATAGACATTTACAAATGTATATGTAGACAGAGCCATGATATCTCATACAGCAAACAAGATCTGAAGAAAATGCAAGAAAACGAAACAACCGTGTCATCTAGAAATGGCGTTCAGCAGTTGTGGCTCTTAAACTGTTTTGTTTTTTATTTTCATGATTCTAAGTTACTGTAATATCATCTTCTTAAACAGGATTTCTATCAGCAATAATATATTTGTGTGATTGAGATTTAAACTTTTGCTGTTACTTCTGGTTTATTGGTACCTAGACCAATTGCACAAGTTTTTACATTAAACAGAATTTACACAAACTGTGTTTTGAAAATGCTTGATTTACAGTATCTAGAACTTTGTCATCTTCTTACAATATTAGAATTTTGGCGAAAATAAACCTTGTTCTCTACAGTGGGGTTTGGATCTTTTGGACATGTTATAAACCTTGTAACTTTCATGATTTACAACAAAACAGAAAATTAGGTCTTCTTAATCAATTAAAAAAATAAAAAAACATTTCAAGATATTAAACATTTAAAAAACATGATTTATTATACCCATAATGCCCATAAACAAACGGCATTGAGTTGGTTTAACACTCAATATAAACAATACATTATCTAATTGCAAAACACAGACATGGACTCTATAAACCCCATTTCAGTGACTGGCATCCATTATTGGCAGTTCTAAGTGATATTGTGGGAATAAGGAGATGAGATTAATAATTACTGCTATGTTTGACTTGGAAAGATTGTGATGACTTTGTTAATAAAAAAAAGTCTGTTACCGTTTAACCAACATCAAAAATAAAGAAAAGCTGAAAGAATGGAAACTGAACTTATAGTTAAAGTCAGCACCACTGGGCCATAGCTGAACACAGCCAATAACAAGAGGCATATGTGTATAGCCAATAATCACTAGCCATCTAACCAACCCTGCACCAGTGAGTTATTTTGGTACAGAAAAGGGTTAACAGACCAATCTGTCACAGTTTAGCCACTCCAGGCAAGCTTGTGACTTAGTTCAGTGGGTGCAAGGGTTAACAACACTCTAGTCTGTCCTAGACTTAGAAAAAAATGGCCAAACTCCCCTTTAATGCCTCCCACACTAAACTATCTCTAAGTTGCCACCACTTAAGATTAATTATATAGGAAATCTTAATTAAACCAAGACTTACAAATGAAATCCCAGAATACAATTTAGCAAAAATAATCTAAAAAACAGTCTTAATACTACCAGTCTCTTTCAGTAACATGGTTCAAATATTAGACAAAAGCAAAAACTTAAGTGAATATTTATTAAGCGAAAAATGATGCACAGTGCATTATTAATAAAACGATGATAAAACAGTTTTTAAAATAAAAAGGAGAAATAACATAAACCTTATACTTTACTAGCTTTAGTTGTCTGTGCCAGGAAAATTCGCAGGAAAAGATGGTCACTTTGTTGATACACAGCCTGTAGAATGAACAATTTGTATTGTTAGACACAACATTGTATACCTGTTTCTCTGATATCAAATTGCTTGACCCAACCTTTGGCCAGATATATACCCTACCCTCTTTTTATGACATGTCATTAAGTTCAGAGTATTTGGCTGAAATTATAGAACACCTTATACCTTTTGTTTTGCATATTCAGTGCATACAATTTCCCAGTGACATCATAGGAATAAGTTTGGTACCAAATATGACATGGTTGTCATATTTTCATCATCTAATATCACAATATGGTTAAAAGCATGTCTCAAGTTGCACTAGTGTCCCTCTTATTGACCTTATCTAACTCTGGGTAGAGGGCACTGCTTTTTGTCCCTTGTGCTGAAATTTTTACTTACTTGATGCATCAATAGATATGCAATAACATTTGGTCAAGTGGAACTTAGAAACTATTTATTAGAGGTTCTGGCTTATCTAAGGGAAAACACATCAACACATGTCTTCTGAAAAAACAAATGTTTTTAGCACACAAGCTAAAGAAAATGAACCCATTAGCATCTAAATCATGAGGTATTCATGACACCCTCCCCCAAATAAGAGATGCAAAGGGAGGTAGCACACAAGTCACTCCAGTTGAGAATCAAAGGGAGCATCCCCTTGATGGGATAATGCCATTCCCAGACAAGTTGCACATAGCAGTTTTGCCATCATGATGCCCCCCAATTAAAAATGACACACAATTTGCTCTACCCAGCTGGTTAACTATATTGAAGGGACCCTCCCATGCAGCCTGTAGCTTGTTCTGCCTCATGGGTGTTAGTACCAGAACATTCTGCCCCATCTCTTACACTCCCTCTCTGGCAGTAGAATCCTGCAGCAGCTCTGAGTTTTGCAGGTACCTCCCCCAATAAGGCTTGCATGTTGTCCCTGCTACAGAGGTGTCTGTGAAACCTAGTTTTTTGCCACACCCTCTGAACAAATTGTGTGTTGTCAGCTTTTGATTAACTAGCAAGGGTTCTTTCTCTTCACTAGAGTAAAATCCCTGTACTCCTGCACCTTGTTATGGTTGGTAGGGGTTGCCTAACTGCATCCTCCATTTTCTCCACTGTGGGGCCTATCTGCTGGGCCTGCTGGGAACTCTGACTCTGCACACCTAGCAGTGTTTATGCTGAATGGCAATGTGGTGCTGTGTAAATACACTTCTCTGTATTTTTCCCGTTGTATCTGCAGTCTGTGTCAGTCTCTGTCCCCTAGTCTGTGCAGTCTGATTATAGGTCCCAATCTTTCACACTCACTCTGGTGGTCCCTCAAAGCCTCAAACAGTATCCTGTACCCTCCTCCCCCACACATCCTGGATTCTGGGGCACTGCTGCTTCTGGCACAGATTGATCTACACTTTCCCTCTGCCCTCTCTCACAGTCAGCCTGCCACTTCACATCCTCATGCAGATTTTGGGATCCTTTTGACTCTGGTACAGACAAGCACATATCTTCCTTCTGCCATTCCTCCCATGTATCCTGTCTCTTTCTTTCCATAGACTGGCACACATCATCCAGCTGCACAGTTGTCCAGTCATTCTCTCCCCTTATATTTTCACTATTTTCTATAGTCTCCACTGTTTCAAACACAGACAGACACACACCACCCATCTGCCTCTTCTTACAGTCAGTTTCTCCCTGTACAGTTAAACTCTGTTCTACAGATACTACTGGTTCAGGCACAGTCAGGTACACACCATTCATCTGCCTTTCTTTACAGTGAGTCTCACACTGTTAAATTTGGTTCTCCAGATCCTACTGATTCAAGCACAGACAGACTCACACCATCTATCTGTCTTTCTCCCCAGTCAGTATCTTCTCTTACATTTTCACATCTCAGCACAGACCCCCCCCCCCCCTCCCCCAGTTAATTGCACAGCACTTTGCACATATGCACTCTGTCCTCCCTCCTGGTCAGCATGTCTCTGAGCTTTTTTACACACAGCCCTTTGCACATTAGGGTCCATAGGTAATGTCACTAGGTCACATGTATCATTTGAAAAAAGATGGATCCAGCACACAATCCAATAGGAGGCACCCACCTGGAGCTACTGCCTAGCTCACTCAACATAAAATGTCAGAAAAAAAGGATGGAGGGTATTCAGTAATGCAAAAAGTTCCTTTATTACAAAATTATGCCCATCACAGGATCAGAAAAAAGCACAACATTTTGGGGCACAGGCCCCTTAATCATGTGTTAAAACAATGAACAGATACACCTGTTTAAATAGGCAACCTGGGAATTAACCCTTACATTCTATGTTAGTAACTAACTAATAATTACGCAGTGCCCTCTAGTGAAATTTACAAGGTGAATCTAATACAGAAGACAGCTATGAAGCCTCCAAAAGCTGGAAAAATATTATGCTAAACCAACACACAAGTAATGCCTTGATCAGAACATCAAGGCATTATCAAAAGAACTGCTTAACTCTTCCTTAAATTTTTCTAAATAATACAAATAGTTGCCAAAAACAGCTCAAAATAAATAATCTCTTGTTACTTTCTTATAAGCAGATGACTAACAACTAGGTAAAAAAGACAAGAAAAAGAGAACAAGGTCAGAATATATACATTAAAAACATTCTAAAGATATTTTCAACAGATAAATATCACCTAATAAAATGCAGACCAGTTTATTTCTATATTCATTCCCTTCAGTTCCAGAGTATCTAAATGGAATATCCAAAAGGTCTCACACTGTTTTAGTAATAGATCCCTATTGCCACCCCGTCCTGGGGGTTTTGACCTGTTCTATAATCTGGACCCGAAGTTGGCTGATTTGGTGACCCGCTGACAAAAAATGATAGGCCACAGGGGCCATTATAACCTTACACCTGATGTTACTCTTGTGTTCTGTGATGCAATTGCGAATGCGTCTGGAGGATTCCCCAATATAGGCCGTCCAAATTGATTTTCTAGATGTATCCGTATTGAAGGATGGATCAGGTTTTAAGACTGATATCTTTAGAAAGGATTCTGATAGAAACAATCTTTTACAGCTTTTGGAGGCTTCATAGCTGTCTTCTGTATTAGATTTACCTTGTAAATTCCACTAGAGGGCACTGTGTAATTATTAGTTAGTTACTAACATAGAATGTAAGGGTTAATTCCCAGGTTGCCTATTTAAACAGGTGTATCTGTTCATTGTTTTTACACATGATTAAGGGGCATGTGCCCTGAAACATCATACTTCTTTCTGATCCTGTGATGGGCATAATTTTGTAATAAAGGAACTTTTTGCATTACTGGAGACCCTTGGTCCTTTTTGTCTCCCATGTATCATTGTCAGGTACATACAGAGATAATAATCTACCCAGATCGGTACCCAGTAATACATCATTAGGAATATTGTCAGATACCCCCACATTTCTTAACCTCTACCTGCTCCCAAAAAAAAGGTTTACATGTGCCATAGGCACTGCAAGTGGCATTCCTCCAATCCCTTTAACTGCTACAGTCCTGCCAGGAATAATGTCCTTTGAGCTCACCAGCCCTGGATGCATAAGTGTCACTTCTGCACCTGTGTCCAGAAGCCCCAATGTTACCTTATCTCCAACAGTCACAGGTTTTAAGTTCTCATTGTTGCTTTCCTCTGGCCGTGTAACAAACAACACAGATTCTGGTACTTCTGAGGGATGACTCCCTCCAGCTGATTGTGCTAATTTCATCTTCTCTGGGCTAGTGGAGCTGATGTGACCCACTTTGTTGCAAGCAAAATACCTGCAGGTATGCCCCTGCCCAGGTGCAGCACTCACCCCTCCTTTCCCAGAGGGGATAGATGCATTAAATAAAGGCACAATAGGCTTGGTAAAGGGGGGTCGTGCAACTGCTCCCTTCCATGATGATGCCCCCTTTCACCGCCAAATGCGATCAAATAAAAAAAATCATTCACTTTTTCACAATTTTAGGTTTCTCACTGAAAATATTTACAAACAGCTTGTGCAATTATGGCACAAATGGTTGTAAAAGCTTCTCTGTGATCCCCTTGGTTCAGAAATAGCAGACATAAATGGCTTTGGCATTGCTTTTTGGTAATTAGAAGGCCACTAAATATCGTTGCGCACCACACTTGTGTTATGCCCAGCAGTGACGGGGTTAATTAGGTAGCTTCCAGGGTTAATTGTAGCTTTAGTGTAGAGATCAGCCTCCCACCTGACACATCCCACCCCCTTAACTCTCCCTGACCCCCCTCAAATAGCTCTCTTCCCTCCCTCACCTTACAATTGTCACCGCCATTGTAAGTACTGGCAGAAAGTCTGCCATTACTAAAATAAAATTGATTCTACAGTGTTGGATCCCCTCTTAGCCCCCAACCTCCCTGATCCCCCCATACAGCTCTCTAACCCTCCCCCCTCTACCTATTTGCTGCCATCTTGGGTACTGGCAGCTGTCTGCCAGTACTCATTTTGCCCCTAAAAAAGTGTATTTTTTTAATTTTTTTTTAATAAATCAGTTATTTTCTGTAGTGTAGCTGTCCCCCTTCGATATCTTACCTCCCTCCCCCTCCCAGATCTCTTGCCCAACATCCGGAGAGCCCCACCATCGCTAAACAAAAATTTTTTTTAATGAAAACTTTGCAATCGCTGCACGTACGCTGCTAGGCATGCACACCAGTCCAATTTTCCGTTAGCAAAAATGAGGAGGCTGCAGTACAAATATAAGGTATGACGTTCCATGCAGCGTTAAAGCCCAGCGCTGTGAGGATGGCATGGAACGTCCTAACTGTGTGAAGGGGTTAATAATAATAGAACATGTTGAAAAAAAGAAAAACTATTGATGAGTATTTTGAAAATAATATAATGTACCCCAGTATAATATTATCAAGCTACACAACAGAGGTCTTGTGATATTAACTGTAAATATGTAAATAAAGAAGCATCTGCCACTGTTCAGCCATTGAGTCCCCATCAAGAAAGAATGCTCTGGGCCCCATGATGTTATATGCACATACGCATAGGGCTCTCTTCTAAGATTGAATGATCTAAAATGGCCGTCAGTGCTACAAAATCCATGTTGGGATGATCTAATTGCACATTTTGCAGTGTTAGCTGTGCATCTTGCCAGGGGATGTAACTTACATTTCTGTATGTAATGGCAAGATACATTTATACAGCGTAAAGATCAATAAAATAAGCATTGGATGTAAAGGGAAATCAAACCCAACATTTTTCTTTCAAGATTCAGAAAACACATACAATTTTAAGCAACTTTCCAATTTACGTCTATTATCTAATTTGCTTCATTCTCTTGGTATCCTTTGTTGAAAGAACAGTAATGCACTACTGGGAGTTAGCTAAAAGCCAATGACAAGAGGCATATATGTGCAGCCACAAGTCAGCAGCTTCTGGGCCTATCTATGTATACTTTTCAACAAAGGATACAAAGAGAATAAAACATATTAGTTAATTGAAATAAATTGGAAAGTTATTTAAAATTGCATGTTCTATCTTAATCATGAAATAATAATTTTGTGTTTCATGCCCCTTTAAGCTGTAAAAATCAGAATCATAGTTTGCATAAAAACTCATATAAACAGTACACTTAGACTAATGTGTTTAAATCCCACAGCAAAATGTGAATCCACATTATGTCATACAAATGGTTGTTAAAATCTGCAGAAAAAAATTGCATTTAATGTAAATGATAAACCTCATATTTAAGGTTTTAGAAAAAAATCATAAACAAGAAGTCAAAATTCAGAGGGTTCCTTATTTATTTCTAATGTAAAATGAGCCATGCAGCCTTGGATAGGGGTTGAACAGTGTTCCATTTTTTAACAATTTGTATAGCAGCAATCTAAGCAAATTACACATGTAGGTCTTGTAGTTTTATCTTTCTTAATGTAGGCTGGAGAGTATGTTTCAAAATATGCATTTCACTTATGAAAGTGGAAACTAGAAACAAATGTAAGGTAAAGTACACTCAAAACAGTGTAATTTGATTTGTATGTATCTCAAAAAATGTTGCTATGAGGGCCAGGCGCTCCATGAGTTATGCCCATGCAAGGGTCAGCATGACATTCCTCGCTATGCTAATGAACTTCATATCATACTTATACAGATACACACACACATATATATATATATATATATATATATATATATATATATATATATATATATATATATATATATATATATATATATATATATATATATAAAAGCACATGTATGCAAACACAACAAGCAACATATTATTTAACCCTTGATACTGTGGTTTTCCTCTTCACTTACTTCACTGATACTCAATAAACTCTTGCCAGTGCAGATTCCTGTCTCAATGCCTGGTAGTATGGCAATGATAAAGGGGAAGGGCAGATAGGTAGTAGAAAATTGAAGTGAAAGAAGAGATTGTATAAGTATGAGACTATTAAAGGGACACAAATAAAAAATTACATTTTCATGATTGAAACAGAGCCATGCAAATTAAAATAAGAAAACACCCAATCAAATGTGTTTTATTCTCCTGGAATACCGTGTTTAATAGTAAATCTAGGTAGGCTCATAGAGCTCCAGAGTGTGCACTGTAAGGCAGAAGAGTCTGAAACAATGTATCTTTGTTTTTTTAACTACATTTAATGTCATTTTAAAAGGACTGACTGGCTTATAGACACACCCAAAAGGACCAAAGCACCGATTTGGTGAGAGTATAAAATATTATAATTTCAGAATATTATAAAACATTTTTAATTTATTGAACACACAAAATATACAGCACTGATAAGGCATAAGATACAATCACTTCAATTGATTAAACAGTGGATCAAAAAATACAAACCAATAAAGGGGAAACAATGATATACTATGCAGGTTGCAAATCCTGAAAATGCCTCAAATGAAAAGTAATTATACTAATAATAAAAGAGAAGTGTATAAACAATATTATGCAATGTGACAGTGATTGATATGATATGGAATAGAGTTCAAAATGTCTAAAACATAAACAAGTAGTAGGATACAGTCACTATTCAACGTTGAATCCTGGATTGCAATGACACGCAATCAAATGGGAATGAGGAGCGACTTGATATCCTGGTATATGTTTGTTTATTGTGGAAACAAATTTGCTGGGAATGTTCCAATCCACAACGTCTCCCTGAATCTGAAATGGATAATGCTGCTTGGATATAAAGAGTGTGCTGTTGACGCTCTTCCACTGTTGTGAGATCTAAGAAATGAGAAAAGAGCACAAGCGCAACTCCGATTCACAGGGGCTGAATGATTTATTAAAACACACAAATGCGCATACATATGCATTTACGAGAATTTAAATAAGATCAAGCATATCATAGCTACTCGCTTTAAAACTGCAGTTCCGGTTGACCTACAGATGCTGGATCAACATCTTACTGTTCACACGTTTGCTGCGATATGAAAGGTTTCTGAAATATGACTCCAAATGTCATACATCTTTTTTGTCTCCAACTCAACATGTTTCCTCCGCTAACTATGCAGACTTTATCAAGAGATTAATGGAGTATTATATTGTGTTCCGATGCCGGATGTTTAAAATGGTGCTAAAACAAACCCTTGATCACCTATTGGTCTAAACACATGATGTAACATGCGATGGGAGTAATCCTTCTCGTGTTGCATGTTAAGATCATCATTGAAACAATGTTGCATAAATGCAACATTGTGATCATGATGTTTGTACAAAAGTTAATGCGTAATGACAAACGATATTGGTGTTACCCATAAAGAAATAGATTAATTCCCTATTACGTAACATCAGGAGAAGTGTTTCAATGATGAGCTTAAAGTAAAGGTCAATTTTGATGAATTAGTGCCCGGTTTTTAATAATCCTATTAAAAACAAGGGCACTTTAATTCATCAAAATTGACATTTTACACGTTTTCTTCAAAAACTCACCTTTTTATCCTGGCAGCCACTCCAACACTTCCTCCATCCATCGCAAGCCATCTTCACGGGTCCAAAATGATGAATCCAGCTTCCTCCAATCACAGCGTTGCATTAGGCCAAGATTCCCCCGAGGGGGAAGCCTGATTCATCATTTCTGATGTCTGCAGAGGCTTTTGACGGCCGGGGGAATCGCTGGAGCGGCTGCCAGGATTAAAAGGTAAGTTTTTGAAGAAAAGAAGTGAAATGTCAATTTTGATTAATTTAAGTGCTCTTGTTTTTAATAGGATTATTAAAAACTGGGCACTAATTCATCAAAATTGACCTTCACTTTAACATGCAGCACCAGGAGTATTACTCCCATCTCATGTTACATCATGTGTTTAGACCAATAGATGATCAGGGATGTCCCTTTCCCCACTCCTTTTCATCATCAGCATGGAAGTATTAGCCGAAAAGATTAGATCCAACCCCTTTATCTTGGGTCTATGGGTAGTCCCAAACGAGTATAAAATATCCCTCTATGCCGACGATGTGCCTCACACTGACCTCTCCACACACATTTGTCCCAGAGGTACTAAATGAATTTAGGAAATTTGTCACTTTTTCAAACTTTGCAGTTAATGAACATAAATCTGAGATACTAAACTTTACCTTATCAAAACCAAACTTCCAAACATTACTACTATCATGTCCATTTAAACACCAACATAAGGCGCTGAAGTACTTAGACATACACTTAGCCCCTAACCCGAAAATGCTCTTCACCCTAAACTTCACTAGATTATCCACTGACATTCAAACTGACCTCCAAAATTGAAAAGATTGTCCGTTTTCTTGGTGGGTCCGGTTGCAAATTTTAAAAATAAACATACTCCCCAGGGTACTCTATAAGATTCAAGCATCCCCCATACCTCTCCCAAACAAATTCATTATCCACACCCAAAGGATGCTTAATTCTTTCATATGGGGAAACATGAAACCCAGAATTAAAAAACAGACCATGTTCAGACCAATGAAAGATGGAGGATTGGGCTTACCCAATTTAGAGACATACTACGCTTCAGTATGCCTACAGAGAATTGACTGGCACCGAAATAGCCCTTTGAAAACATGGATCCCTATGGATAGTTATCTATCCTTCCATTGGATCTCCAACAACTAGCTGACTGTTTGTACGCTAATGTGGTTCAAGTTGTCATGAACCATTATTATTTTGAACATTTTATAGCTGTAGCTTTCTACTTGAATAAATGCTACCTGCCTTTATCAAAGCTTGGTACTCCTATCTGCTTATTTTTTTATATTCCCTATGGATTCCCAAATACTGAAATCACCTACTGTACACCTGGAGCTCTTTGCTGGATTGCAAAACAAAGCCACCAACCCTGGCTGAATACATTACCAGATGGCATAGAGATCTAAGCAGGGAACTTGTGGAGTCAGACTGGAACCACATACTAAGAAACACCAGAAAAAAATATCCACATGTCCACTAGACTTCTGGAAACAACTCATAAAATTCTGACCCAATGGTATCTAACCCCTGTCAGGTTAAAAAGTTTATTTCCCACCTACTCTGACCTTTGTTAGAGGGATTGCAGGTTGAAAGGAACCCTACTATGTGGTGGAGTTGTCTGAAATTGAGGCGCTTCTGGTGCATAATCGAATCTCACATTAGGAAACTGCTAGGACTAAACACAGAATTTACCCTCGACCCCTCACTAGCCCTCCTGAACCTACTACCCAAACACAGGTGCATACTCAGACTTAAACTTGTACAACTCGGACTGAACTCTGCCAGGTCCCTCATAGCCAAGTTATGGAAGTCACAGCATTGACCCAATCTGGACAAATGGATAGCACACATAGAAAGCATTTTCACACTAGAGGAGTAAGGCTATTTCAGAATGAACACTCTTGAGTTTTATTACAACCTCAAATTTATTTGGGAGTCCAGTAGAGCACTCTAACACCGCGGTTGTTCCACTTCCTACTGTCTAAAATGCCACTGGCTATATTTTAAACAATAAAGACTAGGACACAAAGAAGACTAGGACACAAAGAAGGGAGCAGGTTCCAGAGCCCAAATAGCGCCGCCTGCCCTTGACTGCTCTCCTTCCTACCCATCCCCAATGCCCAGCCAATATACCTTAACCTCCCACCTACTTCTCCCCCAATCCCCACATCAAGTAGACATCAGTGTAACAGCTGAATTAACCCATTAAGCTATGCTTGCTTGACCGTTTTCAATGTTCATTCACTATTTACTTGTTAATTGTCGAATGCCTGATATTTTATGGAAACACCATAAGTTATGTACTGTATTTCAGTGTATTATCTTCTCTTTGCATTGGAATAATACACCAATAAAAAGAAATATAAATATAAATAACAATACAAAGAACATTTTCTTCTAAGTGAAGAGCATTTGAATGTAAAATATTTACAGTAAAAAAAAAAAAAAAAAAAAAAAAAATATATATATATATATATATATATATATATATATATATATATATATATATATATATATATATATATATATATATATATATATATATATATATATATTATAGCCCTTTCCAGTCAAATACTAGGGATGGCTGAATGTTTTGCAACATTCAAAAGATGAACCGAATTTTAACAAATTTGTTCATTTGTTTCAAATTTAGAATGTTTACACAACATTCTGTCACTCTTTTGATATACTGTAATTTTTCTAATGCTATCTTTAAATGTAATATTCGAGTTATGCAATATTCAAAATAGAAACATTTGAATCAATATATTTGTATCTATTATGTATCAATTTACTAAATGCCCAACCACATAAACTATTGAACTTCTGAATAGTATTTTTTAAATCGGATGTTGCATTCAAAATTTACACTGTGGATATTCAATCTAATTGTAAACATTCGAAAATAAAAGTAACATTCGAAAACTAGAAATAACATTAGATTATGGAATTTTAATAGATTTTTATTTTTATCAACATTCGATTGTCAAAATGAATGTCCACAGGATTATTCCTTCTACCAAACGTATTACACTTTCACCACATTCGCCCATCCCTATCAAATACCTAATCATACACCATTTGCCTTTAAACTCTTATAATGAATTTATGCAGTGCTTGGCGCACATTTATTTTTAATCCTTTATGTGAGGTCTTCCTTTGAGCTAACCCACCGAGAGCAAATTCCGTTTGCACGTTTGTTACTTTCAACTTGTAATACGCACACAAGTTAACGCAGTAGCAATATTGCTCATTGAGACCCGCGCTATCTTTAGCGTACTACTTGTAATCTAGTCCATAATCTGGAACTTTTAACTGGCAGAACAAAAAAGAACAAATTAAGTATTTGTTATTGTACATTGGGAGAAGGATATAATTTAAAGAAATGATACAGAATGAACAACATTTGTCAATAAGTTATATGCTTACTCTGCAGATGAAGAAAAGGCAGAAAGTAGATACCTAGTATATATTAATACTATTTACTGCTCATGTTTTAGTTAAAGGGACATGAAACTTACATTTTTTCTTTCATGATTCAGATAGAGCATGCAATTTTAAACAACGTTCTCATTTACTTCTATGATCTAGTTTGCTTCATTCTCTTGATATCCTTGATATCCTTTGCTAAAAAGCATATCTAAATATGCATAGTAGCTGCTGATTGGTGGCAGCACATAGATGCCTTGTGTAATTGGCTCACCCATGTGCATCACTATTTCTTCAACAAAGGATATTTAAAGAATGAAGAGAATTCGATAATAGAAGTAAATTGGAATGTTATTTAAAATTTAATTCGCTACCTGAATCATGAAAGAAAGATTTTGGGTTTAGTGTCCCTTTAATGCAAAACAAAGTCTTATATTTTAGAAAATGCATCATTAAAAAGGAGAAAAAGAAAGAGGCCCAACTATATGATACAAACAGCTGTGTCTTGTGTAGTAGAAGAGATAACATTTCCTGGCTACTGCATGTGCTACTAACTTAAAGGGACAGTCAACACCAGAATTGTTGTTGTTTTAAAAGATAGATAATCCCTTTATTACCCATTCCCCAGTTTTGCATAACCAACACATTTATAATAATACAAGTTTTACCTCTGTGATTACCTTGTATCTAAGCATCTGCAAACTGCTTCCATATTTCAGTTCTTTTTACAGCCAATCAGTGCTCAATCCTCAGTAAATTAACGTGCAAGAGCTCAATGTTATCTATATGAAACACATGAACTAACACCCTCTAGTTTTAAAAATCTGTCAAAATGCATTTAGATTAGAGGCGGCCTTCAAGGTCTAAGAAATTAGCATATGAACTCCTAGATTTAGCTTTCAACTAAGAATACCAAGAGAACAAAGCAAAACTGGTGATAAAAGTAAATTGGAAAGTTGTTTAAAATTACCTATTTGAATCATGAAAGTTTTCTTTAGACTTGACTGTCCCTTTAACCTAATCAAAATGGGTTGAACATTGCAAATTAGAGAATCATTGGAAAATATATCAGCCAACCACAGTAATATTATATGACAGCATTTGAAGATCAGTCCATACACTCAATCCCTAATGAAGCTCACACTTTGCTGTTTAGCTGAATAATTAGATCTACAAATGGCTTGCACTAAGCAGACACTCAGCACTGGGCAGATTTATGTCTGGTTGGCAAGAACAGGTGGCTGCTGCACTGCCTAACCTTGGAAAGATGACCCACCATGGGATATTGATCTATTTCTACTGCACTGAGAGATTCAGTAAGGGTTAATTAAAGATCTGTTAAAAGTAACTCAGAATGTGCAGGTGAAAGGGTGGGGAGAGAAATGTGCTGAGACAGAAATGGCAAGAAACAGCTGACAGTACAGACCCCAAAGTGACGTACATTGTGTCCTGCGAGTGCTATCCAGTGCTCTCTGGGAATATAAGGTTAATATTTCTGTCCAGGCTTAACATGGCAAATTAATATCAACAGTGATTATGGCCATTGTAAGTAAATGTCTTATAATCATTAAACATATCATTTATTTGGTATTTAATTGATATATTTGCTTTAATGTTCTCACAGATGAGTTTATTTCTATTTTTCCAACTCCCAGGTTTAAAATTGTACCCAGAAATGTAGCTAATAAAACACCAACATACATAAGAGGAATTACTGATTTTTTTTAAAGGGACAGTCAACACCAGAATTCTTGTTGTTTTAAAAGATAAATAATTACCAATTCCCCAGTTTTGCATAACTAATACAGTTATAATTATACACGTTTTACCTCTGTAATTACCTTGTATCTAAGCCTCAGCAGACTTCCCACTTATTTCAGTTCTTTTGACAGACTTGCATTTTAGCCAATCAGAGCTGTCTCCATGGTAAATTTACGTGCATGAGCTCAATGTTATCTATATGAAACAAGTGAACTAATGCCCTCTAGTGCTGAAAAACTATCAAAATGCATTTAGATTAGAGGCGGCCTTCAAGGTCTAAGAAATTAGCATATGAACCTCCTAGGTTTAGCTTTCAACTAAGAATATCAAGATAACAAAGCAAAATTGGTGATTAAAGAAAAAATTGGAAAGTTGTTTAAAATTACATGCCCTATTTGAAACATGAAAGTTTTTTGTGGCCTTGACTGTTCCTTTAAATCTGTTCCATGTTGTTTTGGCATAAGAGAAAGTAAGAAAGACTGGAGCACCATGTTATAGCTCTGATCTACATTCATAAATCATGGAGAGTCCAAAAAAGCCAAATCACTCCAATTGTTAACTTTAGTGATATTGCTGTGTGAGGCAAAACAGGAATTAAAGGCCCAACTATATGATACAAACAGCTGTGTCTTGTGTAGTAGAAGAGATAACATTTCCTGGCTACTGCATGTGCTACTAACTTAAAGGGACAGTCTACACCAGAATTTGTATTGTTTTAAAAGATAGATAATCCCTTTATTACCCATTTCCCAGTTTTGCATAACCAGCACAGTTATATTTATATACTTTTTACCTATGTGATTATCTTGTATCTAAGCCTCTGCAAACTGCCCCTTTATTTCAGTTCTTTTGACAGACTTGCAGTTTAGCCAATCAGTGCTGGCTCCCAGGTAACTTCACGTGCATGAGCACAGTGTTATCTATATGAAACACATAAACTAACACCCTCTAGTGGTGAATCACTGAAAAGCTGTTAAATGCATTCTGAAAAGAGGTGGCCTTCAAGGTCTAAGAAATTAGTATATGAACCTCCTAGGTTAAGCTTTCAACTAAGAATACCGAGAGAACAAAGCAAAATTGGTGATAAAAGTAAATTGGAAAATTGTTTAATATTGCATGCCCTATCTGAATCATGAAAGTTTATTTTGGACTAGACTGTCCCTTTAAATGAATCTTTAGTGAATTGAGGCCACTGTGCATAAAGGGGTGTTATGCTTTTCTTTGTTGAATCTAAAAGAGATTGTTTTAAATGGTATAAAAGTATTTTTTTCTGAAAGAGAGATGTTACTAAGAAAAAAATAAGAAAAAATACTATTTCGGTTTATATACTCTTTTTTTAAAATGTGCATTCTACACCAATAAAGCTGTGGTAGTTTTGCATATAAGCCAATGAAACAAAAATGGAAAAAAAGAAAACAGCACCCACTAGCACTCAACCTTTAATAATGAAATATTGTTGTGACAACAAAAAATACAACAGGATTTACAAGTTATAATAATAAAAAGGATATAGAATAAGAAAATGTGTTTCAAAGGAGATGCGTAGGCATTAAAGGGACGTGAATCCCAAAATGTTTATTTTATGATTCAGATAGAGCTTACCATTTTAAAAAAAGTTTTCAATTTACTTTTATTATTTGCTTTGTTCTCATGGTATTCTTTGTTGGTGAGATACCTAGATAGGTAGTGTGCACATGTCTGGAGAACTACATGACAGGAAATAGTGCTGCCATCTAGTGCTCTTGCTAATGTATAACATTGTTGCAAAACTGCTGCCATATAACAGTCCACATGAACACTCCTGAGCTTTCCCCCCCCCCCCCTGCTTTTCAACAACGGATAACAAGAAAGCAAAAAAAAAATGATAATAAAAGTCAATTGGAAAGTTGTTTAAAACTGTATGTTCTATCTGAATAATGAAAGCAAAAATTGGGTTTATACAGTCCTGTATCATATATCATGTTCCATATACTGTTTTCCAATTGTAATTATATGTGTATTGAGAAGATTGTTCAATAAAAAACATTTCAATCTAAAATACAGTCCTGTAAATTAAACTGGCAGAGCAGCTTTGTCAATAAACCCTATGGTTTTCCATTTTTTTTGCCCTTTATATTACTTTACTTAAAAGGGCCATTGAAGTCAAAGATTAAGGGACACTAAACCCACATTTTTTTATTTAATGAATCAGATAGAGGATGCAATTTTAAGCAACTTTCTAATTTACTTCTATCATCAATTTTTCTTTGTTCTCTTGCTCTCTTTATTTCAAAAGTAGGAATGTAAAGCTTAGGAGTTGGCCCATTTTTTTTCAGAACCTTGGTTATGCTTGCCTATTGGTGGCTAAATGTAGCCACCAATAAGCAAACGCTATCCAGGGTGCTAAACCTATAATGGGCCGGCTCCTAAACTTTAAAATTTCAGGATTCAGATAAAGCATGCACTTTTTTTTAAAAATGCTTCCATTATTAAAACCTGCACAGTTTTTTTAGATGCAAAATATCTGAGGCTCCAGGTGCTACTGAGCATGTGCAAAAGTGTGCATACTTGCATATTTTTTATGTGTGTGTGTGCATATTTATATTTGTTATGCAAGTGTGTGTATTTGTGTACGTAGTATCGTGTCTGTGTTTTTTGGGTGGAGCAGAGTGTCCATAGCTCTGGGAAATACTGCTGTCTGTAGTCAATACGATCATAACTTGCATAATTGAAATATTAGCAACTATGCCTATGCCTCCAATTACTCTGTGTTCAGTCTATCAATGCAAAACATAAGGCTAGATTGCAAGTAGTGCTCTAACTTTAGAGCGCGAGCAATATCTGTTTTTTTCGGCTTTTTGTGCTCATCGGAAATTGCATGCGTATAACAAGTTGAAAGGAAACGTGTTCACTTGAGCGCTATCGCAATTTGCAATTTTCGGGTTAACGTGACTGAAGAACTCGCATAAATGGTAGTGAGTTAAAAATGTTGCATTAAACACAACATAAATACATTTAAAAGTACAGTGACACTCATATAAACACTATCTGGTAAAAAAATATATTGAATACTTTTTAATAAAAAAGTTATAAGGGCTCAAAGATGTATGGTAGATGGTGTTTGACAAAAAAGGGCTCTATCATATACAGTAAATATACACACATACATAGACATGTCTAAATATGTGTATGTGGATATAGAGGGTATAGTAGTGCGCTGGTAATAAAGGTTAGTTACCAAACACCTAAAATTAGAAAGATCCTTCCGTCATTCAACAAACGATAGAGTAAGTGATTGGGGGTGATAGGTGCGCTACTGATAGCTGAAGGTATACTAAAAGTATAAATGATATTTTATCAATAAATGAATCATAAATATGTGAAATATATGTTGTGAATTACAAGGTGAAATATTTAGATTGGAATAAAAGTTTCCACAAAAAGCTGAAACTATATAGTGTTCGAATCTATATTGCCATGTTATCTGACACTCTGGAAAGATATAAAGAAAGGATTTATATAGTCACTGTGGGTAGGAAATATATTTTATAAAATAATAAAATGTATATAAACAATATACTAATTACAATAAAAACATCAAATTTGAGGGACGTCTCCCTATTAGCATAAAATATTCAAGATGTGAAAACATTGATCATTTGTGACACTTTAAATAGTGTTTACATATGCTGCCCCATACATAGAATTATGCATAAGTGTCCGTATCTTTAAACATATAGGCAAGTTCAAAATGGTATTCGTATACCCAGCTGTGTTAAGGTAGATAATAACAGCTCAAATATGTATGAACGTTTTAGCCGATGTTAGTTATAGAAAGTTATTTCTAGATTGATATTCTCTCCGGGTGAAGCAGGTTACTATACAATATTGTCCCAAAAAAATCGAGTACCTGTTTTTCTTCAGACCCGTCTTACAGCGTCCGATTCCCCTTCTCACCTGGTGACTGATCAGCGCCGCATGTGTCTTGGCGTCTGACGTCACGACTTGGTATCTCGGGTGGGATTGGCTGGAGATGTTAGAAGACAAACAATTTCTTGTAAATGATGGAATAGATCCTTTATGAAATGAAGATATTGTAGAAAAATCCTGCACTTAGTGCTAGGTGCACGCAGGACTTTGGAGGTTCCAGTTGGAGTATAATAGACAACCCGGGTTGTTACAGTATTGAAACTGAAAACATATGATATCCAAAAAAGAAAGTCTCTATATCCACAATTATTGTTTCTTCCTTCACTTAGTAGTTTCTGCAGGTTACGCTCTTCACCCTTTTTTCCTAATATGGAAGATATTTTTGATTTTCGAGATAAAATAATTTTAAATATGAAAGATGATAATGCCCCCTCAAATAACTCTGCCCCATCTGAGAAATTATCAGATCTACTACACGACTTAGAATCTAATATGACTAAAGAACTAAAACAAAAAATGGAAGTAATCTTTTTAAACAGATATACGACTAAAGGCATAATCCCCAAAGGTTTAAAGATTAATAAAAACTGTACTTTCCAACTTTCAGACGCTTTACAAAAGGAATGGTCTGAAACTTTAAATAAAGCCTCAAATACTCTGATTGATATTCTAAAAAGATCTAGACAAGAAACACTAACCATTATTGAAAATAACATTCTAGAAATAAAAGAAAGGCTAAAAGATAAGAAAACAAGCAACGAATTTAAAGAGAGACAGAAAGTTATAATGGAAAAATTGGCAAGTTTAAATAAAGACCTCTTACGAACAAAATGGGGAAAAATGGAAAGGGATATAAATGATAGTACCCTAGGACACAAAGAAATAAACCCAAATGAGACATTACCCAAAGAATACAGAGAGGAACCAAGAAGGGAATATATACACTCAAACAGGATAGCAAAAGATTCACAACAACAATATCGCAATAATTACATCAACAATAGAAACTATTCAAATAATGGTAACTATAACTATGATAAAGCATATATCACTAATTTTCGCCCCCACTATGAAGGATATAGCTATCCAAGATACAGAAATAGGGAACATTTTAATCAAGAGTTCAGACATAACACCTTCAGACATAATGAAGAAAGAGGCTATTACCCTAGACAAAGAGAATGGGAATATCCAAGGAGGGTGAATAGACAGAACAGCTATAGACAGGAGGATAATTGGAGAATCCCAGTCCAAAATCGTTTTGAGAATTTAAGGGAACATAGACCTATAGACAATGAACACAAAATTGAGGAACCAGTTTTTTTAGAGAAGAGCCCTCTGAGGGAGGGTACATCAAGAGATCTAAAAGAAAAAGAGCAAGATTTCAATTTAAGAAAGAAAAGAAGCTTAGAGGAAAGAGAGGGAGAGGATTACTTAAACGAGGCAAAAAGATGGAGGTAGAAAAAGAACACCAGGGAATTTTCAACCTCAGTAGTCACACTCTAAAAAAGGAAGAAGAAAAAATCTTAAAGCTAGGCCTTTCATTTGCCCCTACAGCAAGATTAAGCAAATTTCATACACACATCCATGTTAAAAAATGTGTAAGAAATCTCACAATTAAAAGATTTTTTCTTAAGAACCCAGTTGAAAGACAAATGAATACAAAATCACAAAATCTAGATAATATTCAACATACTAATCTCAAGGACAAATCCAAATTTAATCCTGTTTTTGCTAAAGGGAACTTTCTGGAAACTTTCGAGAAATTGGTCTGTAATGATATACAAAAATGCTCCCTTCCTAAAATAATTTTTTTTAATATGAGTATCAGAGAAAAGTCTATCATTGAGAATCTTCAAAAAAATGCAGAAATAACAATAAAGCCAGCGGACAAGGGAGGTGGGATTGTCCTTTTAGACACCAGTGATTACCTTAAAGAGGCATACAGATTACTTGGAGACACAAAAACATACAAAATACTTGATTCCGACCCTACAGATCTATTTAATAGAAGACTTGATAAGATTCTGATAGATGGGAAAAAATCAGGAATATTAAATGAAAAAGAATTTGGCTTTTTAACATCAAAATTCCCTGTGATTCCTATCTTTTATTATCTTCCCAAAGTCCATAAATGTTTGGTCAACCCTCCAGGGAGACCAATCATTTCTGGAATTAACTCTTTATCAGCAAATCTATCTAGATACGTAGATAACTATCTACAAAAACATGTTAAGAACCTAAAATCTTATTTAAAGGACTCTACACAAGTCCTTAACACTCTAAAGACAGTACAGTGGGAAGAAGATATGTTTTTAGTATCGTGTGATGTCACATCATTATACACTGTGATCAATCATTCTAAGGGTATAAAATCAGTGGATCTTTTTCTCAAAAAAGATCTAAATATGTCAGATCAACATAGAGCATTTATCTTAAAAAGCATAACATATATATTAAAAAACAACTATTTTTCATTTGATGGAAAGTTTTATCTACAGACCGAAGGTACAGCAATGGGCACAAGGTTTGCACCTAGCTATGCCAATTTGTTTATGGGAGCATGGGAAGACGATTTTTTTGGCTCCGGCAGCTATGGTGCAAACCTTGTGCTCTACAAGAGATACATAGATGATCTCTTTTTAATATGGAGAGGTACTGAACAAGACCTTAAATCTATGTTTGATAGAATGAACCTTAATACCTGGGGTCTAAAATTCACTTCTAATTATAGCAAAGAAAAGATTATCTTTTTAGACTTAGAGATAATGATTATGAACAAAGGACTTGAAACTAAGACCCACTTTAAAAAGGTTGACAGTAGTAACTATATACATTCAAAAAGCTGCCATTTAAACACCTGGAAACTTAATATCCCCACAGGCCAATACCTCCGTATTAGAAAAAATTGCTCAAGACCCATAGATTTTGAACAACAATCGGAAATTCTAACAGAGAGATTTCATGCTAGAGGGTATAATAAATTAATTACAGATAAAGCAACTGATAGGGCCAAAAACACTGACAGAGAGTCCCTTTTAACTTACAAGGAGAAAGGAAAAGAAAAAGACAATAAAAATCTAATTGATATTCCATTTATCACCAATTACAATGCCGATTACAATATAATTAAAGGCATCATAAGAAAACATTGGCACCTTATAAGGGAGGATACCATTCTGGGGAAAACTATTATGGAACAACCTAAATTTGTTTTTAAAAGAGCAACAAATTTAAAATTGATACTAGCTCCGAGTGAACTAAATAAACCAAAACAAAATTTGAAGAGACAGAAAGATCTGACAGGTAAAAACATTAGTGGTTTCTTTCCATGCTATACCTGTAAAGCCTGCACACACAGTAAAAAGCTAAAAAACCTACAAATAAATAATTCTGACAAATTAATCAATATCAAGGATATAATAAGATGCACTAACAAGAATATAATCTATATTCTTAAATGCTCTTGTAATCTCTTTTATTTTGGGGAGACCAAAAGAATGGTAAGAGACAGAATAAGGGAACACCTTTGCCAGATAGAACGAGGCTCTGAAGATACACATCTATATAAACACTTTAAATCTGTCCATAAAGGGAACACCAAAGATCTTTCCTATTGGGGAATACAAAAGGTAAAAAGCAACTGGAGGGGCGGAGATATAGAGAAAAAATTATTAATCAAAGAAGCTGAATTAATTTATAAATATAACACACTATATCCGAATGGGCCTAACTCTGAAATGGATCTGTCACCTTTTCTCTTTGAATGAAGCCACACAATAAATGCCAATATTACATCTATCTATAATAGAATTAATGTTACAATGGCAATTCTTCATTTATGTTTTGTATTATAAAGTTTATGATTGTCTAATATAAAGCTGTCCCATATAAAATTTCCATCTTAAAACTCTGTTGATACATATGAGTAAGATGGACAACAAAACATTCCACCTTAAACGAGTCCAATGATTGGAAGACCAATCAGAAAGAACTGATACCTTTAAATATAATGATACAACAGTCACCAGGATCTTGATAAAGCTCTTTTGAGCGAAACGTGTCGACCTTGTGACTGCTGACCTTATAATTGTGTGAAATAAAATACACAAAGAGACTTTCTTTTTTGGATACCATATTTTTTCAGTTTCAATACTGTAACAACCCGGGTTGTCTATTATACTCCAACTGGAACCTCCAAAGTCCTGCGTGCACCTAGCACTAAGTGCAGGATTTTTCTACAATATCTTCATTTCATAAAGGATCTATTCCATCATTTACAAGAAATTGTTTGTCTTCTAACATCTCCAGCCAATCCCACCCGAGATACCAAGTCGTGACGTCAGACGCCAAGACACATGCAGCGCTGATCAGTCACCAGGTGAGAAGGGGAATCAGACGCTGTAAGACGGGTCTGAAGAAAAACAGGTACTCGATTTTTTTTGGGACAATATTGTATAGTAACCTGCTTCACCCGGAGAGAATATCAATCTAGAAATAACTTTCTATAACTAACATCGGCTAAAACGTTCATACATATTTGAGCTGTTATTATCTACCTTAACACAGCTGGGTATACGAATACCATTTTGAACTTGCCTATACGTTAAAAGATACGGACACTTATGCATAATTCTATGTATGGGGCAGCATATGTAAACACTATTTAAAGTGTCACAAATGATCAATGTTTTCACATCTTGAATATTTTATGCTAATAGGGAGACGTCCCTCAAATTTGATGTTTTTATTGTAATTAGTATATTGTTTATATACATTTTATTATTTTATAAAATATATTTCCTACCCACAGTGACTATATAAATCCTTTCTTTATATCTTTCCAGAGTGTCAGATAACATGGCAATATAGATTCGAACACTATATAGTTTCAGCTTTTTGTGGAAACTTTTATTCCAATCTAAATATTTCACCTTGTAATTCACAACATATATTTCACATATTTATGATTCATTTATTGATAAAATATCATTTATACTTTTAGTATACCTTCAGCTATCAGTAGCGCACCTATCACCCCCAATCATTTAAATATGTGTATGTATGTGTGTGTATATAGTATATATAAATATATGTATATATGTGTGTACAGATGTATTAATGTATTTATGTGTGTGTGTATATATGTATTTACATACATATATATAAATATAAACACATACACCCTGTTCTAAATTATTATGCCAATGATATCTTTCTCATTTACCTAAATAATTGATGTAAACAAGTCAGCATAATTCTCATGTTATCAACTATTAAGAGTACAATTCAAGTTTTATTGAACAAACCTCCTAATGATAACAGTATTTTTTTTCAAAATAAAAAACTTACAATGCACTGTTCCAAATTATTACGCACAGTAAGTTTCAAAACACTTTATAGGTTGTAAAGAACGGATAATTGTCATTTGTTGTGTTTGCAGCATATTTACTGAAATCAAAAGCTATTTCAATCAAACTTTTAACAACATTTTAACTTTTTAAACATTTTAACAGGTCACGTTACATTTTAACATAGGACCCCTTATTTGATAGCAGCTTCACAAGTCTTGCATCCATTGAACTTGTGAGTTTTTTGA
Source organism: Bombina bombina (assembly GCF_027579735.1). NCBI lineage: Eukaryota > Metazoa > Chordata > Amphibia > Anura > Bombinatoridae > Bombina > Bombina bombina. The sequence goes on from NC_069503.1 coordinate 940,231,472, forward strand.
CAGTTTCTGCTTGAATTTGTTTGCAAGATGTCAGAATAGCCTCACAGAGTTGCTGTTTGGATGTAAACTACCTCCCACCCTCATAAATCTTTTTCTTGAGGATGCTCCAAAGGTTCTCAATAGGATTGAGGTCAGGGGAGGATGGAGGCCACACCATTACTTTTTCTCCTTTTATCCCCATAGCAGCCATTGATGCAGAGGTATTCTTTGCAGCATGAGATGGTGCATTGTCATGCATGAAGATGATTTTATTACGGAAAGCATAGTTCTTCCTTCTGTACCAGGGAAGGAAGTGGTCAGTCAGGAATTCCACATACTTTGCAGTGGTCATCTTTACACCTTCGGGGACCCTAAAGGGGCTGACCAGCTCTCTTCCCATGATTCCGGCCCAAAACATGACTCCACCACCGCCTTGCTGACGTTGAGCCTTGTTGGAACAGGGTGGCCGTCCACCAACCATCCACTACTTCATCCATCTGGACCATCCAGGTTTGCATGGCACTCATCAGTGAACAGGATTGTTTGAAAATTAGTCTTCATGTATTTTTCTGCCCAATGCAGCCGTTTCTGCTTGTGAGCATTGGTTAGTGGTGGTCGAATTGAAGGTTTAAGCACAGTTGCAAGACTCTGTACTGGACTCTACACCTTGATGTCCGTGGGACTCCAGAGGCACCAGCAGCTTCAAATATCTGTTTGCTGCTATGTCATGGTATTTTAGCAGCTGCTCTCTTGATCCAATGCATGGATCTGGCAGAAATCTTCCTCAATGTGCCTTTATCTGCACGAACCCGTCTGTGCTCTGAATCAGCCACAAATCTCTTAATAGTGCAATGATCACGCTTAAGTTTTCGTAAAATATCTAATGTTTTCATACCTCGTCCAAGGCATTGAACTATTTCACTCTTTTCAGCAGCAGAGAGTTCCTTTTTCTTCCCCATATTGCTTGAAAATGGTGCTCTGCTTAATAATGTGGAACACCCTCCTTTAGTAGTTTTTCCTTTAATTGGTCTCATCTGGCAATCTAATTATCACAGGTGTCCGAGATTGTTTTCAGTGATCAAAAGAGCCCTGAGACTCAATGCCATCCATGAGTTAAACTGAAAAAAAATAAAAAAATCTTTGTGACACTGAAATAGAATTTGCATAATAATTTGGAACAGGGTGTATATATATATATATATATATATATATATATATATATATATATATATACACTATATATATATATATATATATATATATATATACACTGTATATATATATATATATATATATATATATATATATATATATATATATATATATATATATATACACTGTATATATATATATATATATATATACATACACTGTATATATATATATATATATATATATATATATATATATATATATATATATATATATATATATATATATATATATACACACACACACACTAGTGTGTTATGTAACTATTAAATATAAAAAATAAAGCTGTTTTAAAAAATTAAAAGAAATACATATGTATTCTAATAATATTTTGGATTTTTTTAGAACCTCTTTATACATTATTAATAATTATTACAGCTAAACTCAAATCACAATTCACATATTATACATTTCAATGAATATATACAGATGTATATAGAAATATATTTTTAAATATAAATAGAACAAATCAAAGAAACAACCTTGCACCTTAAAGAGAGTAAACTTACTATGCTTGAGTTACTGGAACAACCATTTGTTAAAAGAAGAAAATATTTGTTCAACCAATTAATTGAAATCATAAAACAAAATAAAACAGAAAAGTAAAAGAAAAAAAAAAAGTTTTTATTTTTTGCAATTCCTCCTTCCATAACTAGCAGCTCATTGACTAATATTGTGTAAATACTTAAAAAGCAAAAGAAACTACCTCTTGCATAACTGCCGACATTTGAAAAAAAAAATGCCAGGGACACTTTGCAGCAGAGCCACTCCCATGTACGATTTGCATAGCTCTGCCTACTTCAATCCACCCCAAAACAAGCACATACAATCTAGTAGTAAAATTTAGCATAACTGAGTGCTTAAAGGAATAGGAAAGTCAAAATTAAACTTTCATGATTCAGATAGAGAGTGTCATTTTCAAATTCACTTTTACATTGTTCTCGTTGTTTCCTTTGTTGAAAAGAATATTTATATCCTCAGCAGCAGCAGCAATTCACTACTGGGATCTATCTGTTGATTGGTGGTTTAACATATTTGTTTTTTGTCATTGGTTTACCAGATTTGTTTAGCTAGAACCCAACAGTTCACTGTTGCTCTTGATACTTTAATTATGTCTTTAATCACTGTAGAAATTAAACAAATGGTTATATGAAAGCAATAGTGCAATAAGTTTGCTCTAACATATTACATTATTTTCTTTTGATGCAGTTTAAATAATTATGCTACTCATTCCCTCCCTTACTCTCATGCACATGTTTGGCATAAGAAAAATACCTTTACAGCAAGTTACCAGTAAAATGATATTACCTTAGTATGTTTATGCTGCAAATTGTTGTCTTGAGGCCGCTGAGAACAATATATGCAGATATATGGAGGATTTTACTTTTGCTATGAGAGTATTGCAAGTTTAACAAGTAGGCGGCATTTCATGATGTAAAGATTCATTTTTTGTATCTGTGCTGCTGCAGTGATTGCTGGCAGTAGGTAAATAGACCCAGAAATGCCCTAGTAAATCAGGATTTTTTTTTAATGTTCTGTGAATTCCAGTTCCAACACAAGAAGAATTACACAAAAAAGAGAAAGTATGCAGGCTTACAGCACTATTCCCTACTAATAAAACATAGCCTTTATAAATAAATTAAAATCATTAACAGAAGTTAATATCACATCTAATCACCCTGCACACATTCCACACTCCCACTGGGTAAAATATATAGTATAGAAAAAAGCAGAGTGAATAAGAAAATAAACAGAAAAAGTTAAAAAAAGAAAGCATCACACTAATCCCAAAGAGTCCTGGCCAGTATACTGGAACCTTGGCATCAGGTGGGAAAGTGGAGAGGCAAGTTAGAAAAAATAGTGCAGCAAACAAGTTTTGGCCATACACAACCTTTTTCAATGCTAAAATATTCAAGATTGCTCTCCTTATCTGTTTTAAATAGGGTATTATGACTAGCAGAACACCAATCCAATTTTGAGACACAAACACTATCCTCAGTATATTAAATGTAACACGCCTATCTATTGGTTTAAGCCCTAAAACTGGGTGTGTCACAGGGGCGGACTGGGCCGGGGGTCAGGGGGGCAATTGCCCCCTGGGCCTCTCTGACTTAGTGTAAAATGGGCCGCATGAATCTTTTTTTTTTTTAATAAAAAAATGTAGGACAGCGCGACTGAGCAAAGGACAGTAGTACTTCATACAGCGGCTGTAAGACTGAGCATCAACTTAAGAAGTATTACCTTTGCTGTATGTTGTAGAGGTGTCTGGCTGCTGGCACTGCTAAAGATGACTGTTTGATTGATCCAGCAGGCCTCACGTGATGATGCTGCATTCTCCAGCTTAGCGCTCCCTGACACTCATAACTCATCACTTCCTCCAACCCAGAGTCCCAGCGTGGGAAGAGTGAGAGCTGAGTGAGAGGGAAGCAGTGTGAGGTGATGCAAGGAGGAAAGAAGCAGCAAGACTAGGCTTGCCACGGTGAGCAAAAACATCACATTCATCAGTGATGTTATTTAGATCTTTTTGTTCAGTCAGTCTAAGCGTAAGGCATATTATTCACTAGACACACAAGGCATTTACTTAGTGTAGCAGATGTGTCGGGGGCGGCAGGTGAAGAATTTCTCTAAGGCAGACATTCCAACCTGCAAAAACTCATTTCAGGGAGGTGGCTTCACCCGCTACTGTGCCGCTCCCCCCCCCCCCCATTATATATTTGAAACCTTGAAACCCTAAATAAGATAGGAACTTATCATTAAAGTAGCTTCCCACTAAAGTCACCTAAAAAAAAAGTAGCTTTATTGCACAACCACATACAACAAACCTATTTTCCAGTGATCTGAAGTTTAATTACGTGCAATAAATAAGGTAGTATTTGTGTTTTATTTTATTAAAATCAGTGGGGGCTTTTTGGTTACTGATGCATGCTTTGAGGGTTCTATAACGTCCCAGCAACTAAAGGCATTCCTTAAAGAAACACTTTTCCATATTTAGGCCACATTGGATCATGGTACTTGGAGTTTCAGGGAGATTGCATTCCATTTGCTGGCATCAGGAAGCCGCTATTACAATCAGGGAGACTCCCTGAACTTCAGGGAGAGTTGGGATTTCTGTCTAAGGCAGCTGTAGTGCAGGAAGGTACTTTTTATGGGTAATTTTCACCAACCTCACCTCTGAGTGCACACATCAGACCTAGCTGTCATGCTGCCTCCCATGTATCATACACAGCAGCAAGCTCACATAACAGAAATAATTTATACGGAAAAGGTATTATTTGGCTTGGTCCCTTCCAGCTAAAGTATCAATAAAGTCACAGCCTTCAGTGACATCACAAGTCTTTCAGCCAGATAAGATCTAGTGGCAAACGTCTCTGTAAGTGTGAGGGGATCTTCTTGCAATATGATAAGGTACTGAGGAGGGGGTTGTGTATATAAGGTAATGGGGAGGCTGTGTGTATGTGTGTGGCAGAGGTAACCTCTCTATAATGTTATAAATCTGCATATAAGGCGTGTGACTGAGTGTGTCTGTCAAAGAGAACCTCTCTATAATATTATACATATTTATATAAGGAATTATATTTATATTTATTTAAGGTACTGGGGAGTAAGCTGTATGTGGGAGCAGAGGGAACCTCTTTATATTATAATATATATACCTGTGTATGTATGTATATATATATATATATATATATATATATATATATATATATATATATATATATATATATATATATATATATATATATATATATATAAAGAATGATATTTATATTTATTTAAGGTACTGGGGAGTGGGCTGTGTGTGTGTGTGGGAGGCAGAGGGAACCTCTTCATACAATTATATATATTTATATAAGGGATGATATTTATCTTTTTTTCTTTATTTAAGGTAATGGGGAGGGGGCTGTGTGTGTGGGAGGCAGAGGGAACCTCTTTATCATATTATATATAATTATATAAGGGATGATATTTATATTTATTTAAGGTACTGGGAGTGCGCTGTGTGTGTGGGAGGCAGAGGGAACCTCTTTATAATATTATATATTATATATATATATATATATATACACACACACACACGTGTGTGTGTTCCTGCATATTCATTAGTTATTTTCTCACCCTGCATATGCGTGCAGTCTTAATTCAACCCACCTGATTGTAAGCAAGTGTTTTTGCAAGCCCTAGTGAACTAGGAGGGGGGAGCAATTTTGAGTGCCTAGGGCAGCACAAAACCTAAATATGCCACTAACTATGCAGCCATCATGAGTCAGGCTTGCACTCAACGGTATGTGTGTCACAGGCATCAAGATTCAAAAGCCTGATATAGAAAATGTAACAGAGTTAGAGCATTTTTCCCCAAACTAAGTCAAAATAGGATTAGTCCTAGTAAATTCATTTCACATTATAGCCTAGTTGTATAAATACTAATATATATATATATATATATATATATATATATATATATATATATATATATATATATATATATATATATATATATATATATATTATATTATATATCCTAACATATATCCATATAGGTTTGCCAGGTGTCTGCCACAAAAATACCGGACAGATAAATATAACACTTATATAAAGGAAGAGAGAGACATACCTCATTGTTTAAATTGTAATTTGTACAGTGTAGGTGATAAATCAGTGTCACTCACTGTCTGAATCTAGTCTGATCTAATCTTACAGGCTGTGAGGCTGGCACTGCAAAAGTAATCTTGCTTGCTGAAGGGAATTCACATAGCAGCATGTGTCAACGTGGGTCTTCTCACTGATGTGACATCACGTGCGTGATCACGTGACGCCCGTCACAGCACGCACAGGATGCTTGTAGTCCGGGGTCCTGCTCCAGCTGAGTAGCAGGCTAGTAGGGATGCCCCATGCCTGTTGTAGGTGGAGGAAGTGGAACATGGGCTGGTTCATGCAGGTTGTGGGTGGAGGAAGTGGAACACGCTGGGTGTAGGTTGGCTACAGCCGAATGTGGCCTGGACCAGTAAAAATATTAAAACACTTAAATCATTCTAACAGCTGCCTGTGTCCGGTTTTCTTTAACACATTTTTCCAGGCAGAAACCTAAAATACCGGACTGTTTGGTTAAATAACGGACACCTGGCAACCCTATATCCATAATATATTGTATTTATACATTTCTGTAAGAACATTAATATAAAGGAGCAGCACACTTTTTTGACACGTTATTTTTATTAAATACTTTTTTTTATATTATGCTTTATATAACATTTATTATGTTTATACTAAACTATACTATTATACTAAAGGGTCAGGCAGCAAAGTTTAAAATAATATTGGCAACAGCAGATAAAGCTTTCTAAACTCCTTCAGCAATCTATACATCAATACCATTTACATAGAAACATAGTAGATGAGGTTGAAAAAAGACCGAAGTCCATCAAGTTCAACCTATACAAATCTAAAATATATACAAAAAGTTCCAGTTAAGCTAAAAAAATCCCACTAAAAGGTGACCCATTTAATACTAGCAATCAAATCCATGAATTTTGTTTATAGACAGAAATGTATCCAAATAATTTTAAAATGTATCTTGGGTATTGGCATTCGCTACCTCCTTTGGTAATGAGTTCCACAATTTTATTGCTCTTACAGTGAAAAAACTTTTCCGTTGCAGAAGATTAAATCTCCTTTCCTGCAACCTTAAATTGTGACCTCTGGTCACAAACAATTTTCTTGGAATAAACAGAGCTTCTGCCATCTCTGTATATGGGCCTTGAATATATTTATATAAAGTAATCATGTCACCTCTTAAGCGCCTTTTTTCTAAAGAAAACAGACCCAGTTTGGCTAGCCTCTCCTCATAGGTTAAATTCTCCAATCCCCTTATTAGCTTTGTGGCCCTTCTCTGAACTTTTTCTAGTTCTGCAATAACTTTTTTTGCAATTGGTCCCCAGAACTGCACTCCATACTCAAGGTGAGGTCTTACCAGGGCTTTATATAGTGACAGAATTATGCTTTCCTCCCTTGAGTCAATGCCTCTTTTAATACATGCTAGTATCTTATTAGCCTTTGAAGCTGCTGCCCTGCATTGTGCGCCCATCTTTAGCTTGTTATCTATTACTACCCCCAAATCCCTCCTGTGTTTGGCTAAGTCTTGTCCCATTTAAATAATACGTTGCCTGCTTATTTTTACTTCCAAAATGTAGAACCTTGCATTTTCCCGTATTAAATCTAATTTTCCATTTACCTGCCCATACTTCTAATTTTTGCAGGTCCCTTTGTAACGAAAGTTCATCCTGCGCTGACCTTATGACCTTACATAACTTAGTATCATCTGCAAAAATAGAGATGTCGATATTTAATCCTAGCTCCAAGTCATTTATAAAAATATTAAAAAGAATAGGGCACAGCACTGATCCCTGGGGTACTCCACTGATTACCTTTGTCCAATCTGAGTATGATCCATTTACTACTACTCGTTGCTCCCAATCTTTTATCCACTTATTTATCCATAAACTAACATTTTCAGATATTCCCAGTCCCTAAATTTTGTGCATTAATCTCTCATGTGGCACTGTATCAAACACCTTTGCAAAATCTAAGTATATCACATCAACTGATTCCCCTTTATCTATATTTTTACTTACTTCCTCATAGAATCTAATTAGATTAGTTTGACATGATCTATTTCTCATAAAACCATGCTGATTAGAACTCATAATCTTGTTTACACGAATATGCTCATCAATATAATTATAATCCCTTCAAATATCTTCTCCACTATTGATGTCAGACTAATTGGTCTATAGCTTCCTGGATCATCACACATTCATCCATTTACCCATTCAGGCATTTTACTAAGTTATTGGTGTCTGTGCTGCAAATAAAAATAACTTCTACCTACAAAAAAATTATAATTCATTCATTAAGGGCCAATAAAAAGGTTGTCTGCCAAAGCCTAACCTAAAAATGTGTAAATATGTGCATGTCAGATTATATAATCAGATGTACTGTAGGACACACTATATGATATATAGTGTGTCCTACAGTACATCTGATTATATAATCTGACCCGCAGGCATATTTATATAATGGTAGGGTGTACTACAGTACATCTAATGACAATGATGATGATATAATATGACCTGCACATATTTATATAATAATAGTGTGTCCTAATGGGTGGCAGTATTTTTTCTAACAAAGGTGGCTCCCAGTATTGCATTGGGCTTCTAAATTTATATAGGCATACTTTACAACAAAGGATATCAATATAATTAAGTAAATTAGCTTATAGAATCTCCATCTCACTATGTCTGTCTTTCTTTCCAAGCACTATCTGTCTGTCTGTCTGTCTGTCTGTATTTATATATCTACACTAACTGTTATGTATAGCCATGTGTATAATAATAAAAGCATGTACAGTTTTTAAAATAGCAGGTGTTTCCTTTTTGCTGCTCTTTTTTAGTAGTGCTGGTTTTATGTGATCTACCAATAAAGGTTGTTTTATTAACAATGCTCCCTCCTTCTCTCTCTTAGCTTTACACATATGTTTTCTTTAGTTATGTATTTTGTATTTGTACATGATAAATAATAGAAATTGTTCAGAGTTTGTCAATAATTTTCAGAGATTAAGAGCATTAAACAACACTATCTTTTTCTGTAAAAAAAATAGTACCACAAACATGTGCGGGAAGGAGGTGGGCAGGGGGTTGAGTTGCTGCACCAGGGGCCTATGGGTTTTACTTGCCCCCTGGGCCAAAAGTTGCCAGTCAGCCCCTAGTGTGTCAGTCTAGATCCATATTCAATAGGATCACCTTCCAATAATAGACGTGTTAGCTCTGTGTTGATCCAATAAAAAGTGTATGCTGTCCTGACACACCTCTATATCCTCCAATCACGGAGCACATCAAATAGAAGCCCCCATCAGCATGTCATACTGAAATCCACAGACTTAATATGCATGTATATAGAGCAAGAGACAAATAAAGAGACAAATAAAGAGTCTTTCTATGTATTGTTAGTAAGAAGTAAACTTTGCTTATATGATATATATACAGTATATGACATCATGTAAATTAAATTAGAATTATGTGTAAGTGTCCTCTTGATCATATTCAATATATTACTTATTTTGTCCCTTCAAATGGACTGACTCTGACGCACATCAAGGGCTATCCACCAACAGACATCACAATAACACATGTTTATGGATACAGAATTGGGTGCTATGCGTAAGTGTTGTCTCAATCATATTAAATATTAAATATACGTGACCCATTTTGTCCCTTCAAATGGGCTGACCCTGACACACATCAAGTGCCAGTCCACCAACAGACCTATCAGTCATAACATGTGTTAATTGAGATAAAACTAGGTGCTATTCAGAATATTATTTTCATATTATATAATAAGAGACAGATAGAAAAATCTGTCTATTCATTATTAGTAAGGTATACATTTTTTACCCATATAATATATATGTATTTATGAGCATGTCTCCATGACATTGTGTAAACGACAGTATTATGTATAAGTGTGGTCTCGGTCATATTGGATATATATGACCAATTTTGTCCCTTCAAATGGGCTGACCCATCAAGTGCCAGTCCACCAACGGACATATGATCATAACGTGTGATTATGGAGATAAAATGAGGTGCTATCCAGAGTTATATTTCCACTTGTAAATTGTAATGATGTAATTTCAGATCTACAGTATAATTACCTGTTAAAATTACATAAAGATATGTCCAATAACTGTTAAATTAATTTATACCATATAGATGTACTGCATTCATTAAGTATGTCCACTTAGATTCCTTTTTTTAACAGTATTGGTTCAGGGTCACCTCCCCTGATACCCATTTTTACCTTTTCCAGACCCCAACATTTAAATTTATTGGTATTTGAGTTGTGCATCTGCAACACAAGAAGAGCCTGATGTACTAAGTTCCTGCTAAACAAAGCCTCAGTATATGCATGGGGGAAATTAACCCTTTAAGGGGTTAAACATGTTCCAAATTGTGCAACACTATTGAGATATTCTTCCTCACATTGCCTGCCTTCCTCCCTCCCCTGTATTATATATGACATCCAATGGCTTCCCATCTGTCTAGTAATACTAAGGGCTTGTGGAAGGAGATTGTTCTTAAAAGCGGGTATCTGTCACTTTAGTATAGGCTCAGAGCTAAAAACAGTAAAGCCTATTAACACAGAAAAGTAAAATGGATTGTGAGATATTGACTCCCAATAAGTTCCTCCAAAACTGATGTAGAATTGATTTTATCAATGTGTAGACATTAAAATTGTTTAGCCCTTTAGAATGTGTCAGGGTAAATTTACTAAGAATGTTTTTTTGTGGATGGTAAGGGTAAGAAGGAATGCTTGTCATTAGCCAATTAGAACAGGAGCTTTGAATTTTAGTGAACCTATCAGAAATGAATGTTTTTTTTAAAAAGGTAGGTTGAAGCATATACCCTAAGCTATGATTACGGCTAATGCCCAAACACGATAGCTGGGTCTGCATCACTCTCCTTATTGGCAACCGTTGTATATGAATATGCTGTTCAAGATTTGAACTTTTAATTATGCTGTTGTAGACAGAGTTTTATTAAGGACCTGCTAGTGTTAATTTTGTCGACTAAAACTAGACTAAAATGAGCATAAAACTAAAGAATTTCTGATGACTAAAATACGACTAAAACTAAAATGGCATTTTAGTCAAAAGACTTTGGGGCCTATCTATCAAGCTCCGAATGGAGCTTGAGGCCCCGTGTTTCTGGCAAGCCTGCAGGCTCGCCAGAAACACCAGTTATGAAGCAGCGGTCTAAAGACCGCTGCTCCATAACCTGTCCACCTGCTCTGAGCAGGCAGACAGACATCGCCGCAATCCAACCCAATCGAGTACGATCAGGTTGATTGACACCCCCCTGCTGGCGGCCAATTCTGCAGGGGGCGGCGTTGCACCAGCAGCTCTTGTGAGCTGCTGGTGCAATGCTGAATACGGAGAGCGTATTGCTCTCCGTATTCAGCGAGGTCTGTCGGACCTGATCCGCTCTGTCGGATCAGGTCCGCCAGACTATGATAAATAGAGGCCTATGACTAAAACTAAATCAAAATGACATTTTAGTCAAAAAACTATGACTAAAACTAAATAAAAATTTGCTGACAAAAACATTTTATGCAAGGTGTTATAATCAATCCATATATAATTACTACTCTTTTGTAAAATTCATGAAACTTAATTTTATTAAATTTTAAGATAAATAAACACATGTTATATACCACAACAGTTAAATCTGTTAAATCTGTATTGCATGTTCAAACCTTAATACCATAAATAAAAACAGGTTAATAAACCTTTACTCCAGGAGTATATAATGAGTTTGGAAGTTCTAGAGCAGTGCTAATATCGTTGCCGAAAGTTTTTTGAATCTCTGAACAATCAATTGATTCTTCCTATAGAAATAAGCATAACCCATGAGTATGGGTTTAAGTTATGCTGTGCCTGTGCTAGCTGCAGAAACCTTTTGCTGTGTTGAGTTACTTGATACTTGTTTTAATTATTAGGGGAATGAAAGGTAGCAGAGTCTCCTGTAATGGAGTTAAGGGATGAGCTGACAGGCTAGTGAAAATCCCAGTGCAGTGTAGTAGCAACAATGTTACAAAGTGAGGGGAGGTCTTCGGCTTACCACTTATAAGGGAAGTTCTGGAACAATCTGGCCTCTTCTACCTGGGATTTTCAAGAAGAAAGTTTCTGTGCCATCCTTCCAGCGAAGATGTCTCGTTCCAGGAAAAGTGCTGCGGTGCCCATTCACTTCAGGGAGTCCCCTAGGAGATCCCTGAGGAGTGCACCTAGAATAGAGGAAGAAGATGAGGATGTGGTGCCACCAACTCCGGTTACTAAAAGGCCTGTATCATCTGCTATTCCACCCAGTACTGTTATATCTGTTTCCCCAGCTGCAGATACTGCATCTGCCGGGCCTTGTACTGCTATGGTTGCAGGCCAGGCAGATGCAGGAAGTATAGGGGCCCCTCTAATTTAGACAGGGCATTGGAGGCTGGCCTGGGGGCCCTTACAGCCTCCGGAATGTCTCAGGAGGCGGAGGCGGCGGCCGTGGTGGGCCTGTTTAAGGCCGCTGTTTTACCTCCGGTACTGCCCCAGGTAATGGCGGGGCCTAGTGCCCCTCATCATCTGACCGGGCCACTCAGGCCCAGTTCGGATGTCTCATTGGTCCGCCGCTGTCTTGGGGCCCAACACCCGTAACCCTCCTACCGGGCCTCTGGGCCCTACCGCTGGGCCGTCATTGGTGGCTCAGTCGGAGCCTGATACTTCCAGTGCAGGCTCCGGTTGCGGCCTAGCGTCTGCCACGCCCACTTCCGGTCCATCGCACGACGCGTGTGACGTCACTTCCGCCGTCACCGCAGTCAGATGGCCGGAACAGGGGGCAGCAAGACGTGTTCCTGGGGCCAGGAAGAGGCCTAGCCGGGTACTCTCCACAGGTGAGTGGGGAGTATCCAGGCAGGCCTGCTCCGCTGCGCAACGCTCTGCAGCATCAGGCCTGGTGATTAGGGATACAGCATTACAAAGGGGCCGTGGTTTGCAAAGGGGGAGGCTTATGGGAGCAAAAGTTGGCAGGCATGAGTATGGGAGAGCGCGCAGCTCACTAAGGGGACGCCAGTGGGCAGACAGAGGGGTTTCCATTAATGCTTCATATGTGCCCCAACTAGGAGAGAGTGTGATAGCGGATGGCGCGCAGGGGGAGACAATGCAGCAAGGAAGCACAGGGGTGCTGGGTGGCCCAAGGGATATTACTATAGGTGCTCATGGAGCAAGCGCCGATAGGGCGCACAGAGCCAGGGCCTTAACCACTATGACAGGGTCAACGAATGAGTGGAGTGGAGCTATGGATGTGGAATGTGAGAGAGGGGCTCCAATTAGGGCTGGGGCTAGCACTTCCACCCCAGTTAGGAGGGGCGGTCAAGGGGGTCATGTGGCAGGCCTGGATACTCCCCTCTCATTTGTTTCTCCCTCTCAGGATACAATGGCTGCAGCGCCAAGGGCGGAGACCTCCAGCACAGCAGTAGCAGGGACATCAGTCCAGACATCAGGAGGAGGAACAGTAGGAGCTGCACCCGGATCATCAATACCTTCCACATCTGCAGCTGGTGAGAGAAATTTGTTAGAATTTTTGCACACCATTGACACTGTCTATAGCACTGATTCAGACTCAGATGGGTGGAGGAAATTAGGGCTCAATAGCAAGGGGCAGCGCCGCATGTTCAGAATGTTGAAACTGCTTGTTGGAGAGCGTAATCAGGCTAGAGGTTTAAGCAGTGCAGATCAGTCATTGCTGCCGGCAGGGCAAAGCGCATCGGCGGCCTCCGCGGGCAGCGCGGCGGGAGGGGAGAGTGTAGCACAGCCGCAGGAGATACCGGGTAACGCTAGGAAGGTGGCTCTGCACGGGGACTCTTACCCCTGTAAGATCCACTTTCTGCATGCGCATCTCAAGCCCAAGACGGGACAAAAAAATTTGAGACCATAAGTACGTTAATATGTTCGAGCTGTCGCTGGAAGCGCAGCGCGACAAGGAGCGTAGTGAGGATGGTACTGGACCAAAAAAGATCCAGCGTCCTGATACCTTTCGAAGAGTGGAGGCGGTGCTTCCAAGTCTTCTCCTCCTGTTACATAGAACAGAGGCCGGAAGCCGCCGTAGATGTAATCAAGTATGCGGAGATTATAGAATGCATCTACAATAGATACGGGGAAGGCATGTGGAGGGCCTACGATAGTGAATTCAGGAGAAAAATGGTCGGAACCCAGTACTGAATTTTGGGGTAAAGGATTTGGACCTGTGGTCCCTGCTCATACCAGAGAAAGGGGGGGCAGGGGGACCCCAGCTGCGGGCAGGGCCCCCTAGACCGCAGGGTCTGGTCAAGTGTCGGAGCAGGGAGTGTTGGCGTTACAACAAGAAGCAGTGTGATAAAGGTGCTTCCTGCTCCTTTCGTCATGCCTGCATGTACTGCGGCGGACAACACCCAGGCGTCGAATGCCCCAAGCGGAGGGATGGCGGAGCCTTCCGTGGGGCTAATAAAGGGGGGTCTGGACAAAAGAACTCCAACACCCCTGAAGCTGGACGCAATTAGGCCTTGGCTAGCGGCCTACCCTAATATGGTGGCGGCTGGCAGACTATTGGTGGGGATTGGAGAGGGCTTTAAAATACCAACCATGGGGGTGGTAGTTGGGTCGGCCTCACACAAAAATCTGAAGTCGGCCTATGAAATTCCGGGGGAAGTTCGGGCGAAATTGGGCAAAGAAATTGCTCTTGGGAGGTTTGCGGGTCCATTTGAGCGGCCTCCCATCCCTGACCTGGTTATTTCCCCACGGGGAAATTTCGCCTGATTCAGCATTTGTCGTATCCGAAGGGCGGGTCTGTCAATGACGCGATCGACCCAATGATAAGCTCGGTGTCTTACCAATCCTTTGACCAGGCATTGGAGTTGGTTATAGCAGCGGGACCGGGTGTGCTGCTAGCCAAAATGGACATCGAATCCGCCTTTCGGCTGCTCCACATTGACCCCTCATCATTCAGGCTGATGGGGTGTAAATTCGAGGGCAGTTATTTCATTGACAAATGCCTGCCCATGGGTTGCTCGCTATCTTGTGCTTACTTCGAAGAATTTAGCTCATTCTTACATTGGGCTATCATGGCGGCAGCCGGCGGGGGTGTGGTCGCCCACTACCTCGATGACTTCCTGTTGGTCGGTGGCGCGAATACTCGTGAGTGCGACTGGCTAATTAAGGTAATGAGGGGATTAATGGCGCAATTCGGAGTACCGCTAGCTGAGGAAAACATGCAGGGCCCCTGTACAAGACTCACGTACTTGGGGATTGAGATTGACACTGCTGCTAGGCTATGTCGTCTTCCCACCGACAAAGTGGAAGCCATGCTCATAGCGGTACACAAGGCGATCGCGGCCAGGAGTATGCCATTGAGGGAACTACAGTCAGTACTGGGGTTACTCAATTTCGCATGCAAAATCATACCCATGGGCCGCGTATTTAACAGGAGGATGGAAGCTATGCTTTCCAACCCCTATGGCGTGCGTAAGGTTGCGGTTTCGGAGGACATGCGGGAAGACCTAAGGGTTTGGGAGCATTTCCTGAGAGACTTTAACGGAACACTGCTTTGGCGTGCTCCTCTGGCTTCCAGTCAGACAGTGCACCTGCTGACGGACGCAGCTGGGGCAGCCGGTTATGGCGCTTACCTGGACGGGCAATGGAGTGCCGAGCCTTGGCCCCTATCCTGGGTCCAGGGGGGCCTGACGAGGAACCTAATACTCCTGGAGCTCTTTCACATAGTCGTGGCTATGGAGCTCTGGGGGCCGGTCTTGAAGGACCGGTTCATTGTGTTTTGGACGGACAACACTAGCGTGGTGTTCGCCATAAATAGATTGTCTGCTTCTTCACCTGTAGTTGTTAGGTACTTGCGCCAGCTGGTGCTTAGGTGCTTGCAATGCAATATTCAGTTTACCACGAGACACGTCCCCGGGGTCAATAACACCCTGGTGGACGCAACATCACGGTTTCAATGGGAGCAGTTTCGCAGGCTTGCTCCTAACGCAGCCGCACTTGGCTTACCTTGTCCCCACTCTATTTGGCAGTTGGCGGGGCATGGAGGTCCGTAGGGCACCTTGTGAAGGCGTCCCTGGCACCAAATACTTGGAGAGCTTATTCACAGCACTGGGGCGAGTGGGTAAGTTATTGTCATGAACGGGGTGCCACGGTGGGAGAAGCCCCTAGGGAACTATTCTTGGAGTGGCTTGCAGGGATGAACAGGCAGGGAATCTCTAAAGGAGCTATAGCTAACAAGTTAGCGGCTGTCTCGTTCTTCTGCAACCTGTTGGAGTTGCCCAACATCACTAAGGGATTCCTGGTGAGGCAAGTGATTAAGGGTTGGGGTAGACTCGAGGGCAGATTGAAAGATGCTCGCGAATCAGTGACGTTGTGCAGATTGACCAACCTGCTCGGCGCCACCGGGGACGTTTGTGTCGGCCCCGGAGAGAGGGAGCTATTTCAGTGCGCCTTTTCTTTGGCATTTTTTGCTGCCCTTAGGCCGGGGGAGCTGGTCGTTGCCTTCAAGGAGGCGGTTAAGTCTGGAATGCAGTTGGCCCATGTTATATGGGCAGGAGATAATCTGTTACTGTTTATCCCGCATTCCAAAATGGACCAGGAAGGGAGAGGGGCATGGTTGGCCCTGACCCCTTTAGCCTCGGGTGCCTGCCCAGTTTTGCTGACAAGGTCTTACATTGCGCAACAAACGCGAGGACCTTCTCAGTTCTTGGTGCATTCGGATGGGTCCAATCTTTCATGGTACCGATTCGCAGCAGTGCTCAGAAAGGTAGTGCTTGCGGCAGGTTTAGGGACATGTAGAATCACTCCCCATTCCTTCCGGATAGGGGCTGCGACCAGCGCAGCGGCGCTGGGTTGGAGGGGGGAACACATCCAGAGATTGGGTAGATGGAGGTCCCAATGTTATAAGTCATACGTGCGCCCACCAGCAGAGGTGTAGTTGTTTAAGGGGGCCTGGGTAAGCAATCGTTGCGTCTTTGCAGTTTCTGGTTGTGTTGTTCTGTTTCTTGGTTCAGGTCCTTAACTGTGTAATCCGTTTTTAGGTGTGGCTACAGGTCCTAATCGAATCTGGATCATAGGGCACTCTTACATGCACTGGGCGGCACTGAGGGCTCATTCTCATCCCATTGTAGAGGCTTACAGTGCGATGGTTTGCCGGCCCTCCTCCAGAATGCTAGACATAGATGGGGACAGCCCCACATCATCCTCCTCCACATGGGGGGAACGATATAGGAATTGCACCGGCTTTGGACCTCATCAATGCGATGAGGTCCGATGTCAAGTGGATCTGTACAACGTTCCCGGGGGTTAGGTTGGCTTGGTCCAATATTATTCCCTGGTTGCGTTGGAGATTTTTCCCCTCACCTAGAGTAGCTTATAGGGTTAGGAAAAAAGTTAATAGGGAGCTGGGTAGAGCTGTGCTGGATATATGGGGTTTTGTGGTCCGCCATGATCTGATCTCAGCGGATAAAAAAGGGCTGTATCGCCCAGACGGGGTGCACCTGTCTGACGAAGGGCTGGTGATCTTCCTGGCGGACCTCAAAATGGCCTTGGTTAGGAATATTTAGCGGGTGGCGGCAAGAGCCCGGTTTTTGGGAGTGCCTGTCTCTTGTGGCGGGAGGTCGTAGCCATCAACAATTGAGGGGGGAGTCTGCGGAGGTGACAGTCGGGCTAATGGGCGGGGGTGATGTCCTCAGGTCGTGACCTGGGGGGCCCCGCCCCGCAGGTCTGCTGGCTGAAGATCCTTTAGGACGTCCATGCCTATTAGACAGAATGGGGTGGGGCCACATTTGCGGCCCACCCTTGGCATTTGCAATCCCACAACATCTGGCTGCGACCTCTTGTCATATAGAGCTAATAGTGATCGTTTTACTAGGCCTTGAATGCCGCCACAGGTTAAATATTTGAATGACTTCCGTTGAAGTCAAGTTAATATGTTGTTAATAAATATGACCATTGTAATGGTCTTAAAACCCAGCTATCTGTGTTGTGTGTTTATTTCCTAGAATAAGTAGTTATTTAAGTGTTTTTGTAAGGGGTTGGAACTACCAAATACAGCATCAGTCCTTAGGGGAATGAAAGGTAGCAGAGTCTCCTGTAATTAAGTTAAGGGATGAGCTGACAGGCTAGTGAAAATCCCAGTGCAGTGTAGTAGCAACAATGTTGCAAAGTGAGGGGAGGTCTTAGGCTTACCACTTATAAGGGAAGTTCTGGAACAATCTGGCCTCTTCTACCTGGGATTTTCAAGAAGAAAGTTTCCCTCCCTCCCAACCCTCTTTGTGGTGTTAATTGTGTAGTTGCTAAGTCAACGTTTTTCATGGCGTCATTCAGGCAGATGGCTTCCCAGATGGGTTGCTGGTCCTTAGATGCGAAAGGCAGGGATGGGGTTAGTTGACCTAGTCTTTATAAGACCTTAGCCGTAATTTTGGTTGCTTCCTGGACGAGCATTGCTGCAGGGCTTTGCTACACCAGTGCCTTAGAGGTTGAAGCGCATCATACTAAACATATCTCCTAGTGGCGGGAGGTCGTAGCCATCAACAATTGAGGGCGGAGTCTGCAGAGGTGACAGTCGGGCTAATGGGCGGGGGTGATGTCCTCATGTCGTGACCTGGGGGGCCCCGCCCCGCGGGTCTGCTGGCTGAAGATCCTTTAGGACATCCGCACCTATTAGACGGAATGGGGTGGGGCCACATTTGCGGCCCACCCTTGGCATTTGCAATTCCACAACATCTGGCTGCGACCTCTTGTCATATGGAGCTAATAGTGATCATTTTACTAGGCCTCGAATGCCGCCACAGGTTAAATATTTGAATGACTTCCGTTGAAGTCAAGTTAATATGTTGTTAATAAATATGACCATTGTCATGGTCTTAAAACCCAGCTATCTGTGTTGTGTGTTTATTTCTTAGAATAAGTAGTTATTTAAGTGTTTTTGTAAGGGGTTGGAACTACCAAATACAGCATCAGTCCTTAACAGAGAACTGTTAAAGTTTTTATATTGGGTAATATGTGCAATACAGCCAATACAGTTTTTTTTTTAAATATATTTTAAAGTTGTACTTCTATTTGTTTATGAAACTTGGTTTTATTTAATTTTAAGTTTAATAAAGATATTATATATCACATATATATCTGTGTCTGTATTGCATGTTTAAACCTAAATACCATAAATAATAACATGTGTTATGTTTACTCCTGGAATATATAATCAGTTTGCAAATTATAAAGAAATGCTTAAATAATGCATTACACTTTAACTAAACCCCTTAGATTTTAGTCGACTAAAACTAGACTAACATTAAAACAATTCAGATGACTAATATACGACTAAAACTAAAATGGCATTTTAGTCAAAAGACTAAAACTAAGACTAAATCGAAATTTGCCTTCAAAATTAACACTGGGACCTGCCTGGTTCTCCTGCTTTATACTACTTTACCTGCACTTCACATCTGTCTACACAGTGCTAAACTATAGTATAACAGAATGTTCTTCACATAGGTTATCTGTATATATCTATACCTATGTATAATCATCTATATCTATATATATATATATTTATTTATTTTTTTAATAATTTTTTATTGAGGTTTAAGAAAAAAAAAAAAGAATATCAATCATGATAAATTGCAACAATCATATACCTATGCAAGAAAAACTTAGCAAGCTGCTACAACATAATAAATCTGTTACATCACAGGTATTCAAGGAAAAAAAGAAAAAAAATACAATAGGTATACCTCGTGTTTTCTATTTTAAATTACATAAAGAAAAATTTTGAACCTTACAGTTTCCAAAGTAAAATTGTAACATAGTCATTACACAAAAAAACTATAACCTAAATAGAGGGGGAAAAAGAAAGGGAAGGGAAGAAAAAAAATAAAAAAATAATTTAACTCTCTCGATCCCCACCCCACCCACCAGCCCGCCCCCACTTCGTCCCTCCCGAGCGTCAACGACTAATACTCCCTCATAGTGCCATCAATCCATGTATGTGGGAAAAACATTAAGTAACGTAAGTTCCGCAAAACTCACTGAAGAGAGAGAAAAGGAGAGAGTATCCTTTTTTGCAAGGAATATGGATAAGACAGAATAACTGGTGTCCATTTCCAAAGAAACTTCTTAATCCTTCTCTCCGAGACATCATGAAAATGAAATGATTCAAAGGCAATTTGATCTTGCAAAGATCTAAAAATCATAGTTAATCCAGGTATCCGCCTAGCTTTCCAATTTTTAAGAATACAATATCTAACAGTGAGAATAATAGTGTTTAAACTATTTATAGTGTACACATTAAAGGAATCTTGTGGAGGACATAAAAAGATGACATCCTCTGCAGATAAAGCAATTGATACTTTATATAATTTATTAAACCAAAATATAATCTTTAACCATAATTGTCTTACCCTAGGACATGTCCAAAACATATGGAGCAGATCAGCCCTATCATGTGAACAACGAGGGCATAAACTAATCAAAGTCGGGTAAAATCTAGAGATTTTACAGGGGGAGAGATAAAAATTATTAATCAGTTTCATGTGAGATTCATTCCAAGATATCGGGACTTTACATTTACGTAGAGAGTCAAAACTCTGAGAAATCTTATCATGATTTACTGATGGGATTAGTGGCAGCCAAGACATACAGATGTTATCCCTATATACGAGACTCTTTTTGGTCAACATAATATCATACATCAGTGATATTGAGGCGTTTCCTGCCACAAATTTCCGTATAAAAAGTTTAATATCCGTCCAATCAGAAGCGAAGAGTGGGGCCAACTTTGAGATAAAACAAAGTGACGAATTTGGAAGTAAGCAAATAGATTAGATCTAACTAGACCGTATTTATTAAAAATCATATCCGCCGTTAATAAATGGTTATTCTCATCCAGTAACTGTTTGACATAATGTAGTCCTTTATCGGACCAGTCTTTAAAAACTTTTTGATAAAGGCCAGGCAAAAAATTGGGATTATTTACGATAGGTAGCCATTCGGATAACGAACAATCTATATTTAGCATTGCGCAAAACTTTTGCCAGGCAAAAACTATGTTTCTAATAGTAATAAGACATCTGACATTCTGAGGCAGCTTCTGAACATCAATATGTAATATAGCTTTTAACACAAATGGAGCGATCAAATGATTTTCTAGCTCTTCTGATGAGACTAGATTAGTGCCAGCAATCCAATCTATTGCCGTTTTCACCATAGCAGCTAAGTTATACAATTTAATGTTAGGAAGCGCCAATCCAGACGACCCGGCGTTTTGCATTAATCTAGCCAATGCAATTCGAGGCTTTTTACTGTTCCAAATAAATTTAGAGACTAGGGAATTAAAAAGTTTTAAATCTTTATTCAATAAGAATAGAGGCAAATTCTGGAGCGGATATAACAAACGTTGAAAAATGATTGATTTTATCAAGTTAACTCTAGCTGTGATAGAAAGTGGAAAGGCAGCCCAAAGATGTAGATCGGATCCAATTTTCTGAAAGAGAGGCTCAAAATTCGCTTTATACCAAAATTTGGGATTTTTGTGCAAAACCAAACCTAGATATTTAATGGCATCAACTAATTTGAATGGAATATCGAGACCATCTAGCTGGGAAGTATTTATACACATTAGTTCACTCTTTTCCAAATTTATTTTATATCCTGAGAAGGAGCTGAAGACTTTTAATACATGTAAAATCATAGGAATTGATTCCTGGACATTGGTGAGAAAAATCAATACATCGTCTGCATAGTGCAACATTTTGAGATGATATAAACCAAATGGAATTCCTATCAGAGTATCTCTACATCGAATCGCGAGAGGTTCCAAAGCTATATTAAAAAGTAAAGGAGATAGGGGGCATCCTTGCCTAGTGCCTCTCTGTAATATTATTTTAGGAGATAGAGACCCATTGATAAGTAAGAAGGTAATTGGTTTATGATATAATCTAATAATAAATCGTACAAATTCCCCTTTAAAGCCAAAACTTCTCCATTGCCCTAACAGATACTCCATACAATAGAATCAAAGGCTTTGATCGCATCCAGGGAGAGTATAGCAGTCCCTTGCCATAATGGCTTCTTCCTCTCCTTGTCCACATTCCAGGCATAATCTAGAAAATTAATCAATTTGCGGGTATTCTTTACTGGATTTCTAGCTACCATAAATCCAGTCTGATCTGGATGGATGATTTTATGTATACACAAAGATAGCCTTGAAGCAATAATAGCCATTAAAATCTTATAATCTGTATTCAAAACCGAGATCGGCCTGTATGAGGCCGGATCTTCGGGATTTTTACCTTTCTTCAAGATAAGCGAGATATTGGCCGCGGAGAAATAACTAGAAATCACTTTATTAAACATATAATAGTGATTAAAAAGATTTTCTAAAGTGGGTAAGAGGAGCTCACCAAAACATTTATAAAACTCCGCTGGAAACCCATCTGGTCCAGGAGCCTTATTCATCTTTAAATGATCTATGGCTTCTCTAATTTCATCGATAGATATTGGAGCATTCATCGAAATTAAGTCCTCGCTACTTAATTGAGGCAACTTTATCATGGACCAAAAGGTATCTTGGTTAATAATATCCGTCTCTACTTCAGCGTATAATTGTTGATAATAGGCAAAAAATGCCTCCGTAATCCCCTTAGTCTCCGTGTATCTTCCCTTTTCAGTTTGAATCGCAGAAATAAAATTTTTCTTTTTTCTAACCTTAGTAAGTCTAGCTAGATATTTAGCGGAGGAGCCGTAGAATCCTTTAAATTTGAGATTTATTCTTGCTTCCTCCTCTAAAAATTTTTGTTTTAAGAAGAAATCTCTTTCCTTCCTATTATCTTGATATTTTTTCCAGTTATCCGAAGTACACCTTAAACAATATTTTCGATATGAGTTCCTAATTTTATTCATGATTTGGATTTCCCATGCTTTACTCTTTTTCTTCGCTATACTAACATATGATTGTATTTCTCCCCGCATTACAGCTTTAAAAGCTTCCCAAAAAAATTCCGGTTTATTAACATAGCTTATATTGTCAGAATAATATCGAAGCCAGAGGGAACTCAAAAAATTAACAAATTTGGGATTAGTGTGCAAATGTCAGGGAAAATAAAAACTAGGCGTTTGTATCTTATTCTTTAGCCCAGAGGGGAATGATAAAGAAATAATTGCATGGTCTGTGATAATAATGTCTCCAATTCCTGTCCCTAATTTCTGGCTGGCTAGATTCTCTGAGATTAACAGTAGGTCGATTCTTGAAAAAGTGCGATGTGCTTTGGATTCGCAAGAAAATACCAATTTGTCTGGGTTTTTTAGACGCCATATATCCACTAATTTTAATTTTACACAGAATTGTGATAGATATTTTGCGTTCTTTTCGTTGGCTAATCTATTTTTATTAGAAAGTCTATCTAATGCCGGACATAAGGTAGCATTAAAGTCACCCCCTAGAATTAAGTTATCAGCACTAAAGGGGAATAATTTAATTTTAATTTTCTCCTAGAATTCTATAGAAAACTTATTTGGGGCATATATATTACAGATTATAAATTTAGTATTCTTTATAGACACATGAATAATAATGTATCTTGCAGCCGAGTCTATTTCTACCTTATCTATTTTATATTCTAGCTCTTTATGAAAGAGAATAGCAACCCCACATTTCCTAGCACGACCAGACGTAGAGATTACTTCCCCTACCCAATTTATCTTCAATTTAGCTGCCTCAAGCTCGTTAAGATGTGTCTCCTGAAGGAGAACAATATCTGGTTTATAGCTAGCTAGAGTTTTAATAATCAATTTGCGTTTAATGGGGGAAGATATCCCACCTATATTCCAAGATAAAATCTTAATTCCTTCCCCCATCAAAAATCCGGCTAATTAGCCATTTTACAAAAAACATACTACTCAGAACGGATCGTGAGCGCAGGACGGGGAAGGCAGGGGAGGGGCAGCGGCGGAGAGGGGCGAGAGAGAGGAGAAAAAAAAAAAGGGGGGGAGGGGGGGGATTAAAAATACAATATAACAACTTCACTGTTTCCATTAACCTATAATCCTTATTATTTAGAGGGGAAAGAAAAAACTCCATATAGGACATAATTCCCTTATATAAAGACTGCCACTTCTACCCTGTCTCTAAAAATTTTTTACATCTGCCGGTTCATCAAAAGAGTATTTAGTACCTTTGTCCTCAACAATAATACGGGCTGGATATACTAGGCGGGCCTTTATCCCTTTATTTATCAGTTGAGAGCAGTATGGGGCCATTAATTTCCTTTTGGAGGAAGTCTCCTACGAAAAGTCCTGGAACAACAGAATCCGATTCTTTCCAAAAATAGGAGGATCGTTTTTTTTTAAATAGTTTCAGAATTTCAATTTTATCTTGGAATTTTAATAATTTAAAAATACAGATTCTGTTCCTCATGGCACCATCTGCAAGAGATTTCTTTGGTCCCAGCCTATGTGCACGTTCTACTGCCAAGGGTAACAATTCTAAGGGCATCCCTAAAATTTGTGGTAATGTAGTTGAGGTAAATTTTAATAGATCCTCATACTCTGGTGTTTCTGGGAGACCCACTATCCTAATATTGTTACGCCTGGAGCGATCCTCAAGGTCCTCCAGGCGTAACTGCATATTTTTGATTTTGGCATCTTGTTTCTGAATTAAGTCTTCATGAATATGAGATATATCCTCTACCTCAGAAATCCTAGTCTCGGCCTCAGTTAATCTATTCGAGAATTGCCTGACTTCAGAGGATAATGTACCTAACTCAGCAGAGATAGACCCTAATTCTTTTTTAATTACTTCAAATTGTGGAGAGAACACTTCTGTTAGCTGAGAAATTAGTGTTTGAGAATCAAAAGCCATATTATTGGTTTCTATTGTGCTATCCAAACTGGTATCTATCGCTTTACTTTTTTTATCTTTTATTTTTACAGGCATTTTGGGTGAACTCGATTTCACCTGGGTGATAAATCTATCCATAAAGGATAGAGGAAAGAAAAAAGAAACAAATCAAGTGCGCCTTTTGACGTGAAAACCCACAAACTTAGTAAATACAAACAAATAAAAGATTGAACTGTGAAAAGATATGACAATACCCCCTCACCCACCCTAAAGCCCTTATATTATAATTCCACAATTATAGTGTGAACAAACAATAATAGTGTTACTTACAATAATGTTAATAGTGCCTATTGTGCGTATGAGCCTGTAAATCTCTATAAACTTAACCAGTTAGTTTAACTGATCTTGAACGGCTTATCTCACTCTGGATAGCCTAACAGTGCACTCAAATTCTATGTATCACAGTTTAGACTCTGCTTCATAAGAGCCTATACATCACTTTAATACAAACTTGCACACCCTGTTTTAATTGCCTAAAACTTTTTTTGTTTTTTTTTTTGTTAATTTTCTATCAAGAGAATGAAAGGAACAACATGTTGGCAATTAAAAAATATGCAGGTATCTATGACTACCCTTGCACCCTCTAGCTATTTAAATATAGGCCAACAAATCCACTAAATCAATTTTGGTGTCTCTCTTCAAACACTAGAACCAATCAAAAATCTATTTTGACTTAATCAGAACAAAATTAAACAATCTCACATTTCAATTTTACACAGCATGTACATATTGAAAAATTATTTTTTATCCAATTAAAGTATCTGTCAAAACATCCTAAATTAATGTTTTGTCCTCTGCTTCTGTGCAGCTAAAAGCGAAAGATGAAGTTCTGCGATATGCTTTTAGCTAAGAGGGCTTTCAAAAGTATATATATCTAATAACACAAAATGATCAAGAGTAGTAGCCACAGCAGTGTAACCGGACAGGTTAACTCTAGAAATGCCCCCTTTCTTCTTATTCTTTAACAGACGATAGAGAAAAAAAGAAGAAAATCACTGGATCTGTAATATAAGAAGGCACGGCCGCCTCTTCTCCACCCAGTGACTTCAGCAGGCTGTCAGACTGTTCAGTCCCCTTTAGCGCAACCAAGCACAGGGAGGTTTACCTTACATAGTTCGCTCAATTCCCTTCTACCTGTATCAGCTCCGGTCTGCAGGGCCGCTCCTCTGTCCGACTCTGCTCAGTGAATACTCCGTGCAGGCTTGGAGTGTGACGTTGCGTTCTTCACACACCTCCAAATCTTATTGGTAGGTTAGGGAGGCTTGATCAGAAGGGTACTCCTGGATTGGTTCACACTCTTCTTCAGCTGTTCTCACCATTAAAACAACTCTCGAGTGAGAAGATCGGAGGTAGCCCGGAAATATCCTTTGCACTCGCCGAGCCCTAGGAGGTGTAACTACCCCACAACGGGCTCAGTTTTCCTTCCTTTAACACGGCCCTTGTCACCGTTCAACTCCAGGCACCTTGTAAAGCCTCTGCGCCACTGCAGCGAATTCCCATTCTGGTGAATGCCGCCAATTCCAGCTGGGTTCTTAGCTGTTATTTGATAGGGAAGGTGGCAGACTCGTAACAGTATTACCAGCGTTCTTTGGGTTTTTTCCCCTCTTCCAGATTTTAATCAATATGCAAAGTTGTGGCTCGGACTAGGAGCCATTAGTAAAGTCTTATTAGGGTTTCCTGCCAGGACCAAGGTCTCTTTGTCCAACTCCCTAGGGTGCTATTGTACACTAGCAACGGGAGAGATGACCACAGGAGAACGATGTACGCAGCTGCTCACTCTCCATGCACCACGCTAGTCTCAGCGTGCGCTCCTGAGCAGCTCCTCCCACCGGAAACCCCTCCGTTAATTCTTCTTAGCTATATATATATATATATATATATATATATATATATATATATATATATATATATATATATATATATATATATATATGTGTATATATATATATATATGTATATATATATATATATATATATATACAATATATATATATATATATATATATAGCAATATCTATTTATGAATTAACAGAACATATTCTTCTATGTGAGGAACATTGGAATGTGAAATATTAATATTTCATGTCGGTTTAGCACACGTGTGATATGTTAATGTGGTCGAGATATTCGAAGCTTCACAAGCAAAATCTTTTTATCTTCAACTTGTAAGAGGCACACAAAAAGTCAAGTGGGGTTAACGCACGAGTGGGACCACAAGATACTGATCCAATTGTAATCTAGCCCTTTGTGGGAGCTTTGGTTAATCCGGGGAGATTTTGTAGCAACATACAGCTTGTAATATTATCACTATTCTAGGGTATTCTTTAAAACCCATAAATGCACAAAAGATGTTGGGCTGCTGGATAAAGGAAACATTCATGGCTGGCCTATAAAATAAAGGTATTTGGGACCCTGGACCACTGGTTCTGCCATCTGGTAATTTATTAAAGGGACACAAAACCCATACTTTTCCTTTAATGATTCAGATAGAGAAAACTATTTTTAAAAAGTTTCCAATTTACGTCTATTATAAAATTTGCTTTGTTCTCATGTGTTTCTGAGAGATATCTAGACAGGTAGGTTGCACATGTCTGGGGCACAACATGACAGGATTTAGTGCTGCCATCTAGTCCTCTTACTGATGTATAACAGTCTTGTAAAGCTGCTGCCATATACTGCTGCAGACTTGTACACACTCCTGAACTTGCTTTCCTGCTTTTCAAGAAATGATATTAAAAAAACAAAGACAATTTGATAATAGAAGTACATTGAAAAGTTGTTAAAAATTGTATGTTATATCTGAATCATGAAAGAAAAAAGTCAATGAGGTTTTGTATAAAACTTATAGTGTGGTGTTAATAATTGGGGACTGTGTTTGTGTGTGTGTCTTTGTATCTATATGTGTGTGTTTGTGTGTGATGTGTGTGTATGTCTTTGTGTGAGTGTTTGTATCTGTATCTGTTTGTGTGGGTTTGTATGAGTGTTTGTGTGTATGTTTTAGTTTGTTTTTGTATCTGCATGTGTTTGCATGTGTGTGTGGGTATATGTCAGTGTTTGTGTGCACATGTCTATGTGTCTGTGTGTGTTTGCATCTGTATCAGTTTGTATGTGTGGGTTTGTGCGTGTGTATGTCTTTATGTTTGTATCTGTATGTGTTTCTATGTATGCTATGTATATATGTGGGAGATTTGTGTGAGTGTTTGTCTTTGTGTGTCTGTATGTGTTAGTATATGTTTGTGGGTTTGTGTCAGTGTTCAAACGTGTATGTCTTTGTGTGTTTGTGTGTGTGTGCATTTCTTGTTTAATGTGGTATCTAAACAACATAATTAATGGCAACAAAATAATTTAAATTATATATAGACAACTTAGAATAGCAACAATAAGTATGAGCAAAAATTATATAGACAACTTAGAATAGCTACAATGAGTATGACCATAACAAAGCACACTAAATCTAGTACACAGAATTAATATGTTCCCTTTATGTATTGTTCTTTAAAGAAATAGCTTTAAACTTCTGTATTTGTTGTGTACATATACAAAATAAAGTTCAATGCATTGTAATATTTTGAGATATATTTTATTAACATAGCAGTCATCAGAGAATTCTTTGTATAAAAGACACAAACCACTTTGTGTTGGCTACATATGGTATAAACCAAGTCCTTCAGGGAAGAATATCAGATATGTTCATTCGTCTGTTTCTTTCAGATTCAGACATCTGGTGTGTTCTTGTAATATTCTGTGTGATGAATCAGTTGTATTGCTAATTTTCACAAGGTGCTTCTTTAAAAAAAATAAAGAAAAACAAACTATTCCAGGCACCACTCTTATTTCTGACCAATCGTTATATAAGCTCGAAAAAAAACAGGGTAAAGTCTTTCTGAAAATGAACTATGTACTGTGTATATATATATCCTATACTATAAAAGGCCAAGTGTGTTTGTCCGAAGCTGTCATGCGCAGTAGAGACAGCACGAGGACAAACACGCCTGGCCTTTGAGTCCTACTCCCTAGCTGATCTACGGCAGAAATGAGCGTGGCCGGGCGTGAGCGGAGGGCATGGCCAGTGTGAAGGGGGC
This sequence comes from Bombina bombina, assembly GCF_027579735.1. NCBI lineage: Eukaryota > Metazoa > Chordata > Amphibia > Anura > Bombinatoridae > Bombina > Bombina bombina. The sequence continues at coordinate 940,260,264 of NC_069503.1, forward strand.
GTGGCTGGGTGTGAATGGCCTGAAGGGGACATGGTCGGGTGTGAATGGGCGTGGCCAGGCGCGGTCGCGAGTTAGAGGGGGGAGACAGATAGAGAGGGGGGAGAGATAGAGAGAGAGATAGGAGGGGGGGAGAGGGGGGAGAGAGAGGAGAGGGGGAGAGAGAGAGGAGGGGAGAGAGAGAGAGAGAGAGGGGAGAGAGAGGAGAGGGGAGAGAGAGAGGTGAGAAGGGGACATAAAGAGGAGAGGGGGAGAGAGAGAGAGGGGGGAGACAGAGAGCTCAAAAGAGAGGGGGAGAGAGAGCGCAAAATAGATGGGGGAGAGAGAGAGCTCAAAAGAGAGGGGGAGAGAGAGCGCGAAAAGAGGGGGAGAGAGAGAGAGCGCAAAAGAGAGGGAGAGAGAGAGCGCAAAAGAGAGGGGGGAGAGAGAGAGCAAAAGAGGGGGGAGAGAGAGAGAGAGATCAAAAGAGAGGGGGGAGAGTGAGCAAAAGAGAGGGGGAGAGAGCAAAAAAAGAGAGGGGTAGAGAGCGCAAAAGAGAGGGGGAGAGAGCACAAAAGAGAGGGGGGAGAGAGAGAGCAAAAGAGGGGGAGAGAGAGCACAAAAGAGAGGGGGAGAGAGAGGGGGCGAGAGAGAGGAGGGGAGAGAGAGAGAGGAGGGGAGAGAGAGAGGAGAGAGAGAGAGAGAGAGAGGAGGGGAGAGAGAGAGAGGAGAGGGGGAGAGAGAGAGAGAGAGAGAGAGAGAGAGGAGGGGGAGAGAGAGGAGGGGGGAAAGAGGAGGGGGGAGAGAGAGAGAAGGGGGGGAGAGAGAGTGGAGGGGGGGAGAGAGAGAGAGGAGGGGGGAGAGAGAGGAGGGGGATAGAGAGAGAAGAGGGGGAGAGAGGAGGGGGGAGAGAGAGAAGGGAGGGAGAGAGGAGGGGGAGAGAGAGAGGGGAGGGAGAGAGAGGGGAGAGAGAGAGGAGGGGGGAGAGAGAGGGGAGGAGGGAGAGAGCGCAAAAGAGAGGGGGGGGAGAGAGAGAGCGCAAAAAGAGATGTGGGAGAGAGAGAGCTCAAAAGAGAGGGGGGAGAGAGAGAGAGCAAAAGAGAGGGGGAGGGAGAGAGCGCAAAGGGTGGGACCGCTGTACTGCAAAACATGGCCCGTGTGAACGGGCTTTAGGACTAGTATATATATATATATATATATATATATACACACACTTAATTTTCTAGATGATATATGTGTGTATGTTTGTGTGTGTGTCAAACACAACGCACATGAAAGCAAACTGCTCTTCACAGCAATCAGTAATCCAACCTAGAACCTCAGTGAATTTGGAGAATGTTGACCCATGATAATATAATCCTTATATTAAAGGCACAGTAGTAAATGTGTGTTTTTAAAGTTAATTTGTGGAATGTCTTTTCTCTTTTACATCTAATGCCAATCGATTGTATTGTGAAAAGGTGGTGTGGGTATTTAATAGTAGTCCATAATATAGCAAGAACATCTAACATTAGCAAAGAGAAACAAAAATCCATCATTATATTAAAGAAGTACAAAGAAGCACAAAAGTCAAAATTAAACATTCATAATTCAGAAAGAGCATGCAATTTGTTTGTTTTTTAAAAATTCCAATTATCAATTTGTGCTTAGTGATTTTATTTGCACTTTCTGAGGCGATAGCTCCTACAGGGCATGTGCAAGAGTCCACAGTGTATACATATATGAATCTGTAATTGGCTATTGGCTATCACATGATACACTGGATAGGGAAATAGAAGTAAGTGCTATATATGAAACAGGTTCTCATAAGGAAAGGCAGAGCAAGAGTTACTTCTGCTGCACATGATACGTCTATTAGAGTCACCAGCCTCAGAAACCCCCAATTAACAGCACCTTAGATTATAGACTAAATAATTCATTCACTGAGTTCAAGCAGCAGGCAGATGTCACCATCA